>NC_048415.1:24469312-24540271 GCF_013103735.1 Etheostoma cragini
TCATCCTCACTGTTACTACTTGAAGCTGAATCAGAAGCTGGTGATGGTGCTTTGATGTCTAGACGCCTCTTGAGGCGCGTGGTATGCTCCAGCTCAAGGGCCGGCCACTGTGGTTGTGGGTCATAATTTACAGCTTGAGATACTTTACTTGGAAACCTTGCCATGTTCATCTGTCCTTGCTCCTGGTTCTTAATGTGGATTGTTGTTTCATCTTCACTGCCACTCCCAGAAGATAAATCAGGAGGTGGTGCTTTGATATCAAGACGTCTGTTGATGCGAGGTATATGCTCAAGATTAAGGGCAGGCCACCTTGTGTCTGGATTATGGATTCCTGTTTGAAATTGTTGAAGTGGAAGTCCTGTAATTTCCACCTTCCCAGGCCTCTTTGTCTGGTGTGGTGTTTCATCCTCGCTGTCACTACTAGAAGATGAAGCAGAAGATGGTGATGGTGCTTTGATTTCTAGACGCCTCTTGATGGGTGTAGTATGCTCAAGATCTAGGGCAGGCCAGGGGGGTTGTGGATGATCCAAACGTATGTTGTGAGACACTCCAATTGGAAGCATTGTCATGTGCGTCTCACCTTTCTTTTGCATGTGGTTCATTGTTTCCTTTGTTCTCTCACCACTAGAAGAAGAATTAGTAGGTGGCAATGGGGCACGCCTCTTGATGGGAGTAGGCAACTGTGGTTTTATGGCATCATGGCTTACAGATTGATACTCTTTGACTGGAAGTCCTGCCATGTCCACCTCTCTTTGCTCTTGCTTATTTGTTGTTACATCCATAGTCTCATCATTAGAAGATGAATCAGAAACTGGTAATGGGGCGTTGATAGCCACACGCTTATTCATTTGCGGGATGCATAGGCCATCCAGGTCAGTTGACAGAGTTTCTGGCTCAGTGATTTTGATCAACCTGATCACTCTGTCTTTATTGTGTTTCCCTTTTAGGTCTGTGACTTCTGCTTCACTCTCACTGCTTGAAGAGGATGAGTATGCTGCAGGTAGTGAAGGTGCTTGGGTATCAAGACTCTTACCATGACTGGTAACACTCACTTTTTTGACTGTGTAGTTCTCCCCATCACTGTCACTTGAATAAGAGGAAAAGGAGTCATCATGTCTCACTGTAGGCCTGTGTTTGTCATATCTGTAATCACCCTGATTACCTTGGACTGCAGGTCTGATCTGCTGTTCAAAACTAGCATCCTGTTTAAGGCAAGTTGTGACCTCAGGATTATTTTGTTTCCTTTCTATATCCTCCTCCTCCTCCTCTTGGTCTGAGTTCACAATGTGTTGTGTAACCTCATCCTCACTGACATATGAGATTGAGCTGGACATATCATCAGTCTTGTGCTTATCAATAGAGGGTGCCACAATTAATTTAGAATCATTAAAAGAACCACATACACTGTCGGACCGTGTGGATGTGCTTTGAATAGAATCGCTAAATTCAAACTGTTCTTCATTCTCCTGCCCCAGATCACAGTATGTTAGGTTGGTGTTATTTGCATGTGGTGACCAATCTGCAAAGGGCTCTGAAGAAAATCCAGGAGGTTCTCTTAGGCCATCTACTTTTCCAGCTGTTGAGGCATCAGCTCTCTGCTGAACAGAGTTCTCTGCCAGCTGACGAGAGTCGGGTGTTAAGTCGTCTCCTCGGGTCTTTTTGTCTTGATTAAATGCTTTATCAGATAGTGAAGAATCTGAGCATGAAGACGAACTTCCCCCATCCAGCTCAACAGGGTCTGGGATGTGTTCAAACTCTATTTTGTGTGTGCGGCCCGCTTTAATGCCTTCCCTGCCATCTCTCTGGTTTGTCTCGAGACACTCAGTAGCCTTCTCAGCCTCAGCTGCTTCACATTCAATCACTGCATCATTATTGTTGCTTTCCAGATTGGGTATGGTATCATAATATTGTACATTGATGTCTTCTACATTGCTAAATGTGACTCTTCTTTCCCTGTGAGTTCCCACATGTTCTGGTTCCTCATCATTGTCGTAGCCCTCATTCTGATAATGTCTTTGTTCTACAGATGAGACAGCGTTGGTTGCAGAAGATCTTTTCTTCTTTGTGACCCTTTTCCAAAGTACATCAATACAAGGTCTTGCTAGGACTCCTAGGATAAAGGCTACCAGAAACGTGATGAAAACAGACAAACACACAGCCAGAGTCAAGTCAGGCTGTGAAGCTCTCTGATTCCTTTCTTGACCTATCAAATTTGGGGTGCCTTGGGGGACTATTTGTCTTCTGGCTCTGGGTAAACTTCTAGTTTTTCTTCTTGCACCTGCTATTTTACGGATTTTTAGGTTGAAAACAGACAAAATGTTGTGTTCTTTTGACACACACACATAAAGTCCTGTGTCTCTCTCTGTGATGTCACTGATGAGCAGACCAGCCTGAGGTTGGCTCACAGAGGCTTGACCACTGGACATCCACCACACTGAATCTACAACAAAGACATCATTAACATGCCGTTAGACTGACTTACATTGTTTTCTGTCACACTCACACAGACACACACACACACACACACACAGTCAATTGATTAAAATATTTAATTGCAATTAATTGCATGATTGTCCATAGTTGACTCGCAATAGATCAAATTAATCACACCTTTTATCTATTCTAAATGTACTTTTTCATGAAAGCTGACAAATATGCTTGCTTTATGCAACTGTTTATTATTACTGCAACAATCCATGAAAAGGTACTGTATGCTCAAAAAACTATCCAGTGGCGATGGGGAGGAGGGTTCTCTGCATCAGCCTTATGCATGGCCAGCAAGCGGTATTTGAGACTTGACTTGAAATAACTTTAGTCTTTTTGAAAGAACCATCTGGAAGGGCTTTGAAAATGAACTTGCCATTTAAAAGACTCTTTATCCATTTCTGCTCATAGGTTTGTTTCTGCTGCATTGTTTCCTAATTTCCCAAACTACAAAGAGGACAGATGCCCAAATCACAGAAAATATGAAATGATTGGCACTTTGCGTCATCTCATTATTATTGCGTTCATTTTGACAGACCTAATCTATATGTAATTCGCCCTTTTTGACTTACCTTGTGTAGAGCAAGACAGCAGTATCTCAGAGCCACTATAGACGGTCACATCTTGGTGAAGCTCCGGCCCTCTTTCAGTGCCAAAACAGTTCAGGTCATCCTCCTCCAACTGCAGCATGTCTCTGCCGGAGAGGCTGGACGGGGAAGCACACACCATGCTCCAGGACTCCAGGCCTCTGCTGCTGTCATAGGCCAGCCATGTTCTTAGACTGCGCATGCCGCAATCACACTGCCACCTGTTCCCGTCCAGCCTAACATCCGCCCCAATGTTACGTAGAGAAAGGTAGATCAGAGGATGGAGGCTGGTCAACATGTTGAAGCTCAGATCAAGGACCTTTGAGAGGGGCACAAGTTGGACATACAGTATATGTTGACACATTTAATGTGATTGCTAAAAAGATTAAATGAAAACTTTTCTAATTTAAAAGCTATATTTTTATAAGAAAATACTTTTCAAAAAATTACCCATAAACAAAAAAAAACTAGTGTTGGGAGACTGAGTTCGTTGTGCATGTTTTCAATAAATTAGATTTTTTTTTAAACGGTGTTACCCGCAGCTGGGCTAAATCCTCGAACATCTGTGGATGGAGACTTGTGATGAGGTTATGTTGTAGGTGGAGCTCTTTTAGCTGTCGAAGGTGACTAAGCTCCCCTGGTTGAAGAGTTGAGATCCTGTTGAAGGAGAGCTGCAGAACCTGTAAGGACTCACTACCTTCCAGCCCTGGATGACAGAAAGCAAGAGTTATAATTGAAACTCCACAACGATGATGGGGTGGCTTCTGAAGGGAGCAAAGAGGTTTTCTATAATACCAACAGTTGGTCTGTTATTGGTTTTCTTAGTCCTGTACTGCTTTACATCCTTCACTGTGATTAGCAAGGTCACGTTATTTTAACTATGAAGGTGATTTGTTTATTATTATGTTGAAATCAAATAAGATCATCTACAGACTTCTCTCTCTTTCTGGACTTCTAGATAGTGAATGGTGTAAAATGTCTGAATCAATGAACACCTCTTCCCTAGAACATGAATCCAAATTCTTCTGACTTGTTTTCACTGTGAACCCACTTAACAGTATGACTAACTAAGGGCTCAGAATCTTTCTGTGGTGCTCATCCCGTGATTTCTCCTCCTTTTCACTAGCCTGAGACAATCTCCCTGAGACTGCTGGGTTGAAGTAAGGCACTGTGGGTATGTGCTTCATTAGAAAGGCACTGAGGGTGCTGTGGGCTGAATACCAAACAGGAAAGAAGTGTATAACTGTCAACCCCGCTCTTGCTAAGTAAATGGGCTGTCCACACATGCATTTAAAAGGAACCAGAGTAAATGCATTTCTTTGAAACACACATATGTTCAATTGAACAGCAGCTATTCAATGAAATAACAAGATGCTAAGTTGTACTGCATGTTTACACCTTTCTTTAAAGCCACTGGAATGTCGTTAAAAACTGACTGGCTGAAGGGTGTAGTGTCATTATCTTGGGAGGTTTAATCATTTCTAAATGGAGCAAAGTACTAAAGATAATGAAAGGGTTTGTTTATATGTGAGACTCAAATGAATATACACTATATGAAAATAACAGCAACGCACAGAGCACACACTTATTTCACCATACGGACAAATTAGTAGACCCTAAACCCACGCATTAGGCGTATATTTGGTAAACCATAGGCCTATGAGGTAGCCTTAACCTTTCAGGTCTGACTCATGGACATTTTCTCTGAGACTCCAGAGGGCAATTAAAGGTGTGCATAGTGTTGACTGTAGAACTTATCATCTATCAACTATCAGATGCATAACATTTAATCACCTGCACCTTTTTAAGAAAAAAAAAATGTATGTGATTCAATGACCCAGGTGTTCCCACAGGAAATGACCCGAAACAAGTTCTGCTGCACAAAGTCATCTTTTTGACCCTAATCTTTGCCATTGTTTGTGAAAAATATTTGCCAGTTTTACTTTTCAGGCCTAGCACATTTATTCAGTTGAAACAAACTGTCATGCAGTATCCACAGAATATATCATGAAACCTCTCGCATTGCACTTCTGTTCTTCACAGGGACACACAGACATGTTCCAAGCATTTAAAAGTGATGGTTCAAGTGTGTGTTTATCTCCTGTCAAAACACCTGAGACCATCCCAGAGATACGACGGTATATGAATATATTGTGGGTACACACCCAGACAATAGACATTTCATGTAACTATTTAGACTTTGAACTTGTTGGGGGTGGTCTATAAGTCATAAGATACAACGCATTATTGTGAACACTGTACTGTACACAATTAAAGCCTGAAGTGTGACTCCTATCTGTTGGCAATGCCATTAATGTTAGTGGCTAATTGTTTAAAATTGTGTGAGTTGTGTGTGTTATGTTTAGGATTATTATTGTATTTAATACAGTATATCCGTAAGTAACTTAAGTACAGTTGCAAGATACTTGTATTTTACTTGAGTATTCCCACTACTGTGTTATTTTATAATCATATTCCCTTACATTTGAGGGAAATCTTTCTATTGCTCTATCAGTGATTCAGACTTAGATTTTGCATACAAACATATAAGATTTTATATATATATATTTATATATAAAATGTGACGATGTTATAGATTAAATACCCAGCCATTTATAAAGCAATTAAATTAGCTCCACCTTGACCAACTACAGCATGAAAGTGCAAATAATGAGCCAATATTACAATTAACCATTAACAGTGGAAATTCTGCGTAATGAGTACTTTTAGCCAAAGAAAAAAATAATACTGCTGTGACAGCATTTTATGGGTGCATTACCATTTTACACTGACTCACCCTGTGGGAGTTGCTCAAGATGATTCCTCTCAACAGATAGCAGCTGCAGGGTGGGGGCCCAAGATACACATCCCCGTCTTCTCGAAAGTCTGAAACGATTTAGGGTTCTACCTCTGACATATCGGCTTCCAAGGTCTCTCTCAATGCAGAGGGACAAGTGTGTGATACTGTTGTTCCCCAGCAATACACTCCTGAGGTTAATATGCGGCCGGTCGAGCGTTACAGTGTCAAGGAGGTTATGGGACAAGTCTAGCTCTTTGACAGAGTCTTGGACGTGTTGTGGCACCAAGGAAAGGCCGGAGGAGGAACAGTTCAACAGGGGAGCTTTCTGACAGCTGCAGGACTCCGGACAGGGAGGACGGAGAGAGGAGCAATGGAGGCCAGAGGAGACGAGGAGCAGCACAGCAGCCAGGGACGGCCCCTTTGCCACTGCCATCACAACCGCTCCTGAGAGTACAGACAGATGATGAATGACAATTCAGAGATTCACTCAAATAGCAAAAATCAATACTCCAATGCTATAAGACCAAATGTAAAACGTATATCACCCATCACAGTAACATATTAAATTAAAAGAGGTCACCTTAGCACCTCTGTTGGGATCCTCATTCAGATATTTATTCTGAATATACCTGAGAATTTCTGTGGCCGTTTAGTCATTGCCATGTGGAAAACTATATATATATAAACAGGAAATTAGGTAAAAAAAAAAAATCAAACTCACCTTTGTGTACACTCTTTGCCAAGTAGACAGGAAAACTGGTGACTGTCTTTTCACACCCAGCGTATTAACGTTGACAGTCTCCGTCCGTTCTGATCAAAGTCTGAAGAGTATTTTGCTGCGTTGAGCTTAACGCTCACCCACCCTAGAGATGCCATTCTGTGATTCATTCAATCATTTACGGGTCTGGTTAATTAATGTCTTACTGTGATGGTTTTCCTCTTTATGTATGATCGATTACTATGATCCTGAACATTTATGACAAGGAGGACCATGCCACGGCTGCACATTCCATTAGGCAATGAAACTGTAAGATCTTTTATGGTTTAAATGACCATGTAAAGACTTGAGGCATTTCCTCAAAACCAATGATAAGAAGTTTCACAAAGCAACATGTTTCTTTATTGAAACAACCAAATGTTGGGGGGGAAATTAAATGAAATAATTCATACATAAAAAACACTGTTTTCTCACAACAAACATCACGTCTTTAATGCTATGAGAAACAATTACTTTCTGACATTTCAAACTTCAGCCCTGTTATAAAACAGACAAAACAATCCAAAGCCAAATGAAAGTCAAATATGTTATCCTATATTGCACAAAATTCAAAACACTTTATATAGGCTTCAAACTGCATTCATCTCAAGCATATCTTCTCCTTCTGATTTTCAATATTGTATTATTTTTGCTGTAAAAAAGGATCTGCAACAAAATTAGTATTACATATATATTATATTCTCTTGTAAACCCATTGGCACGTGCATATAGACAGTCCAAAGAAATACTCTACCTAAGCATTACTTGATGGCTTAAAACATATGTTTTTCAGTTCTTCCCAAATGTAACGTTAAGTAAATCATAATCATGTGGTGTCACTTGTCAAAGGTGAATATAACAAAATAAGTGTCAAACAAAGCTGCCAGAACCCAACACATGAGCAAATAGAATCTTATGCAACCCGTCTACGAGGGTTGTATATTAGTTATACTGGACGGTAAGGCAAAAAGTAAATATTGTAGCTTCTAATTCCTATTGATTGGCAGTGTAAACCACACTATGATTTTAAATCTGGGAGTGGTATGTTATGTACCGAAATGGCGTTACACATTCATAGATGAAGTTGGCACACCTGCAGAACAATAAAATAATTCAGAACTTAAGAGTATGTTTGTATCTTTGGCCAAGTGGCAACAATCTGTAACACAATTCCTGTTTAGCAACCAACACGAGGAATACAGAATTTGTTGGGTGTAGGTATTGAGAGATGTGCAAGTCATGATTTATGTCTTATAGAAGTTTCTATATTTGCAAATTTGTAATTTGACAGTGGCGACAGACTGTAGTGAGATGTAAAAGCAGACTCTGTGGAAAGGTCTCCTAGTGAGCTTTTCCACATGGGTTGTCTGAAGTCTGGCAGCCCATGTTGTGATATTTCACCTGCACACGGAACAGAGTCCCATCTGCACACATGCAGAGCTTATACCTCTCCATGCCTTCATCGAAATACACATCACCTGCGGAATTAGGGATGCGTGTAGCATTGAACATGACTGATCCGTTGAGGACGATGCTGTTCTCCTGCAAAGAAAAGAAAAATCCTCACATATTCATCTACGTCAGCTTTAAACTGTTTTCATGCAAGAGTTTAGAGCAACCTTAATTTTAAAGGACTCTTTATGGGAAAACATGTCAACAGGACATGTTGCTACACTCCATACTTACAGCTCTGAGTTCGATGCCTCCACCCATTTTGAACTCTACAGTACGGCCCATGATGTTGACACCCTCGTTTCCACGAATGATGGCCTTGCTGTCCCCCTTAATGTTCAGGTCAGATGATGCACTACTGGTGATCTAAAATCAAGAGACAAGCGATTTGTAAACGCTTACAAATTAAATGTGAATGCAACAATACAACAAGCTTACAAATGGGAAATGATGAGCGAGAAAGGCACATTTAATGCTGTAACATTTAACCCAGGCTCTGCCCAAGTGGAAGCTAACACCGTAGGCCTAATTAGCAAGACTAGCAGTAGCCAACATGAAACACAGAGAGAATTATATTTCACAGGGATGCATATATTGTACATGAAACTGTATTAATGGGCGATTCCACCTTTAATGGACAGGACAGCTAGGTGAGAAAGGGGGGGGAAACACGCCAACCAGATACTTATTCTGAAGATACTCCAGCATTTCTGTGTATGTTAAGTCATTGCCATGTTAAAAAACTAAATTAAAGAAAATGATAAAACATTAAATATTCTACCCGAGTCTAAACTTCCATCATCCTACACTGATGAAGTTTGGTGTGTCCCTTTGGACTTATTTTTAGCGATTTATTTATTCATTTGCAAAATTCCACTTAGCCATTTGGGGTTATTGTGTGCTGATACTACTTTGTGCACGGGTTGTGAAACACTAACACATTAACTGGTGTTATTATTACTTGTTTTTTATAGCTATCAGCTGTTATTAGCATTCCACTTCTGGGATTTCTACGGTGCTGCTGGGAATTCAGCCAGATCACGGCCTTTTCCGCCAAATGTTTGTTACTTTCCACTTTTCTTTGTGTTGGAATTTTAAACTTTGGTGGATTTCTGAGGACTATGGTTACCTGGTCCTCAGGTCTCTGCAGGGTAAATCCAGACAGCTAGCTAGACTATCTGTCCAATCAGAGTTTTCTGACGACTAAAACTACTTTTGAATGTACACGTTCCACCAAAACAACTTCCTTCCAGTGGCAATTTTGCAGCGACACCGTGGCTCTGTCGGAGGCTTTGTGCTGCCCATGACGATTGTGATTGGTTTAAAGAAATGCCGATAAATCAGAGTACGTTTTTTCCCCATCCCGGAAAGCTGTTTGGACGAGCCAAACCCTCCTCCACAGCGTTGTGGACTAAGGTCTGGCAGAAGCGAAACTAGGATTATACACACCCTTTCTGTGGAAGCCTTTTTAACACTGAGAACTTTGACTCCTTTGGGCAAATGGAACTCATGGTTTTCAAAGTCTGTGCTGAAGAATGTGGTCTGTGTGCGGGGGTCTGTGAAGGATATGCCAACGTCACTGACAACTGAGGTCTTGTCCTTCTCAACACTCAGCTTAGTGGTGCCTTGCTGGAACACAACCTGGAACAACATACATAAAAATAAAAGAAGATATCTAAACGTGGGCACACATTGTGTCATTTTATATGTTTTCAAAATTCTCACCGGATTATTGTTGCCGACAAGGACTAGGTCCTGGTCCTTGCGACCTCCTACTGTGCTCTTGTGCAATGGATGAACGATGCCCATGTCCGCCTTCTGTTTGAAACGCAGTAGGCCAGTCTCATGGAACTCCATGCTGTCGCACCCATTCGGACCGATTCGAATCACTGTCCATATTACCAGAGTGATCTGAGGGACAGTGGAGATGTTACAGATTTTAAAAGACCACGATGCAACAACACATAATGATCAATGACTCTGTGTCAACTCTGTACCATCTTTATCAAGAAGGTTCTATCAAGGGAATCCATCAGACAAGTTTGTAGTACTCACAATGAGGTTAATTAAGGCGAGGAGGAAGAGGAGGATGACGATGCAAACAGCCATGTTTCCCTTGCGTCCTCTCAGCCCTGTTTTATGAAGACGTTCTTCTTCTATGGGTACGTAGCCTGCTTTGAAGTTACTGTTGTGTTCCTTGTTGATACAGCGTCTTTCTATAGCCTTTTCTCGCATGGACTTCTTCATGGGCCCATTGGAACTCTCCTGGAAGACCAAGCAATCTCTAAAGCATGCCACTAAAGTCTATATATTTTTTGCAGTAAGAAGGTACATAAGAAATCAGTAATTCATTTTAAATCATGAAATACCACGCCAAAATTAACAATTTCCTTACATACTTTTTTTTAAACTATGACTAGAATTTAAAATAAAATTCCATCCCTTACTTTCATACCTCAAAATCACAGTGTTTTTATGCTGTTTTCCTGCTTTTCTAACTCGGGAGTTGTAAAACATGGATTTCTTTGTGTATGAAACGGTCTCAGTTCTCCACGAATGAATATTTACTGTCCATAGCCATATTTAACTTTAGGTTTTAGCTCCTACTCATTTCAATGTCTCATGTGCTCTGCGATGGAATGCATCTCAGTTAAATGCCCCGCGACTGTCTGTCGGTGGCCAAAACTAAAAATAAACTGCACTCATACTAGCAGCAAAATAGAAATACACTCGAGTGTCTCACCATGCAGCTTCTACGCCATCTGTATTAGCTAAATTACGTTGTTGTTTAACAGCAGATACGCTAACGTTACAATATTAGCATTTCTTTTCCATTTAACGCTAGCTAATAACGAAGGGGAGGCTGCTATTTATTACACGTAGAGCCGACAATAAAGCCCAGTACATTATTATTTATTACTTTAGGTCACTCGGGAACATATAGCATTGGGTTCTGAGCAAACACATGAGAAGAAGAAAAAAAAACAATGCAAGAAAGACAACAAATATTGAAAATAACGGACCTGTTCAGACGCCATGTTGACCCTCCCTCTCCTGGTTCCAGAGTGACATGGGGCGTACCACTTTTCACCGAGGAAGGCGAAAAAATGGTTTTGTTGTGAGTTGTTGAAAGGACGATATTTATATATTAAGAAAAATGTTGCGTTAATGCGAATGATAACAAAGCTATGGCATTTTTATTTGCACTGAACCTTTTTTTTAAAAGCATATTTTCTGTTGACGATAAAAGATGGTCCATTCCAGGTTTAAGCCAATGACAGAAGGGTCCTAAAATAGAAAAACATGTCCATTCATATTTTCCATAGGTGACCTGCCAAGCGTGGATATTTAATAAGAGAACACTTCTCATCCTCAAGCTCTCTTTATCAATTTAAATTAAATTCTAAGCAGTAATTGATTTAAATAAAAAGGGTTCACAGTTATTAAAAGAGGAACGGTTTCAGAAGTATTTTATACAAATATTATGTTTCTAGTCTGTTATAATTTTGACCTAATCATTTTTTATAATATATAAAAATATAATTTAGCAAATATAACGCTGTGAAGTCTAAACATTGAGTAATCTTGTTGAAATTGTAGCCTATACTTATAGTAATAATACAATACATTATTAGGTATTCAAAGGCACTTTACAAAGTCAACGAAAGGAAAAAAATACAGTTGATCGGTAACAGGATCAGTTTGACAACAACAACAGAGTAGGTCAACGTATGCTAATAATATGACTCTCTGTACGTATAATTCAGTTTAGTATGGCAACTGTATTATAATCGGATTTTATCCAACACAGCCACTTAGGAAACATCATATGCGGTACTGTGCCACGTGGTTTACTCTGGGCATAGGTGTCGTTTAACAGTATGACATTACAATCGTGTTTACTTCAGGGACAGAGGGACATAACACTGCAGAGGATGGACAGCCATGAGTTATTTTTCAAAGCACTGTGGTTATAGGTTGTAAAGTCGTCTCCTCACTTGGTTACCACAACTGAGGCGGTGCTTGGCAGCTGTGGCGTAGGTGGAGAAAGCTGCCGGCAGAACAGGAATTTTGACTGCACAGAGATTAGCCTACACCCCCGGCGACTGTTGTCCTCCTCCCTTGGGCATTTTAAACCTCCGAGCTAGTGATTGTGGGCGGACATGGCCGACACGTTAAGGAGACTGACCAATACATCTTCCTTCAGCGTCTTACAGGACAAGCTTGAGAGCTGGCAAAAAGACTACCATGTAAGTTCATCAATAACTAATGACAGACCTAAATCTGACCCAAGCACTTCAGTGTCCTCGGCCTGCCTCGCTCTCTGTTCCACGGTGGTAATTTCAAGAGTTAGTGAGTAACGGTTACATTTGTGTACACTTGAAACGGTTTTAGTCAAAGCGTTGGGATGTTATCCTTCTCCTCTAGACAATTATTAATGGCTTTGTTTACTGTCAACTTCTGATTTCCCCCCCCACTATGTAATTTTTTTTTACCCATTATTATTTTATTTTTCGGATAATACAGTTGAAGCACGGTGGTTTGGATGATGCATGACATAATTTAAACTAATACAGCAAAGGAATGCACTTCTTTCAGAAGACATTGATTTCCCGGTTGAGTTTGGTTGCTATGGACGCCAGTCGTCATGGCTACAGTTTGACTATACCAAAGAACTTTTACTTTTAAGATGGTTCGTGTCCTGTTACTTCCGGTGCAGCTAAAGTGCAACAGCGCTTTGCAGAGGGACCGACAGTGATATGTCCAAAATTCAATTTACACATTATGCTATCTATAAATGCACATAAGTGTCATAATAAAATAAAAAATAAAGTGTTACTGTGTTGCAAATATAAGGAGTTAGCAACATGGATACCTGTTGCTTCTCCAATGTTATCTGTCGTTTCTGTAAACTACTGAGGGGGGGGGGGGTTGTACTCACACAGTTCTTTGATGTTACCTTAATGTGTGTAACGTTCAAGAACCTGCAGGCTGTTCCTTCTTTTGCAGAATAACAATACGTGTATTTGCTTTCACCGTGCAGCAGGAAAATGTTGATTTTTCTCCGTTTTCAGCGGTAAAACCATACACTGTAAAACACTACAGGTTTGGCGCCACAGCGCTCAAGTCTAAAAACCATCCGGGTTTCCCAAACACCTGCCGAAAACAGTCCTACCAAACAGGTGTTCCTACCTTTATAACTTCGCCTAGGTAGCAGCCCAGCGACACCCAATGTACACACAAGAAACAACACCCACTGTCTGATTACTCTAAACCAGGGAGGGGTCTACAACGGTTTTTAGACCAAAGACCCCTTAGCTGAAGGAGAGACGGAGTAGTGACCCCCTACCACTGCATATATTGTATACAATTAAGTTGAATGTTAAACTGGGCTGGATGTACAAGAATTAATAGATATATTTTATTTTACACATCACATTTTAATGTTAAACAAGCTTACCTCTATGGCTACTTTACTTTACCTATAGTACGCTTTATCTTTAATGTGTACATTAAATGTTTGTTTTTTTTTTCACAAAAAGGTCAAATTATCTTTCCTAATAGTAGGCTGCATTCATATAATTGTATATTTTCAGACTTGTTTGAATTTATGAAAAAAGAAACTTTCAAAAACATTTCAGACAGGATTTGGCGTCCCCCTCTGCACTTACTCTAAGAACCCCCTCGGACCCCCTGTTGAATAACCTGCTTTACACACACACACACACACACACACACACACACACACACACACACACACACACACACACACACACACACACACACACACACACACACACACACACACACACACACACACACACACACACACACACACACACACACACACACACACACACACACACACACACACACACACACACACACACACACATATATCAGATATTAAAATGTAGCCTAAATATTCCAACCTCGCATGTCGTGGGCAGGGCTAAGTTCGACTGGCATCCTGGCTAATTAACATGTTTTAATTAAAAACAATCTCACTATTTATGCATTATATATTTACTTATAACAGTAAATATATAGAGAGTAAATCTGAAAACAGCAAGCCTATATAATACATTATGTAAAAAAAAAAAAATGATTTCAAATGCCCTACAGTTTTTAACAAACAAATTTGACTGTTTGAATAGTCTCCCTGTCACTATTAGCCTAATTGTTTTGTCATATTTACCCTACCAGGTTATATCCTGTGACCAGAATCTAAATAAATGTTGTGAGCTGATTGAACTAACTGCCAAGATCCAGGGACAATTGTTTGCCATCCTCAACCACACAGCTGCTGAAGGTGAGCTTTGCATCTGCAGTATAGGATTTGGTTTTTTATCTACAAAGTGTTAACCAGGTTATAATCACTCACGAGCTATTCCGCATACACTCACAACTCAGGTGGACAATATGCTGGAGTGGACACTCTCAAAACGCGCCTGCTGCCGTGGCTTGGGACCTGTTTCTCTATGGCGAGGTCCTCGGTCACTGATGACACCAGCCTGCAGCTCATCCAGGTGACATCGTCTGTTACGTGGCTTAATAGCACAAAATATCTCATTATCAAATCCATCAAAATGAGTTTAATCCGGTGTACAAATGTTTTTAACCAAGTCATATCATTAGCCTCTATTTGGCCATATTTTAATGTAGTCACTGTAGATCATTTGTACTGTGTCATCATTTTTTATTATCAGGATTCAGCGGAAAAAGACAGAAGGATAAGGGAGCTCTCCGTCACCCATGACAGTGAGCTGCAGAGGAAGGACACTCAGCTGTGCTCCACTCTCCGGCAGTTGGACTCTATCAGAGCAGAGTGAGTCTAAGAGACATGAGACATGAGACATGAGACAGTAGAAGTAGAGCAATGGACTGCATTCGGCCGGAGTTCCAACCCTAACTTGTATTTGGAAGTCCATGGACAAAGGGATATTTATATAATTGAATTACATGTCCTGAAATGTACAATACTATTACATTTTCTGATTCTTTATTTAGCAAAGTAACTCCCACACACTGTTTAGCATGCAAAAATAGGCTACATGTGACAGTTGGAAACGTCTTCCATGTTAGACAGTGGCAGAGTGCGGGAGTTTCTTTGCACTTTCTGACCTACTCGCCCCCCTCCAATGCACCAGTCTCACGTTTTAGATGTGCAAAGTATTGTTTTGTTCTGATTTTTGATTTTACCAGACTGGTCGATACTCAGAATGAACTGGATGAGACAAAGAGCAAATCAGCAACCACTCTGCTGGCCACTGAAGATGAAATACTGCAACTGAAAGCAGAGTAGGTGATGCACTAAAATACTGCCGTAACATATTGATGTTTAAATGCAACATACAGTGTGTGCTCCTCTGTTGATGTGAAGCGTGTCTGTGTTTCAGTTTGCGATCCGCACATGAGCAGGTGGAGATGTATAAGAGAAAGCTGGAGGCTCTTGATGACAATGAGCGGCAGATTCGCCTGCTGAAAGATGAAGTGTCCTACCTGAGCACAGAGAAAGTCATGCTGCAGGAAAGGTATACCCACATTTAAATACTGTCTGCACACAGATACCACAACATAGACCTTGTCTCAAGTGATGCTGTTTCTCTCACCGTCTCTCTCAGGTTGGTGAGGAGTCGTTCTCCGAGCCCCTCGCTGAGGCACAGTCGCTCTTCCAGCCCCATGAGGAGTGAGTCGCCCACCAGAGCTCAGCTCACCAACACTTCCCGCTACGCACGCCTCGTATCGCGCTTCAGCGACCTGTACGCTGTAGAGCGGCTTGAGGCCCAGACCTTGCTTCGACGCCACATTGCTGACTTAGAGATGGTCCAGAAAATCATCTTCATTGCTGTCGTGGTATGACTGTAATTACTCTAGAGCCACCTGTAGAGACAAGCAGATCAGAAGTGCATGCAGGGAAAATGACAGACGTATCTGTTTATTTGGACTGCCTAGTTGCTTGATTTATTCAGGGATGGATAGGGATTGGCTGGCATATGGAGCAACTGACTGTAAAATGTTCTTGTCATCTTGTCACGTCTCAGGAATCCTTTAAGACAGCAAAACTGGCTTACCGTCAGTTCAAGCTGCGCGTGAGAAAGACGTTGTCCCCATCCCACTTTGGGATAGAAAGTCTGGAGGATGCAGCTGTGGACTACATCGTCAGAAACCTGGACCTTTATGACATTCAGGCCAGCATCAATGTAGGACTAAACACTCCTCTCATGTGTCTTCTGCAACATTACTGAACAAGTTATTGTAGTTTGTTGCTGAAAAGGACCGGGCGTCCGTCTGTGTGTGACTTTTTTTTAAAATTCAATCTCCCCAGGATGTGATCAATGCCATGAACGTGAACCCTCGGATCTCTTTCCCGCCGGAAGTGGACTTTGTCCTCATCAGTGGTTTGATCAGGGAGACATGCAGGGTGGCCTTTGCCATGCAGACATTGGACCCCCCGCTTGACTTGGCCTTTGCCTGTGATGGAGAACTTTACAACGACAGCAGGTCAGTCCTTTATTCTGTGTTCTTTAACAGATATGCTGACCCCAACTACCACTTTAACTTTGTTATCCCCAAGAAAATTTGGTCTTCAGCAGACATAAAATCACATTAAGGTCTATGACAAACATACAATATTTATAACAGCAACAAACACAGGAAGATTCCACTCCAGAATGGAAAACAAGGTACACCTTCCACACTGACCCGTAAGCTAAAAAACAAGCTAAAACATTAAAAACAGCACAGTAAATAAATACTTGTTAAGTGTTGTAAAGAGCTAAGTGAAAATTGAAGGGAATAAATACACAATAATACATCCGAGCTTACCCAAACTATCTAACACGGATACACATAAAAGCAAGCGAGTCAAAGATGGAAATTACGCTGCACAATAGCCACAGCAATTAAAAGACGTCACCGGAGGTTTTAGAGAGTAAAGTTCTCGGGCTCAAGTGTACATGTCAGTAGGCAGTGGTGGCCTAAAGGTTAGAGAAGACGAGAGCTTGTGACCGGGAGGTTGTCGGTCCGATCCCATGACAAACAGGATCAAGTCTGGGTGGGGAAAGTGAAAGAGCTTGTCCCTCCCTCATTACCACCGCTGAGGTGCCCTTGAGCAAGGCCCTTAACCTAGAAAAAAACGCGTGTGAATGTGATCAGGGCATTCCTGCAAAAGAGAGGCTGCCTCTCAGTGAACCGTCCCTGAATAAATAAATGTAAATATATATATATATGTATATCTTGCCACATTTCCATACAATCATTGTAAGCTATGAGCCTATGAACTGCAGTCTCTCTAGCAGTAGATGTCACCCTATCACACATAAATATCCACAGCTCGCCCTCACTCTCTTCCCCTGTGTCTCTCCCCGACAGGTATCGCCGCAGCTATGACTCTGAGTTCACTGCCCCTCTGGTGATGTACCACGTGTGGCCGGCCTTGGTGGAGGGAGATGTGGTGGTAGTAAAGGGCGAGGCTGTGACTCGAAGGGGCGCTACGGTACTGACTGCATAAGACTTCAAACATATCCTTAATTTAGTTGTATTCTAGAGAATAATGTAAGAGCATGAAAGTACATATACATGGGCTCATGTATTTGCCGGGGATTTGTCTTTTTTTGCAGTGGAGTCGAAGCAGGAGCGCCAGCCCTGTGCGATCTCGCTCCCTCAGCCCAAGTCGCAATCTTGTAAGTCTCTATAACATTTGACAGTGCAATCAAACACAAAAAGATAGGTATCATTTAGGGTTTTGTTCAGGTGGATTGCATCCTTTTGTTGGCTTAACATCGCTCAGTTACTCGTACAATTTTACAAGATTACAAGATTCATTTTTAAATTCAGATGTATCACTCTTTCCACTAAACAATAAGCATGCCCACCCATGGCCTTAAGGGTATGTACATATCAAAAAGATTTGGATTTGTTTTCTTTTAATTTGACTCAATAGTTGTAACTATAATCAGCATTATTATCTTTTTCTTAGGCATTTAACAGCAAAAGAAGCCTGTCTCCTCAACGCCTCAGAGCTAGCCACCTGTGAACTCTGGCCTCTCGGTCAACGGAAAAATAACTCACCCCTGTACTTCATATGTTCCATGTCAGTGAAATAAAGCTTAAGGGATTTTTATCTCTATCCTTCCACCAAATAAAGCAAAGCAATCCTTAGGTACTGTACCACCCATTGGCTGCTCTGAGTTTACATGGTGGTGGGTCAGATTAATGGTACGTTGACAGTAACAGTGACTAGCAGTCAGTACATTATAGAAACAAACAGAAATAGTCCGGCAGCTAACTTAACAGTTGTCTTAGTTTACTATATTTACTCGTAGATAGATAACACTAACAGTATTTGAGTGATCACCAGAAACTTAAAGTACTTATATTCTGCTCATTTTCAGGTTCATAAATGTATTTAGAGGTTATATCAGAATAGGTTTACATGGTTTAATTTTCTAAAAACACCATATTTTTGTTGTACTACACACTGCTGCAGCTCCCCTTTTCACCCTGTGTGATGAGCTCTCTGTTTTAGCTACAGAGTGAGACATCCCACTTCTGTTTCGTCTTTGTTGGGAGCCGCACATGTGCAGTAGCTAGGTAAGGACTACTAGCCAGTCAGAAGCAGAGTATGAGGGCCCTGACAGTACCTAGGTAAGGACTACTAGCCAGTCAGAAGCAGAGTATGAGGGCCCTGACAGTACCTAGGTAAGGACTACTAGCCAGTCAGAAGCAGAGTATGAGGGTGTAGGTAAGGACTTTGTAAACCCATAACATAGGCATAATATGAGCACTTTAAAAGTGCATTTTTCAGGGGAAATTGAGGCCTACACAGTCCCAGTCCACTCTAGGAAACATATTCAACCTAATACTCCTCTCTCTACTTGTAACCAAAGGTCTGTGTAGCAGTACTCTTTAGGACATTTCTGTAGGATTGGTGCTAATGATCAGTGCTACCTTCCACTCCTCCAGTACTGGTATTGGTCATTGTGATTTTTAGTGTCAGTGGCTGCTGTGGTTTTTTATTTCTTAATTTTAGTTTGTGTTGCAGTTGTTTTTTATTCAGGACATTTCTTTAAGATGGAGTAAGACATAACATGCCATGTTTATGACATGAATAACTGAAAATGGTTTTACTTTTTAAGTTTAAAATATAGATTTTGAATCAAAAATCTTTGTTAGTTATTGTGTACAAGATTAGGACCAGTAGCTTTCATTACTGTAGCTAGTTATTATTTTTGCAGAAATGTCTGTATGTAATCCATATGACAATTCTATTTATTTACAACTTAATGTACATCACCACTTATATAATCATGTACGATAGTACTTTACTTTCATTTGCTCTTTAATGACTTGAATTTACTGCAATGATTTGTGTTGTGTGATGAATATATTTGTGGACTGTGCCTTTTATGATTACTTTTTCAAAAATAAATGGCAAATCTTTAGTGTACTTCAACTCCAAGTTGTTTTCTGTTAATTGGGACTTTTTTTAAATTATGATTTCTTCTTTGAAACACTGTTTAAAATGGCTGCTTCACTTACCAAAAAATGAAACCATAAAAATATATCTGCCAAATTATAGTGTAAAAATATGTATTGTATCCAATGTTGGATTGGCATGGTAATACAATTATGAATTGAACGCATACAGGGACACAATTATAACTGTGTTTTAGGCTCTCAGAGGATTCCACTGTTTTTCCACAGTAGGCTCAATAATTCCCCTAATTTAAATGTTCTGACATCAGAGTATTACTACTACCCTGTTTTATCAATAGATGGTGCTACTACACCATCATGAAAGTAAGCCCAAGAGTTAAAAACACTCCAGAGATTGGACAGCCAGCAACTTCACTTTTTGAAGAGTTAGTTGAAACATATGGCCTTTCCTACATGGTATCACATGACATTGTTATATATGAAACATCAAAAATACAAAAAGACTCTCTAGCTCACCCACAACCCTGTTATTGTGTTGTAATGTATTTGATGGAAGTAATCCAATGTAGCCTCTGATCTGTTGTGTGTTCACTTCAGAAACAGGAAATAACCATCCAGCTTGAGAAAGACGTCATTTCTGTTTCTCTACTTCTTTCCAACCCACAGTGCTATCCAACCTGTAGCTCTGCACCTGCCCAGATTCCCCTAGGTCTGAGGCCGGTGACACGTGCTCCACATGTAGGCTGAGTCCATTACAGCGGCCCGGTTCGAGTCCAACCTGCGGCCCTTTGCTGCGTGTCACCCCCCATCTCTCTCCCACTTTCCTGTCTATCCACTGTCACTATCTAATAAAAGGTTAAAAAAAATGCCTTAAAAAATCTAAAATATATAAGAAGACATCATATGACAGCACATACGCATTAATCAAATAGAAAAAACTTCCGATTTATTTTAGCTATTTCTTTACACTTTCAAATAACATACATTCATGTGCAAAAAGTTAATTAGATTCTACACCAAAAAGAAAAGCTACAAGTCTAAAGTTGATGCTCAGTCATTGTGCATCAACCATGTGTGTGACGGCACCAGTATGTGACATTTGAATGAGTTCCTTCAGGGAATCCCAACATTCCCATCCCCGCCGTGATGCCTTCATGGATTGTTTTAGTATTCTCAGCCATCTAATGAGGTCTCCAGGCGTTGCCCAGTGCTGCACCCGCCTGCTTCACCAGGCAAGCCAATTCTACCCCCGGCTCTCCAAACCATCTAAAATATTTAATTAAGCATTTGCTCCGCAGAGCAGAAACTGACCTCTAGCAGCAGGCCTCCGTGACCTCGGAGTCCTTTAGGACAGTCTTTCAACTAGTTCACTCACTTACCACTTCAATCTGTAAATTGTTTAATTATTTTACTATTGAGTAGGAAAGAAGTTAATTTGTTCAATGGATTGGATGGAAACTATACTCACCTACTTGTGAAAAAGCTCAGCTGAACACTATTTGGTTGTCCTGCGGGTTTGTAGTCGCGAGATTGCTGTCCCACATCAGGAGATGCAGCATGGACTGTGATGGGATAAAGAACAAAGGATGGTAATATGGTAATCATATTATCCATTTACCCAAAGGGAGGGCAAAACTGTTATCATTTCAATGCCATGTTCTCCAGAGACATCCCAAATTAAAGTATATTCTGAAAAGAAATTCTAAATAATCCTTTGTCAACATTTGACTTAGCAATACAGAGAGACTTGGAGCATTTATTCAAAAAAGAGACGTGTGGAATATGTAGAAAAGCGTGTCATGGAAACTTTGGTCATGCCTCCTCATCACAGTCCCACACAAAGAGCTTCTTGTCTGATCTGCAGCGGTTCAAAGAGGTCCTGGCTCCTGGGACACAGGCCAGGTCCTGCTGCTACTACGATAGAATCTGGAGGGAGCCTGTAGACTCGGTCTCAGGTCAGTTGTCCTTCTCTGAGCCTGGTGTGTGTGTGTGTGTGTGATGGTATTTACTCAGGTGTGTTGTGGTAAGCTGTGGTTATGGATAGAGTGACTGCAGACTGTGGATGGGTACCGATGAGAGATTGAATATGGTTGTACTTCCGCTGTATATCTTGGCATAATTTTAATTTGTGCAATTTTCATAAGTGCAATTTTACAAATTCATGTGCAGCTTTTGTATAACACAGTTTGCAATATCTGACTTATGTGCATTGCCCTTCTACAATACTTTTATACTACCAGTATTTACTGCAATTTCCCCACTGTGGGACAAATAAAGGTTTTCTTATCTTATCTTCTTTGGGCAATACTGCAATAAAGCACCATTTCTAATTGTAGTCTACCTAGCATGCATGTTGGAGGAACCCCACACAACCTTCTTCTAAATCCAGTTTTTGCTGTCTTCTGGTAGCCCAATGTTGGAACCACCAGATTCTCTGTGACCAGAGAGACCAGGTTCCAGCAGGTGCTCAAAGGGAAATCCTAATCCACGGCCCAAACTGGAGAGACAACAGTAGCTGGAGCTCACCCTAGACTCAAGACCCTAGACACAGACCCGAGAGATGCAAATCCACCCAAAAGTTGCCAGTTTGATGGCAGAAGCTGCTGGAGCGTGATAGGTTTCCTCTGGACGTTCTTAATGTGCTCAATGCTGGCAAGAGTTGAGTTTCTGGAGCTTGAGCATGATGAGTACCAGCCCTGGTCCCACAGCCAAGACCAGGGGGGGGAATGTTAATGGGGTTGTATATCACAGCACATGATGACATTGTTATGGATGAAAGAGCTGCAGTGCATAAATCAAAGGCAATGATAAAATAGAGAGGAGTGTGAATGAAAGCAAAGGACACAAAAACACAGATGGGGCAGATGAAAATGAACTTGGTGACAAGAGCTCATCCTTTGCAAACAACAGTCACCCTAGACTGTTATTGTGGATCTTTCCTCTGATGGAGTCACATTTAAACAGAGAAGTCAATGAGCCACACTGCAGGTCAACAAGGCCTCTGTATCTCCAAGAAAGGCAACACTGTCTGTGGCCCAGAGAGGCCGTTAAACACATCTGGAACGGAGCAGGATGCAGGCTCTACACAGAAGGACATCACAATTTATGACAGCACACTCATGACTGTGGCTTCATACATCAGTGCAATGTTGTGTGTGACTGGTTGTAAGTGCACCACCCGGACAACCCGACCCCACCCTCTTTACTCCCATTCTCAGTGCTGGAACACCCAATGGCAATTTCCCTGGCACTAACAAGCATATGAGGTCATGGAGCTGGCTGCAGGCGTCGACCCAATGGGTTCTGGTGAGGAGCAAACAGGCGTGACCGCCGTTCTTCACATTTCGAGTGAGATCAGACATCAAGTGACCTAAATCCTCTGTCCAGAGATATCACGAATTAATACTTCCTTCCCTTCTCTATGACGACTATGATATCAAATAAAGAAAAACGACTGAGAATTTGGACTCTCTTTTTCCCAATGCAGACATTTGTCCAGACCATTTCCTCATCCGTTGGACAGCTGGGCTATCACTAGCAACAGTCCATTAAGACTACTTGTAAGCCAAATGATTTGATGTGCTCTCCTTAGAATAAGTGTTTCCTGCAAATGGTGACACATGTGTTAATGAACCTGGGACATAAGCAGACATCGTGGGAAGATTTAACGTGTCAATGATTAGCTGGGGTGTAGAAAACATCCAGCTCTGCACACACAGTAATATTCATCTTGTGTGCAGTTCAGACCTGGCTTGGTCATCATGCTCCCTGCCTTTCATGATCTTGATCTTTCAAGAGCTGCGACACAAAAGCAGAGCCCAGAGAATGTATTTTTGATTCATGATTTAACACGTCATTAAAGCCTCAGAGGCTATCTTGACCTTTTCTCTTTTTTGCAGAGGTGGGGTGTGTGTGTGTGTGTGTGTGTGTGAGTGTGAAGGATTTTAAGTCTCTGCTTGGCAAAGAGACATCTACTTACATTTCAGATGGAAAGATCTCCCGGCTGTTAAGTGGAGATGTCAATCTGTGCTTCAATTGCATGGTTTGCTTTGTCAGGAGGTGCACCGTGGGGACCCTAACCTGCTGGTCCTCAAAAGGGAGCCCCGCCTGCATGGATGCTAAGAAGGCTCCATGTAAAACACATCTGGATGATTTGATTAATGTGAATAACAGCCACCCATTTACATTACCGAGCAGCCCTGGCAGGGCAGAGTGCCGTGGATGCAGGTGTGAGTTTCGAAGGTTACTGCTCCACCGGGGCTTGTTACACTCAGCTCAGATTTGATACTCTCACGGAAACAGGCGATCAAACCTGGCGCCAATCTCGTGTGCGACTGGCCTCGGCACTGAACATCCCCCACCCTGAACGGGGGGATGGAGGAAAGGAACATTAGGCTGGGAGAGAAAGAAAAGCTAAAGAAAGATTTGAGAGCTGGAATAACAACGGCCTCACAGAGAACAACTATTAAATATGTGGAAACTTTCTTGTGGCTGTGGTTTGACCTCCGGGGCGCTGAGTCTTTGCAGCTTCTAACACTCACTGGACATACTACCATGTCTTTTGTCTATTTAATAACACATGTGTAGACAGGAAATCAGTCATTGGGGAAAAGCAGACAGACATGGAAACGTTTTTTGGTAACAGACTGCCAAAGAACAGAAACATTAAAGAGGCAGCAAAACATGGAACAGAAAAATGTAAACTCAAATAAGAATGCATAGATGCTGTGTGTAAGGAGTGTTTACATCTGACTTTTCAACCACAGCATGGTCAGAAATCTGTCTCGTAATAGATTTCCTATCAACAGTATAATGACATGTCACCACTAGATGGCAGTTCGACACTGTACTTTACTTCAGTGTATTACAGTTTCATACACAGTTGTGGAAGTAGTACTCAGATCCTTTGCTCAAGTAATAGAAGTAGTCTATTACAAGTGAAAGTATTGCATTCAAAGTTTTACTTAAGTAAAAGCACACAAGTATTATCACCAACATGTAGATAGATAAATAGATAGTTAGATAGATAGATAGACCATAACACAACAAACACATACCCACATATATCACACATACCTAAGGATAAAAATAAAAATCACTCACAGAATTGCAATGACACTTAAAGTATTTCAAATTAAAAGTACTCACAGAATTGCCCCCTTCAGAGTACATGTCATGTAAGGTAACCCATAACTACAGCGGTCAGCTACATGAAGTGCAGTAAAAAAATGTAATGGAGTAGAAGTAGAGTCAAATTGAAATATTCAAGGCATGAACTTAAGTACAGTACTTGGGTAAATGGACTTTCCACCCCTTGTAATGTAATTCTTACAGTACTCCACACTACATTAACATGAAGTGGTCAATTGAACATTTTCTTCCAATGATTTGTGCGGGCCTTTCCGCCTGCCTGGGGGCCCCTGAACCAACAAAAACCAACACAGGCCCGTGTGGGGACGCTCTGTGTTTCCTGTCCTTCTATATGTGTTGTGCAACAGTCAAACCCCAAGAGGGGGAAGATAGAGAAATATTTCTCTCTAGGACCGAGTTGTAAAAAGATTTAGATGAAATGGAGAGAATGACTTGTACGCGGTCTGACCAAAACAAAAGGTCAAGCTCACTGGTCATCAGAAGTCTCTGACTAAGAGCCACAGCTGATTGAGTGCTGTAGAAAAAGTAATGTTCTAAGGAAGATAATGTGGTTTAAAACGCTTGAATGTAATCCACTCGTAGACTTAGTAGACTTAGTAAAAAGTATTAAAGGTCAGTTCAATCCCATTTACGTCTCTGAATCCAAAAGACAAGAGCTTGAGAAGTAAGAGAATATCTCAGGGTCAGGAAAAACTCCTTCTCTGTGCCAATGCGTACCCAACATTTGCTTTGCGTCTTAGTTTTCAGACAATGTGACAACACAAACTACTATTTGGCTCCTCATGTGTGTATGTTGTCCTTATGTATGTCTAAAGGAGAATTCCGGTTGATTCCATCATGGAACTGTTATTTGGAAATGTGGAGGTCTGTCATTAGAGAGAAAAACGTAAGTGAGTTGGCCCATTGTAAGGTTTCCGAGGGACTGTGGACAGAAAAAGGACTCATAGTGACAAGCTGGTTGTTTATGCTTGGCAGATGGAAGTCCAGACGGATTAACTGGAAGTTCCTGAGCCCACATCTCTCTTTACAAAGGAATTTATATCGAGAACCTATTGAGCCAATAATTAATGAAAAAACAGACGGCTTATTTTGGTCTTTTCCGCTACAGCTGCAACCAAAATAGCCACGGTTCAAGGACTTAGATAGTGTTGCATGGTTTTATTTGGTACAACGTGATGACCGTGGAGTCTTTTGTATACACTCTTGAATTCTTTGGAAGTGAAGAGCACACAAGGTTGGATACTGTAATCTCTGACAGAAAAAAACTGCTTCATGTTCTCTGTGACCTTTAGAAGCATTTACAATGAGAGAGATGACGAGATAAAGAATGAAGATGATTGGACAAAAACCTAGAACACAAACAATAAAAGCCAACTGTACTAGAGATTGTCCAAATAAAACTATACTATTATAATAACTAACAATTATTCGAAAACTATGAATCTGTAAAAGTGAGCCTATTGTATTAAAAGAGTTTTCCATCTGGGATTGCAAAGAAGGAACAGATTTAATAATGTATATACTGTATGTGTGCATATAACACATTTCCACAGAAGGGAGAGTGAAAATAGCTCCATGAATTTAATGAACCACTTTAGCTCCTGCTTCATAAGAATTTACTGTAAATAAGCTTATTTAAAAAAAAAAAAAAAAAAACTATTGGACAACAGGACTATTGCGTCAATATCCTCGTTCTTCAGAACACTTGATGTCACTTCTTGGGAAAGCACAATAATAAAGAGATTTGAAAGTCTGCTGGTTACTTTGTTTCAGAAATGATCTTGTACTAAAATAGCACTGACGCTACAAAATTACAAATGGTCTCGTTGTTGTTGACACAGCGGTTTCTGTTGAATCACACCACTGACTGATACGTTTCATATCTTCAGTTTCTGGGAAGAAGAAGTACACAAAAATAAGTATCCTATAAAGTTCTGATAACGAGGAGACTGTCAGTGTTTTGCTACAAATTGTGTGTCTGTGTCCGTGTGTTTATCCTTCTGAACAGCTCTCTGTGGGAGGTAAAGTGTTTCTTGGAAGTGGCTGGTATATTTCAGAATGAGAGGTAATTTAGGTAAGTAGGATGTCTGCGACCACCTGTGGGTTTTCCCTCTGACTTCATTTCTAAGTCTTACAACAAAGTACTGGGAAAGACAAATACCCGCGGTCACCGTCTTTGCCTCGTTGGGACTCAGATCGTACTAAACAACGTTTTGACCACCGGAAACTCACGCTGGGAAATCCTTTGATCAACCCAGTCCAGTTCCAAATATGATTTAAGGGCATATGGTGTTGAATTTATCTTCCAGGAAGGAAAACTCTGTGATTGTAGGCAACAATTGGGGCTACATCTAAAATGCTTCCATTGAAAAGGTTGAAAAAGTCATATGATGTCTTGCACATGTGCACAACTAGCATTACTGTGAATACACACCATGAGAAAAGCAACCATGGACTGAGAACTCAAGGCAACGAGTTTGAGGAGGAATAGCTAGTGAGAACGGAAAATGCTCCTGTGGGTGGCATTAAAAGATAACATTAAAAAAACTATATTGTTGCATGGTTCGCAGGGATGAGTCTAGAGGGGGGCCCTGGGCCCTGCCCCCCACAATCCATTGGGCTAGAGCTTGTCAATCTGACAAACTAGATTTCCATTGGATCAGGGTATTTCATTTTTGTCTCCTATATAAGTGCATTGCATTAAGACACACTGAAATATATAATGTTTGTCAGCTACTTACAAATTGCATCAGCTGGGTGGTTTGTGACTCCACACGTGAATGCTGTTTCCTCTGTGTGCGCAGCCTGAGCGAGAGCAGGCAGAGTAGAAAGCAAGGGGAGAAGAGGAGGGGAAAGGTGGAGGTATCAACACACAAACAGTGCCAGACTTATGGCAGCTTGCTCTCCTGGGGGATTAGCTGGGGTTTCAGGGTGACTGAGAGGACAGAAAGCTGATAGCTGTAAAGATGGACATGTGGTCTAATATTCAGTGAAAACCAAAAACAAACAGGTTTCTGTTAGATTTAGATATGTTCTGGACAGACATGCTGTGGAGGTGTGTTTCTTTCTTCTCTTTATTTGAGAAACTTGTTGTATTGTACTAATGTTCTCCAGGGAACTTTCTCACTTTTCAAAGACGTTGGTATAAGAATGCTGTCACACAGGATTAACATGCAGTGAGAGGACTAAAACAATGCCCCAACATACAAACACGGATTTATGGCAGATTTTCAGTATAGTGAGTTCCCTGTATAATCAACAGAATAAAATATACTCTACAAAAGTCAGAATGCAATGCATTCTAAAATATAGTTGATAAATATATATTTAAAAAAAGATTTAGCAATTTCTGTCGTTTCTTTTTTCAGCCCCCTATCACTTAACACACCCGGATCTTTCCCCATGAAAAACAAAACATAAGATTAAAGAATATCACGCTGCACACTTTTTTTATTAATTAAAGTGGAGGTTTTATTATCCCATACCTGGATAGTTTTAATAATGGCGCCATGTATGCAGGCCACGGACCACTCTATGGAAACTAACTTAAGAAGTGAGTTGGCCCATTGCTGCCAGGTTAAGGTGTGTGGCTGATGCTAGGTTAAGGTATGTGGCTAATAACAGGTTGAGGTATGTGGCTGATACCAGGTTACGGTGTGTGGCTAATGCCAGGGTAAGGTGTGTGGCTGATGCCAGGGTAAGGTGTGTGGCTGATGCCAGGTTAAGGTGTGTGGCTGATGCCAGGTTAAGGTGTGTGGCTGATGCCAGGTTAAGGTGTGTGGATGATCCTAGGATAGGGTGTGTGGCTGATGCCAGGTTAAGGTGTGTGGCTGATGCCATCTCAAGGCCAACATCTTCTTTGCAACTGTTAAAAAAGCCCTTTAGATAAGATTAGAACTGGAATCTACGCACATACGCCTGCTGCTAACAGGTGTTTAACTAAAATTGACTTAACTTTCCAAAAATTACCTGGATGATCAGCAATGTAAGGCCCATTAAGCAGGTGCACTAGAGACCTAGAAAAATAGGAGGTGGGGGGTGGGGGGGGGGGGAAACAAACACTCCAGCAAGTTAGTTGAAAGTCATTTTATTGAACAGAAGAAATAACTCTAAATGAGTGTGTTAAACTGTGGTTCTTCATATTAAAGCATTGGAGCTCATTATTAATAAAGTGCACTTTCAGTTTACAACTAGATTGAGACTGGATTCCTCTCCTCCTTCCCTCACACAGACCCCAGCTCTCCTAGGTAGAACACTATCACAGTAAGATATATCAGACCAAGTGCAACGACTGAGCGTTCCAGTGAGGGCGAGTGCATAATTGTACGTGGAAGATCAGCGCGTTAGGGGTTTCTTTTCTCTCACGCAGGTCTAAAATGTGTCGGACCATTCCTGCTACTTGTTTTCTATCCTGGCTCAGTTTAACCCAGAAAAATCAACAATAATATGACAAATCTGATTGAATATGTAGTTGAATGCTTGTAAAATAGCACAGTATTTCCTTAACAGGGTTTCATGTTATGGTCAGTGTTTGCCATGAGTGTCTTAACATGTTAAAGATCTTCACTTTAAAAAAATATTTTTCCTTATTCCAGAAGTGTTTCTCTACATAATATGTACAGCTGTATCTTTACAAAGAAAATAATGCTCTGTTAAAGACCGTTGCATGGTCGGTATCTACTCCAGTTTGGCACGTCTTCCTTGTGACTTCACCCAGTGACAAACAAAATGGAAGAGAGAGCAGAAACAAGTGCATTCAAAACCCAGAGTTTCACGATTTTCACCTTTAAATTCAGCCTTTTCTGAAGAGACACAGACACAAAGCTGGCAAATGAATCCTATTCCTCCCTCTTATTTAGAGTGAGATGCATTTGAAATGGTATTTCTGCTAAAGTGCAGCAAATAGGAATGGCATTCACATGAAAACAAGTAGTTTGATGACTATTCCACAGGGCAGGAGCCAAAGAGAAAAACATCTACAGCAACAAGGGACAGCATATGAATCAACACTGAGGCTTAAATGGGACTCTATGGGATTAAGGATTCCAATGTGCTACTTATGACACGCATAATTTACACCATCAAAGTCAGAGACAAACCAAGAAAAAACTACATAGCTGTAGTTCAGCATGGAAATGAAAAGAGAAAGAAAAGAGAATGCCGGGTAAGGTTACAAAAACAAAATGGAGGAAAGAACGCTGTAGCTATGCTAACATCCTAGCAGGTAGTGTGCACTGCACGTGGTGAAGAGGGTGGGGGCCTTTACCTTGAATATTACAACCACACGGCACTGGGGAAAGAACTCAGCCGCTAAGAAACACATCTACTACTGCTAACATTTAAATGTAGTTCATAATAGTGTCACTGGGATTACCCACACTGGATACCTTCACCTCTTATTGCACTATTTTCAGATTGGGCTGTTCAGGGTTTGGTCTCACTTGCATCATGTTAACATGTCTTATCTTATTTAACATGCAAACTTTTAACAATTAAGAATGTAACTGATACAATTCTTTTCAGCTGTCCTTTTAAAGCTGGGGCAGGCAGTTTTCTGGAAATGGAAAATAAGAAAGAAAAACACCAGAATTTGAAAGTGCAGCGCTCCTCCTTCAGCCTGGCTGTACTTAGCCCCTCCCACCAGATGAGCACGAGCAAACGCACATACATACAGTAGCCTGTGCCAGTACTAGTACTAGAATTTTTTTTTTATATCATAATGGCTTGCTTTGCAGTGTAGATAGTTGTTGCCAATGCTGGAACTTTATCTGCACGTTCTTCCACCATTGTATTAGCCTTTCACCATCTGAAGGGCCGTACACATGCACCTTCATGTGTAGAACAGCCACGAGTAACGCCCTCTCTCTAAAATGACCTGTGATTGGCCAAAGTCTTTCGTCCCTGGCTAGGTTTATCTTAATTCTGAAAACAAAGCCAGTAGTAGGTGCAGGAGTCTAGTTTTAGCTCAGACCACTTGAATTGCAATATTAAAAGACTCTTATAGAATCTTTGCCCAATGACGCAAAACAAACAGCCTACCCCAGCTTTAAGTTGTGTATTACATACACCGTGTCCTTCACACAGAGCTCAGACAGAAGGGTCTTACATTACAAAGCTCTCAAAAGAGCCATTTTACACATCAACCTTCATTATCTACCAGTCCGCACTACACATAAAAGAAATAAATATGTTAAGTACAATAAATATGGGTTTTCTATCTGACTGAAACGTATAAAGATTCAGCTGAATGGAATGGAGATCCATCAGAAACCAGCAGGATTTCCTTTCGGGTGTAGTGTTGGAGCACGTGGATCGCTTGGATTAAGGGTTGATCATATCTGATTGTCTGACGTGAGTTTAAGCAGACAGCGGCTCACAGACGGGTTCTCCATGGGACAAACCACCTCTGTACGGTCAACAGTTTCAGCAGAGGTTTAGGTCGTTTATTTTTTAGCTTGGGAGTAGGCCTGCACGTAGATTGTTATACAATCGCAATCTCGATTCACAATTTTTAAATAATTTTTGTTTTTTTAAATAACTTTGACTATTTAATTTTAAGAGCCAACTGCATCACAAACGCTACTATTTTCTTCTGTGAGTTTTAAACTAAGACTGTATAAAATAGGTTTTAAAGCGCTCCCGAGCGCTGCATTGCTCTCCCTTCTCTTCATCGAGTCACAGGCTTGTGGTGATGCGCAATGTGCTATAGGTGCCACATAAAATCTGTTTGGTACTGCCAATTTGTTCAGTTTTTCATTGTTCACGTGGTCAATAAACATTGCACTTCGTGAAAACTAAAATCGTGGCAGAGAATCGTGACATCACTTGTAAGCTAAAACATTGTGATCGTGCAGGCCTACTTGTGAGTGCTCTCTAATTAGTGCTCAGATATTGCTTCTAATCCATCGTAAATGCATGAAATCTGTCCATCATACCGTGTCTGTCTCCAACTTGATTCTCTTCTCATGCATCTGCCAGGGACAGGAACATATCACCGGACTGAACAGTGATGGGGAAATAGCCCTAATGAAAGGAACTAAACAAGGGTGACGCATCATGGAAGAAGACCTTATATACACATATAAATCATTTGAACAATTTCTGACAACAGTCTGTGTTGCACGAGACCCTTCAACCCCACCTCGTATCTGGTGGAGAATCACCTCTGCAGGCTCCTCCCACTGGTCTACACTGTGTGTGTGGGACTCCATTGACACCTTTTTTGTCATGCTGTTGAGCTTTTCTTTTTGCTTTCGTTTTTAAAGTGCAGTCCAGATGCAGGTGACTAAAAGGCAAGAAACAAGTTACCCGGAGAGAGAGATGAAGCACAGGTAAAGCCAGAGGTTAGGGATGGGACAGAGGATTGGCACGAGGTCGGACTTGGAGGATGGGAATAGGATGGGATGGAGATGGCAGGAGTCGGGGTCTGTTAGGCTGAAGGTTTAAAAAAAAAAAGAAGAAAAAAGTGTTGTCCTATTTTAGTCTTCTGCTGTGTCCCTGATCCAGCTCCAGTCACTCCCTGGACTGGTAGAAGAGGATGTATCCTGACTCAGAGTTCTTGGAGATGTCTGAGGTAAGCCCGTAAAACTCCTCGATGGCCTGGGCGTCAATTTTCTGCACAACACAAGCAAGATGCTGCTTACTGAAGGTAAAGAACAACAGTGAATGCAAATGTACAGCAAAACAGATGTCAAGTGACGCACCTCCACAATGTCGTCGTCAAACAGCAGCCAGAAGCCGTGACTCTTCACGATGGTGATGTAATGGCCTCGGTTCGGGCCGCTGATGAAGCAGAGGCAAACAGTGAGTCTCTGTTGTAAATATGCTGCAATTCCAAAACTCCCACACTGTGCTACATCTGTCTACCTTTTGGCTTCCAAACTAGTAGAATGTTTCACACTCTGCGTATATATCATCATCATTCTGCAGGGAAGTTCAAACATCCAACAATGAGTCAAACATGATGACTTCACCGTACAGACAAGAGTGGTCTTGATCTTCTCATCTAATTCTCGGCAAGAAAGAGCACACTCCCAAAATGCAAAACTATTGTCTCAATATTATATAGAATAAAGTGACGGGATCCAGCAAGAATCAATGAGCCCTATTTTACAGTTGAAGGACTACAAGCCAAAACCTGTTTCTAATGGAAATCATCTAATGTGAAGTCAGATCAGTGAGTCTGCAGAAGGTTGAAGGAATGAAAAGTCAAACCCTGACACTATGATATATCTTTGCATAGCTAGTTGGTCATCAACTGGGACCGCACCACGACTCGTATTAAGGTCTTTTATTTTGGACTGGTATTTGGCATGCCGTACCTGCCGCAGTGAACCACCACAGCTACTAGATCGTACATGCGATCCAGGTTGACCGCATCCCCGGACGTGTTGAACAGACGGAGTTCTAAGGGGAACACCACCCGGTAGGACAGCTTGGTGTAGCGGTGCAGCTGCTCCATGTACTTAAACCTCTTCAGGTGTAGTGCCAGGATCATAGGAAGCTTCTTGACGCGCATCCTGCAGAAAAGCATACGTGCTAGGAAAAGTGTACGGTGACACAGGACAGTGGATGTTGAGCTCAGTGCTTTACTGACCGTTTCTGTGCTTCCTGCTTGCTGCAGCATGCCTCACAGTAGTATTTGTATTCACTGCACAACGTCTCTGTGTTACTGAAGTCCCTGGAGGGGAGAGCACGCCACAGGACGGCATGGTTATTCAATCTCATTCTCACCAAAGGGAATATAAATGTCGGCCTTCTGACTGGGACTGAACGTGTAATAAATCGAGTCTACCTGAGGCAGTGTGTTATTGACGTGTTCTGCTCCACATCCACAGAAAGATCCAGAAAATCTTCATCTTTGCTGCTTACCTGTCAGAGAAAGATAGAGAGAGAGAGAGAGAGACCATAACATAACTAAACTGGGGGTTTTCTCTGACTGAGCCAGTGAAGATAGGCCTGCTGTGCTGTGACATAACGCCCTGCCTACCCACACCTATACACACACATAGACGTCTTTGAAATGCTGATTGCACTGGGTAGCTTTTGTCTCTGCGCACTGCAGTGGCGTGGTGTTGGCAGGGGTTGTTCTGGGCAACCCCTCCCACTCCTCGCCCTCAAAACTGTGAGGACAAAAGCCTCCGCCAGCCTTGACGTACAGTGGGTGGCCGGAAGCCCTCCGGGTGTGTTCAGCGCTTTGTCTTTTGTCTTGTTGCATCTCTACAAAAGGCTAATCCCTTTCCCAGACTTATTGAGGACAGATCTGTTTTTCAGGGTGACACCGAGCCGGGGACGGTTAAATGCATTAAATATACTACTTTCATATCAAACACTCACTGGGTGAATAAAGGTGAGCCACACGCACCGTTTCACAGTTGAGGCAGCGGGTCTCATTGGTTAGTGTGCCTTGGAAGATGTCGTGAACCCATGTGGGCTCTGTCTTGTTCTCCGTCTCGGTCTCCGTGGTGACGGCGGTGCCATTGTTCTTGAGGCGCCCGTTCTGCTTTTCCTGCTTCTTCTCCTCCTGCAGGATGTCGGCCACCGTGTTCAGCAGGTAGTTGAGGAATTCGTGGGCATCCTGTTGCATGTAGTTGTCGAACAGATCTGTAGTAAGACGCAGAGATAAAGTAAGGGGAGATAATTCATAGAGGGGAAATGATTTGGATGTCCCGGGCAAGTGTTTTGGCCACTGATCTTGATTCCAGCCATTTCATAAGGATTATCTGAATCAAATACTTCTGTACATACTAATTCTGCACACTTAGCCTATATGGCCTGAATCCCAGCTTCCCTTTAAAGAGAAAGTTTGACATTATGGATAACATGCTTATTGGCTTTGTGACGGAGCGTTAGATGAGAACATCGATACTACTCTCATGGCTGTCTGTTTATAAAAGGCTACAGCCAGCAGCCGATTAGCTTAGCTTAGCATAAAGACTTGAAAGAAGCAGAAACAGTTAGCCTGGCGCTGTCGGGAACAAAATGTACATAGCAGCATTTTACATGTTGGTTTTTGTACGCAGTACATAAGCCAAATAGAATGTGTTTATTACTTGGCAGATTTTGTTACCTTCAGACTGAGCTAGGCCAGAGAGACGTCTACAGTACTGCACATCATGTATATAAAATATGAAGGCTACATTAATTATACCAACATCCAGACACACTTCTGTTTTGACAGATATGTATGTGAAAGTTAAAAAAAAAAATGACAAGTGAGGAGTGGGGGATTGGAGGGTGGGGGTGGGGGTGGGTAGCTGACCAAAACTGGATCCCAACAGAGATTGCATTGTTCATTCACATAAAGAGCTTCCTCAACATGGACAGCAGAGAACAGTCGGTCTCTGTCAGTTCCACTCTGTGAATGACCTTAGCTCCAACATGCACCTGCCCTTCACCTCCAGTATGCAGACTACACTAAAGCCAGAACCGCAACTCACACACACTACAAATCCACAGATCTCCACTCTCAGATTGTTTAGGAACATGTCTGTGGAGAAAACAAGAATACTAAATAGAAACGCTACTTTGGAAGGCATGTAAAGCTCATGGAGACTTGGGCTGAAACTAACATTTATTTTAAAATAATCATAAACAGGTCTATAAAATGTCAGAAAATGGTGAAAAATGTCAGTGTTTTCCAAGATGACATCCTCAAATATCTTTTTTGACAAGAAAAAAACTGAACTAAAACTTTTTTTAAATTTTAGCTGGAATCTGAGAATTCTTTACTTCTTAAAAAAAAAAAAAAAGCCTGATTAATTGATTATCAAAATAGTTGTTGATTCATTTAATAGTTGACAACTGATCAGTTATAAATGATTTATCTCCGCAGCTCTAGCGGGAACCTTTGGATCACAGAATACTGTGTGGACCAGCCAGACCCTCCTCTGCAGCGCTGTGGAGGAAGGTCTGGCAATGCGAGACTATGTACTATACTTCTGTTAGCTGACTGCGTGAAGAGTTTTGAGATTGGGACTTCAGTTTGGACCAATGCATGTTAGCAATCCTACATGTCTTCCACTGAACCAGGACTGGGCTCTCACCATTCTCTTTCCGTAGGCGGGAGATGAACTTCTTGGGCGGGATGACGCCCACTTTCTTCTTCTGTGTGGCAATGGAGTGGAAGAGGTCAGCCAGGCATGTGAGCAGGTTCTCCTTCTTCTTCTGCTGGGCTTTGTAAGCCAGCACATTCTCCCGGAAAGGCCGGCAGAAGTAGAGAGCCTGGAGCACCGAGTTACAGTAGCATGTGTTTCCAAACTGAGGAAGGGAGGGGCAGGGGCAAAGGTAAGAACAGAAACGGGGGTTCAGTCCATTTATTAAGAGACATGTTGTTAAATGAGCTGCTGGAAAAATACAGATCAGGCCTGCACGATTAATCAGTATAAAATCACAATCTCGATTCAACCCGTTCACAGTTTTAAATAACTTCAAAAAAATTTAAAAATCTATGTTGGGTACTGCTAATTTTTTTTGTTATGGTCAAAAAAATAGTTGCAGAGAAATGTGATATCAATTCTAAGCAAAACAAACCATGATTCATATTTTCCCCGAATCGCACAGGCCTAACACAGACGTGATCAATTGTTTTTATCCATCTGGGGGAGACAGCATCTGGGGTGTTTATGTGATATAAGATATTAAGGAAACAAAACATCCCTATATTGGCCAACAGGCTCACAAACAACAGTCTTACATTCAGTGCTAGCTATTCAGCAGAGGACGTGACTCACCGGAGTCCCATGGCAGGCCATGGTTTGTTTTGAAAAATGACACCAGGGTTTCTTTGGCAGTGCCCTTTGTTATTGTATGAGAGAATTTAGTGATAGTCACTAGGGCTGTGCAAAAAATCTATTTGTATTTGAATAGAATTTCAAAAATCGATTCATAGTTGTTTTTTTTGTGTATGTCACATGATAGAAACTGGATTGATCCATGGGGAAATTCAAGGTCAGAGTAGCTTACAGACTTCACACACAACATACAGAACAGGGTGTTAAAATAAAACAAATCCACATGAATAATATGGATATAATTATACATACATACATACATGGTAAAAGTAACTTCATTTACATAATGTGAATAGTTATTGAATCGGAATTGTGACATTTTCTGAATGGTACACCCCTAATACTCACATTGACCAATCCAAAGTAGTGTTCATTGATTGGAAATTGCTCCGGGCCGATGTCTTTCTCCAGAGCAGAGGCATTGGTGCCCTAAAAAAAACACAAAATATGGGAGATGACAATGTTGTTTTTTCTTAACATCATCTTATGCAACCCAGTCAGTCAGTTATTAGAGAGCCTCACTTGCTTAGTCTAGTCTATAGCCAAATGAATATTGAAATGTTGTGTAGTGAAGGACTACTGAGAGCTTAAAGCTGTAGATAAGAGATAAATCTAAATGAGAGGCCTCTCTTTTGGGCAGTATAATTGACAAAATAATCCTTTCTGCCAAATGCCAATGCATTAATTTCCAGGAGAATGCCGTAGCTCGTCATGAAGTCTTTTCTTGCCAGAAAAAAACCTATTACCCCTCCTATCAAAGTTGGAAAAGGATATGGTCTAAATGGACGGTCTAAAGTCAGGAGTATTTTGCACCTGATTGCAGAGGCAGACCACTTATCTCTTGTCAGAGCCTTTTCACCTGTCAGAGCTCAAAGCTTTTCCAAATGAACCACAGCTTTGTCGAGCGAACACAAGACAATTTAGTTCGAGGAAGGCTTTGACTTTCAATGACTGTCATTTCTCTCCCGTCACAAGCCGACAGTGAATACCTCTTTGTCCAACTGACCGCTTCCCGTCTGAGCACAAGTCCAAGTACAGTACTGTTCACTACATTCAAACTGATTCTTCCCACGTGGGAAGTCTTAGAATGCAAACAGTGACCTTTATTATACACAACTTGAGAGAAAATAGTGGGTAAATTCCTAAAAGTCCATAAAAATTGACACACAACACAGAGTGAGAGAAAAATGAAACATCCATGCAACGGCTACTGACACCTGATGCCACATTTTGACTCTGGAGCTCCTCATTATAAATAGCAGGTGGTGGCATCATTTATTCAAAAGAATAAAAGACTTATCCTTGATTTTCTCAAAGAAAACAATGCAGGCTTTGAGTACAGAGCTGCAGAGCAGAAGATCCACAACACCCACAGACTTTGTATTATAAATAATTATAGCTGGAAACCTTTAGTATAAAGTTTCTCATTATGTGCTTTTAAATGTCTGAAAGTCCTTATCAACATAATGGCAGTAATACATGTTGCAGTTTATGTATGGAGCCAGATTTGAGAAACGTTTTGAGATAAACCCATTTTATTTTTTTGAGAATGTTTTTTTCACACTGATAGCAAAAATGTTTGAGTGTTTAAAAAGTATTTTGAGTGAGATTTTTTTTCCCTCAGAAATATATTTTAAAAATTTCTAATTTCTAATGAAGCTTTTTAAGTCTCGAATATTGTAATTTTTAGCTATTGGTATGAAAACCTAGCTGACAACCCCTGCATCTTATTACTCGCCATCGTGTTTCCTTCTGTTCAGCGAGTAATGACAACAACAATTCCTCCTTGACTACTAGCAACGCTCTCTAATGAAAACAATGAGTGACGACAGGGTGCTGTGTGTTTACGAGGTCTGGGGAGATGTTCCGTCATTTACGGTTTTAATTTTTTGGGGCGACAATACAGATTACCACAGCTTGTTATGGAGACGTATTACGTCTCGTGCGCGCGCGGAAGTCGGCATCGCTTCGGTGTGTTCCGAGGCACTTTTTTTGACCAACTCGAGGAGGGGGGGCTGATCCGACTGCCTTTCCTGCTGGCGGTCGGCCGTCGGGTTGGTGTGTCAGAGCCCTTAGGCTGTGGGAAACTAATGAGGACAAAATACCAAACATTTACTGGTTCCATATTCTCAAATCTCAAGATTTGATGCATTTCTTTGTCATAATTAATAGTAAAGTGAATTTTAGATAACAAATGGTTATTATAACTGGCAATGTTTACCCTTTCCTGACATTTTATAAACAATACAATTGATCAACACATAATAATTTCTCTTTATAAGTTATTATTTAGGGGGAAATTACAATCACTACACACAGGAAATACACACGTGCTCAGGACCTATTCATGCAAAATGGAGAGATGTCAGAGTGTGAGGGGGGCTGCCAGTGCTGGACCAGCGCCTTGAGCAGTTGGGGGGGGGGACGGTGCCTTGCTCCGGAGCACCTGGCAGTGCCCAGGAAGTGAAGTAGCATCTCTCCAGCTACCAGTCCACACTCCGTACGGGGAGACTCGAACCTGCAACCCTCCGGTTCCCAACCGAACTCCCTATGGACTGAGCTACTGCCCCCCCCCAATAATGAAATAATAGGAAAATATTCAAACGGATGTTGTGATTTCAACCATAATCACTCAGCCCTGCAAACCAAAGGAATGGTTAGTAAACCCTTTCACCAAATGTCTTCCCAAGCAAGTCCATTCCAACTTGACTCGTGTTTAGCAGTGCCGTTACACTTGTTAAGGAGGTCTATCTTCACCAATGTGTCTGTAAAATTCACACAAATACATAGAATAAAAAATAAATAATAAATATATAAAGAGAAGTCTAAGTCTAGAAGTTGTTCTGCATGGGATGCAGTGTAATAACAGTGTATTGCAAACCAGCACTGCAGGCTTTAGACACATCCGGTGTCAATCAAAGGGAAGGCTCCCTGCAGTAGCATCACATCATGCAGTCACAACAAGCTGTCAAAAGCCACGCGCCGCTTCATTCACCTGCCAATCACGTGTCGTCAAACGCACGATGTCACGCGCCAAGGAAGAAGCAGTGTATGAAGGTCTACGACATATTAATATGAAGGTTTAGCCTGTCTGACCACCGACATGTGATAACGTGGATAAGTAGTGACCACCGTTCCGTTCAATGTGCGCGCGCACACGCTTACACACAAACACACACACACACACACACACACACACAGATATATAACCGGCAAGGTACTCACCATATTACAAATGGAGGCGATGTTTCTGACAGTCATTTAGTTCACAGTGTCCTCCTCGCCGCCATCTTTATAAAAGAAACAGGTTTTCGGAGCAAGGCGACGCTGAGAAATGAAGTTAATTCGCAGCCGCGGCTGGAGGCCAGACTGCAAACCTCAAGCGTCAGAAAGCAAGCAGAGAGACACGGGGCACCATGCAGCCAGCACGGAGCTGAGAGTCCCACAGCACTCAGCGTCGACACGGCTTCATCTTACGGACATCTCAAAACCACTACAGCGGGAAAGCGTCAACGCACGAGCGGATAGTGGACATACCAAGTAGCAGGCAGCAGGTTGTTAGCAACGACCAGGAAACAAGCGTGCTGTGTGAGGAAGCGGGGTGGTCCCGCCCACATGAGACAAACTCAAGAGCTGATTGGTTCAGATTGAATGTGTTTGATTAACAGGGTAATGGAGCCATATAGAAACCTGGATGGTCAAATTTAGGTGAACTGCAACCAATCAACAGCAAGTTTTTGACGCAATGCTGTGAGGAAGTTGTAGTTCAGATTTGGCATGAGTTTAAATATGTTTTTTTAACTGTCTATGGTTTAAGAGATTTTGTGAGCTCCATGTACAACTATGTTGTAATGAAAGAATCCCTAACGATGCGCTGTAAAGTTATAAAGTCATCCTTTTATATTTATTCATTCAGTTATTCAGTACCATTAATTGTTTTAAAGATACATTTGGTACAGTGAATTTCCACAGTTTGGGATCAATAAAGTCTTATCTTATTTTATCTATAAAAAATAAAAAAAAATACCGCTCACCTGGGGTTAGTGAGATCTACAAATGGTCTGTTTTTGATTTGAGAATATAGAAGTTGTAGGCTATTTTACTTTATAAAGCTTAAATAATGCATTGGCCATTAAAGTTGTTCACACTTTTTTTCCTATCAATTGTCAGCTGTAATGCACTGCTAAAGCAATAATCAGTCAATTAAATGATTTGTCTATAACAAACAATTAGGTAATTCAGTTAAAGGGCACTTGCATAAAGATATAAAAAAGATTGATTCAAATGAATGCATCGAAGGCAGAGTTATTTTGACTTTTAGTCCCTATAGCTTTGAAACCCTGGATCCTACACTTCCCATAATGCAACTCAAACCCTCCCTGTACTGTAAACTCTTTGTTGCCAGTTTGTCGTATTTAAACATCATCAGGGTGACATCATCAGAAATCCAATGTTGACTACTTATTTTTTCCTTACTCTAAAAATTAAAAATAAATCTGTGGATTGGCCCTTTAATCATTAGAGACAATCCTTCAACACACTCAACATACTGTTGGGCAGGTATTTTCATTCTTGACATGTTGTAGACTGAAGAACTAATCATTTCATTTGCAGGTATGCATTATCTGGCCATAAGGAAAAGCTAAGTGTCCCCTCCGTAGAGCTCTGCAGGGGTCCCGGGGCCCTCGGGGCTCTCTCATTCATCACCCGCTTTGTTCGTGCTTTCACAACAACCTCTTGGCAATTATCCACTACATTTGCATGGGAACAATGAGAAAGGAAAACAACAAATCATTATGATTACCACACTTCAAAAGGAATGGGAAAGGACAGAGGAATAAACGTATTCACAGAAAAACAAGTGACAGAATAACGGGGTTGCCAGTTTGAGCCGTGGAGGATGGGAGAGTTCCACTGTTGATCAGTTTGATGTGCGCGACGGGTTTATTGAGAAAAACTTGACGTGCTTGGGATTGGCAGGGAAACAATTACATGTCGCTTGTTGGCTCCTAATGCAAAAGCTTTAGCTTCATATTGTATCAAGAATACCTCACACATGAAAAGACATCAAATACAATCGAGGATAAAAACACAATAAAGTCCAGGACTAATTTCCATTGTGGTCCTCTCTTTCGATTTCATGCCAGTTAGTATTAAAGGGATTTTGGGGTCACAGTGGAAACAGCTGGCCTTTTCCTGACTCATACGGCATTTTTTGTCATTACGTGCTTACTGATGGATATGTGGATACGGATACTGTGCTCACTGTAAAAACTTACGTTTCAAATTCTCATCCAGCAACCAAAATAGCCATGAAAACAACTCCAGCTCTACATCTGGTGGTCTAGTCCCAGCCTGGTGGATGAGATAACATCTGTTTTATCTTTATTTCAGGCTGTGCAGGTCAGCCTGTGTGTTGACACAAGGCTTCAGATGAACAGAGAAGGTGGTTTATTTGGAGATGTAATCTCTGTCATCCAGTATGTGGTGGTCTGTACATGTTTGGAAGAAGCTGACAGGACTTCTGTAGCCACAGCATGTTTTTCGTCAGCCAACAGGTGAACCTTGGAGGACCTTCTCTGCCTGCTGGCGGAGATCAGAAGTAAGGGGGAATGTGTGGATTCACACACACACGCACACACAAGCATACACACACACAAAAAATCAACTCTGACATTTTTTTTACTTACTTTTTGCATTCACTTTGGATGCTGACAGTTACACTGATGACCTGACACTGTTGCCAGATGTTCAGTTCATGTGGGTGTGACTCCACATTATCATTTTATCTGCAGGTTGCAACTGTCTGTGAAATTACTGGTTGCTTTTATAAAAAAATAAGCAAGTCTGTGTCTGTTTTCTGCCAGACAATTCAAAAGGAGAGGCAGGTTCTGGAGTGAGTGTGTGCCTGACTTTTGAATTGCATGTCTTTTGTGAATAGCAAGAAGAAGCATTTGTCCAACTAATTATTTAGTGAGGTCTCTTGGCACAAAAGTCATAGTTGGACCTTGAGCTGAAGTTATTGGCAACACCTTAGGGTATAAATATAATAGCACTGTGGGATAAACTTTTCAAATAAATACTCTGTATCGGGGCACATGGGTCTAAAAGACTGAATCTAAAGGTTGCCTGTATGTTTGTTTAGCGTGCCAATGTGTTCTGTCACTAATCATCATCATCATCAGCCTATTCATTCATCATATCCCCACAGTATTCTTGTAGCTTTCTTGCACACACACACACAAACACACACACACACACATATATGTACATACATATACAGTGGGGCTCGAAAATATGGGCCCTCCAGGTAAAATTTTTACTAATGTGCATAAAGAAGCCAAGAAAAGATGGAAAAATCTCCAAAAGGGATCAAATGACAGATTAGACATTTGTACAGTATGTCACAAAAAGTTCGATTTTATTTCTTTCATTTACACTTTTTAAAATAACAGAAAACAAAAGAATGGCGTCTGCAAAAGTTTGGGCCCCCTGCAGGGTTAATACCCTGTACTAAAATCTAACTTTTTGTGACATATTATGCGAATGTCTAATCTGTCATTTGATGCCTTTTGGAGATTTTTCCATCTTTTTTTTGGCTTCTTCATGCATATACCACGGAGATTTATATGCTGTGGCTACATTCATCAATGCATCATTCTGTAAAACTGTTCCATTTACTTCCCAAACATTATTGGTGATGATAATCAATCACCACGTTTGTCCTTTGTTACCTACGTGTCTATGTGCTGAGTTTGAAAGGTAGCAGAGGGTAACATATGATCTTTGTCTTGACAGCGTGTGCTCTCCTTGTTGCGTAGAGGAAAGTTTGCCACGATCCTTAGGTTTAAATGACGTTATGACTTCATGTAACATGAAGTGACCCGGGATTTTGTGTAATTATTTTATTAGTAGTCAATGTACAGTGGTGTGAAAAAGTGTTTGCCCCCTTCCTCATTTCCGGTTCCTTTGCATGTTTGTCACACTTAAGTGTTTCGGAACAACAAACCAATTTAAACAATACTTTCTTTCTCAATTGTTCCTGAATTTCTTTGGGTCTCAGCATGATGTGTAGCTTTTTAGGATCTTCTGGTGGACCTTACTGTGTCAAGCAGCTCCTATTTAAGTGATGCCTTGATTGTGAACAGGTGTGTCAATAATCAGGCCTGGGTGTGGCTAGAGAAATTGAACTCAGGTGTGGACAACCACAGTTATAGTATGTTTTAACAAGGGGGGCAATCACTTTTTCACACAGGGCCATGATGGTTTGGATTTTTTTTCACCTTTATTAATAAACACCTTCATTTACAAAATGCACTTTGTGTTTACTTGTGTTGTCCTTGACTATTGTTTAAATTAGTTTGATGTTCCGAAACACTTAAGTGTGACAAACAGGCAAAGGAACAGGAAATAAGGAAGGGGGCAAACACTTTTTCACACCACTGTATGCAGTGGTTTTGTGAAATGTTACTGTTGTTGTAGAGGGAGCAGGACGTACGTCTGTTGGATGCCCTCAGAGCAGTGACTTGAGTTAAGGTAAATTAGTGAACAGTTGTATATTTAAATTATCTGATCGTTTTTTACTCCCAAGTCAATTAACTTTATTTTCTTAAAAGTGTAAGTTGTAAGTGGACTGTTCTCATATACAGCTTTTCTAGTCTTGAGTGCTTTTACACAGGAACCATTCATCATTCAAACACTTTCACACACATTTCTTCCATAATTTTGTTAATTCTTGTGTTACTATTTTGCCTCTGCGGCCTTACTTGGTGAATAGATGAAAAATCCCATCTTCACAACTTCATCTCTGGCTCATTCTGAGTGTTTTCACCTGTGCAACGAGACACCCACATCACTGTCCAATCAGATGTGGCCTCGTGTTAGTTACTATTCTGGTTAAGCAATATTCCTCACCCTGCACTCATGGGGCTCCCCGAACACTAAAACCTTATAAAATAAACATGGTCTGTGTTTTTCTGTGGAGCTAAAGAGAAAACAACAAAATCTTGGCCAGAACTGAAAGAACAGGAAAGCGAACAGGAAATGAGGGAATTATTAGATGCTTATTGGCTGAACGCTGTTCCAAACAGACCTAGTTTACATGTACGGGACCTCTGCTTCTGTATACAGAGGAACAAGGCATGCTGGGTACTGGCACTCGGTGCTCTGTTGATGAGAAACAGGCTCACTGCTATATTGACATGTTGGCATGCTGGGCAACTGCTCTGTGTCATTGGCACTGCCAGGAACACAGAGTTAATATGAGGAAAGGTACAAGACATTTGGGATGTACTTTAATCCTCTAAGTGACACAAGTGAACACACTGATGCCCATGTTTGTGATTAATTATTCTATTTTTTTGTTTTGACAGAGTTTTAAAGTCGATTCCTTGCTTATTGTGTAAAAAGATCATTAGATACAAAGCCTATCAAAAACATTCAACAGACATCAGGATTCATTTATTGTGGCGTTTTTGACACTGATTAACAGAAACCTATTCTCAAAGTAAAAACACACCCCTACATATGATATATTATACTTATTTGTTATACTATAATGTACTTGCATGAATAAGTATCCCCCCAAATGAGTATTTTGTAGATGCAAAGGTGCATCTATGAAATGTTCTTTTTTTAAACTTATAAATCAGAATTTAAAAAAGCAATCATAGCCTTGAGTAGTGACTGTTACACATGAATGTGAACTTTATATATTCCTAACAGTAAAGATAGGCCTTCATCAGCTGGACATTGCAATTCATCCACATTCTTCTCTATAAAACTGCTCAAGTTGTGGGGGGGTTGTGCAACCTCATGCAGCCTTAGAAACCTCTTTGATTCAATGCATGACGAAACAAGATGGAAACTTCCAAATAGGAATACACATTCCAATTCCACATGCACTGCGGTAAATAATAATGAAAAATGCCATTAACCAGAGCTCAGAGGGATGCTTGTGAAGTTCTTGTTTGTTAAACCAACTGTCCAACAGAGAAAATCCTCACATTTGAGAAAGTGGAACCAGTTCATGTTGGACTTTCTGGCTCGTTAAATGACTCAATTGATTATCAAAATTGTTTTTGAGTGGTATGTGTGCGTGGATGTCATGTGTCACATGTCTGTGTATATATATATATATATATATATATATATATATATATATATATATATATGTATATATCTGTCTGTCTATCTATCTATCTGTCAGGCTACAGCAATATACTATTTTGTCAACGTCCATACTGGCCATTTGTTTATGTTTGCTTATCTCCGTTAGCTTGCTGTCCTTGTTTTAGCTTTTTGTTTTAGCTAGCTCTGGGGAGTCATTCCCTGGAGTCTTGATGTTCATTTTCCCCCAGCATGTTTCCTATGTCCTGCTACGCTGTGCGGTGCCCTGCTACATCCTGCTACGTCCTGCTACGTCCCGCTGTGCCTTGTAATGCTGCACAGTGCCCGGCTATGCCATGAACTACTACAAAGATCTGCTACAAACTACTATTTTTTGGGACTGTTATTGCCACTCTTCATTTTAACCCCAACCGGTTGTCAGACGCCGCCTACCAAGTGCCTGGGTCTGGGTCTGGGTCTGGGTCTGAGCCTGGGTCTGTCCGAGGTTTCTTCTCAAAGGGCAGTTTTTCCTTGTCACTGTCACACTGTTGCTTGCTCTGGAGGAAACTTAAAGAACTGTTGGGTCCTTGTAAAATATGGAGTGTGGTCTAGACCTACTCTATCTGTAAAGTGTCTCGAGATAAGTCTTTTAATGAATTGATACTATAAATAAAATTGACTTGAATTAAATTGAATTCTGTATGTGTACTCTGTATGTTCTCAGTCTAGATTCTTGTGTCCAAATTTGGAAAGTAAAGCTGATTGTGATTCTTTGAAGTTCCAAAATCAAAATCACATTTCACAATTACATTCCTTAAAACATCCACACACATCCAGAAATGTTCATTCTGCGCAATCCCGCATAGTCCGCCCCAACTATTCAAAAAATACACCTGTTCTGCTCCAAAACCACTTTCAGTCAGAGCGACAGCGACAGGGGCACAATGACTGAGATTGTTCTCATTACACAAAGCCGGGAGCAGAAGAGTTCACTGTGACCATCTAATACAGGCAGCCCTGTATCTGGAGAAGTGCTTGTATAATAAATGTGTGCATTTTGGTGAGTGCAGTCATGTGTCTTATAAAACTGCTATATAGCACCAAATGAATTGGGGTCACATATGATGTTTATGTAACATTCACTGAACAATGAATCTAAACAATCAGGTTTATGAGGAAGTCAGTGTCAGTGGATAATAGTGGCAGTCAGGCTACATAAAGTACCGGCCTATTTTTTATGATCATACTTAATTCACTCAAGGACAGCAACTGTCAGGACACAGTAACTCAATTTAGAACTGAGAGAATCTAATAAAACCTGAGAGAAACAGATCCTGTGCTACAGACCTATTAGCACAGGCCTGAAATGGGTAGTGTGTCAAAAATCTGCACGTGCCCATATGCTCATATACCATATACCCTGCATGTTTTCCTCATCTTTATGGCAGCTCCAGATTCCTGGGCTGCCCTTCTCCTTCTCTGGTGGCTCACTAGCATCTTATCCTAATCATGGTTAATAACAATAGATGTCTTTGTATAACTAGATGTCTACAGCGAGCTGGGATGGCTGCAGCAAGCACTGGACCTTGACCCACTTTCCAGTCCTGTGAACCGCATTAATTCCCTCTGCCAGGTGTGTGGAGACGGACGGTAGCTGCTGAGTGAACGCAGAGAACACAGTTTAGGCTAAAGCCAAACAGGGTATAGTCGTGCTCATTACTTACTGAAACTCAACAGCAAAGGTAATCAGAAATCGAAAATGAGACCTTTCCCTCCGATTGTTTTTGTGAGCAACTTCAATTTGATTCTGACGCAGCTGCATTATTTTCTAGTCTGCTAAGTGAAAATATTCTTTTGAAAAGAATCACCACGCTTACCTTGAATTTCTTTTGTGATTCAAACCAGTGGAATCTGCCACATAAGAGAGGACTAGCTGCTCTAAAAATATTCATGCAGGCCCCATCTTTTAATGCATATAAAATGCATGTTCACCTTGAATTGAAGTTCATCAGTTTTCGGGAGTTGTTTTCAACTTCAGTTCTGTGGTTGAGTTAAGGAGTCTATCTCAACAACGATTCATTTAAGGGATTGCTCCGGTGCCACTGGAAGATGTAAAAAAGAATGGATTGATCTTATATAACGCTTTTCTAGCCTTGACAACTACTCAAAGCGCGTTTCCACAGTGCAGCAACCAATCACCATTCACACACATTCATACGCTGTGGCCAACGCTGCCGTACAAAGTGCCACCTGCTCTTGCACCTTATGACCTCAAAAGGGGCAAGATTCCACATCGGCTTATCTCAGATTTCATTTTCTAAAAAGGTAGAGCAAGATACCCAGGGCTGGGGGAACCCATATTATTGTTAAAAAAAACTCATAAAGTGAAGTTTTCATGCCATGGGACCTTTAATAACAGTGTGTTGGACATGATTCACGCTGATCACAGGCTTACACTTTTACCCTCAGCTACAGAAGTTAGCACGCATTGGCTTGGAGGGTTTTACAATATTATGTGAACGTTGTCGTCACCCTGAACGTTCAGCCAAACCCCGTTCAAAAATGCGGCAGTTCAATAAATCGTTTCTTAAAAAGGAATAGGAAGAAAAATGTATTGAACAGCCAAATCGACTGAAAAAAGTATAAGTCAGGAAACGCCATACCTGTGATTTGTGAAGCTGTGACAGCGCTCTTTGTATTTATTAAGTGGTCTGATGAAGGAGGGGGTGGGGGGTGGGGGGGTCGAGTGGCACATGATGCTGTGGTACTGGGGTACTGGGGTACTGGGGTGGCAGTATAAATTGTAAAAATGAAAAATTACTCCTTTTTTCAGGATGTCTGACGCACATATTTTTCTTTTTTCATTGTACAATTTTCACATCCAGCACAGTCTGTACCCTTCAGGGACACTGACACATTTGTTATAATTGTCCCTAACAGCTGGCCCCACCTGTGTTTTTTTCTTCTCACTCTGTGGTAAGCACAACTCCTCCCTGCAGCAGACATAATGTGCTTCGGAAAGACATTGGCAGAGTGTGTACTTGACCAGCATCCAAGTATCGCCTGGGGGGGCATGAACCATCAGGGTCACCTGCAGTCAACTCCAGCAAAGAGGCAATGGGATCATCACATCAAGGAGAACAGCATGCAACGCACTTAACCAATGATGCTTAAAAACACATTACACGGGAAAACGTGCAGGACTTTACCAATGTCCACAAAATCACGTCTTCAGGTACGTCTTTCAACTTAGTAATATGCTGTGTAGGAGGAGTTAACAAAACATTTCACTGCCATCCCACTTTGCACTTCCGCTAACGCACAACACCCAGCATCTGTTTTCTTACACACTCTCTGCCTTTTAAGCGCCCTCCCAAAGGGAAGACGCCGCAGAGGAAGTGGCCTTGAGAGTCCAGGAGATTCGCCTCAGTCTGCCTCTGAATCAGGCATACACGTTTTCTTTGTGCACTGTTTGTGGTGCCGCATAATCTGCCAAAGCATGGGTGTCTTCGTGGGTGTGTATCTGCATATGAATATAAATGTGTGGGTCATTCATCATGATTGAATCATATGCTCACAATGAACTTGTTGGAGGATCTCTTTCCCGAGTCTGTCTGCATGTGCAGGGTCAAAGGGCTGGGAGGACAGTTGTAGTAGTTTAACAGGAAAGTTGAATAACACGTTATAACGCACAGAAATAAAAGAAAGATGAAAAAGTACAGGTCGATTCCGGTCAATAACTGGCATACTTGGCAGAAGAGCATCAGTGATTGAATGTGATTCTCAGGAACAAGGTGAAGACACCTTTTCTCATCAGGGAGTGCACATCAGGGCACTCACCCGATAAAAAGGAAACAAGAATGCATCAAAGGATTAATGAGCTCTATGCCCTATGAAGGATCACCTCGGGCTTTATCTCATTTTTATGCTAAGGCTAGAAAGAGCAAGAAGATATTAACATTTCACAGCAAGGCTGCTTACTGGTGAAAAGGTTCTTTTGTTGGTTTTCTCAGCTACCGTCCTGATGTGCCATGTTTCACCTTCTTTAACCTAACCCAAAGGAACCCATATTGTAAAAAGTGAGATTTCCATGTCTTTTTTTACTATAAAGCAGGTCAATGCTGGTATATAAATACTGTAAAAGTATCAAAATGCTCAATCCACAAAGAAATGCACACAGGCTGTTTTCAGAAACTGTTCCTTTAAAAGAGACGTCTGGACTGTTGTGATGTCACCCCTAACATAGACTGTACATATCGTCACCTTCCTAAAATAATGGCCTAAGTCTTTTTTTGACACAAATATGTCAAGTGTGTGACTCAGTCTGTTCAGTTTTTTGTATATTCTGCAAAACCTGAAAAATAACTTAGGCAATTATTTTAGGAAGATGACGATATATAGGTTGAACGTGCCGCTACCGTGCTGTTACAGTCATTCCACGGCTGCAATGATGACACAGCTACATGAGCGCAGATGCGATAAGCAACTATGAGTCTGTGAAAAGCTCTATATAAATTCCATTTATTATTGTTGTTATTATTATTAGATGCGCAACACCCGAAAAACGCCAACCAATCAGAACAGAGTAGGCTTTTTTTATGAAGAAAGAAATTCTTTTATTAGGAATAATCCCTTGAGATGTGACATCTCGTTTTCGAGGGGGTCCTACAGGCAAAGCAAATATACAATACATTCACATTTAGACAAGACAATTAACTAAACAGCTTGAGGAGAATAATAATAAAAATTAAAAAAAAAAAATTAAAACATACACCCCAAACATACGCACATACTGACAGACAAAAACAAAAGCTCTCCATTACACCAAAATCACCCATATCCTTCCCATTCCAACCAATAAATATTAAACAAAAAACAGTTATAGTTAATAACAGTTTGAGAAAATAAATAAAGCTTTTAGAAAGCTTAAAGAGACAGGCGCTACAACAGACCGTTTCCGACAGGTACATTCAAACAGGAAAAGAAATAATGTTTTGTTTACATGAAAGCATGTAAAGATGTTCTAGTTGAAACTCAAAATACAAGTATAATTCATATTTTTATTGATCCCCAGTGGGGAAATCACAATTTTCACTCTGTTAGTAATTACGACACACAGACCTTAAATCATGCAAAATGGAGAGATAACAGATTGAGTTGGCTGGACGAGTGCCCTGCGTGGGGGGGAGGGGTTACAGTGCCTTGCTCAAAGGCACCTGGCAGTGCCCAGGAGGTGAGTTGGCATCTCTCCAGCTACTAATCCACCCTTCGTACGGAGACTTGAACCGACAACCCTCAGGTTCCCAACCCAGCTCCCTACAGACTGACCCACGGCCACCCCAAAGGTATAAACCTGAAAATGACATGGGACCTTTAACATCAAATCGCAGGACCTTAAACCAGAGACGGTTAAGAACTGAGACACCCCAACTCGGAGTAGTTTCCTGTATCTGTGTCTCGTGGGCTCAGCCATGGCCACGCCTCTTTAGGAGACCAGCAGCAGGTCCTGAGCGAATTCATTCCAGTGGGATAAGTGAACTGACATACTGAAGGGATATTGTGATTCTTTCGCCCCACAGTAGCCAAAGTATACAGTAAATTTGACCTATTCGTCACAAGCCACATATCTCCAGAACATTCTGACACTAAAATAACATTTTTCAGGTCGACACATCAGAAAAAATGATTTTTTATTTGAGACCCGTTTGTGTCTCAAGACCAAACTCTCACAAGGTCTGGCAACAAAGAGAAGCTAAAATCAGCTAAACTAATCTCTGGGATGCTAAATATGACTTTTAGCTGTGTAAATAGCTAACATTTGGAAAAGACCATATTAAGAAATGATTTAAATATATGATATTTGATCCATCCAGTCTACATTCACTAGACGTTCAAACGGGGCCACGCCCCTTTAGGAGACAGGAAGGGTCTGCCATTTCATACCATTGGCGCTGCTTGAAATGCACTTTAGTACCTTATATTATCTTATCTTTAGTATAGAGGTTCTATGCTTAAACCACCTCTGTGTGGTTGTATTTGAATATAAATCCCTCACCTGTCTGTTGATAGTACGTAGAGGGAAGGTCCTTAGGTCACTGACTAAAACACACAGTTGTTTTCTATTGTTTTCTTTTGGTTTAGCTGTGACCATATCCCATCAGATTTGTGTTCACAGGTGCCTAATCCACCTGCATTCAGGTTCACTCGTCCCAGGAGAGGTAGTGACAGAACTGAGCCCGTCTGTCAGTTTGCACACAAAACTTTATTCAGTCTTCAAAACACTGGACTGACAGGATAGCCCCCTTAGGTGTGACAAATGGGTAAACCATTTGTCACACCTGATGTTAGACCATTTGTCATACCATGATGTTAGACCATTTTTAGATCCTTAATAATGTTAATAAAAATAATTAATAATAAATGAATTGTGAAAAAAAGGAAATCTATTGTTTCTAAAGTTTGAGAACACCTGTTAGTGACAGAGGACAAATAATTACAGGTTTAATATCCTGTCGCTGTCGCCAATGCTATGCACCTGTAACCACGTCAAGGAACCACGTGACCATGACCTGTAACCACGGTTAACAGAAACATAACATTGGCCAATCAGAGGAGGTTTTGCCAGACTCCCGCCTTTCGCTGAGTCTCTATCTAATCTATCAGAGGGAGAGCAGGCGTGTGGTTGCAAAGTTTAACGTTGGTTGTCCCCAGAAAAGAAGTTTCATGGTGCAGATTAGAACTCAAATTAAACGTAAGCAACTAAAATTGCTGAATGTTAGATCATTGTGTCAAATTGGTTGTTATTACTGGGACTTAGTGTCAAAAGTGTCAGGATTAGATCCATCACAGTGTCAAAACACATTAGCTGACGTTGTTGTTCAGTTACTCATAGATGATCAACTAATGAAATTACTGATTTTGCAAGGGGGGGGGGGGGTAACACTTTTGCAAGGCACTCTATCCGTGTCACATTCTCATTATGGGCTGGGCCCCCATAAAGGTCTGGTCCTAGAATCGGCTTGAGGTAAACTGGAAAAAACAGGCAACTAAGGTTATCAACGTAAGATACTGACTGTCTGACAAAGATCTGACTAAAAATATTTGTGAGCTTATTTTCCATGTGCTCATACCATTATTGTCTTTTCTTTTTACACTATCACATGTTCTACACGTAAATTGGACTGCACGTGCACAGCTCCGTATTTACCCCGATTCATCACTGGGCTATTGTAAAGAGCTGAATGAGTCACACCGTGTCATGCTGAGGACTATGAAGACATCTCAGACCCGGCATCATATGTGAATCGTACATTTTATCTCCCATGTTGATGTACACAAAGACCTGGCCCATTTCTACACAGAACACACAGTGCTACATGCATCAACTTTCTCATACTCTTGGTATTTTTGCAAGTATGTGAAGCAGTGGTTCATTTGGACTACTTAGTAATCACATCCACAGATCAGAGCTCCAGTCCTGACCCAGAATCAGCCCCCAAGGAAGCTGTCTGTCTATATTAAAACCACCACAGAGGCCCTACTCTGAACCTTGCTCTGCCTCCAGCATGAGATCCTGCTCCGTTCAGTCTGGGCAGTAAAGCAGGCTAGACGGGCAAACAGAGCCCGGGGGGACAGTCTAAATAACCGACAGAGGGCCAGAACCATAAATCTCAACCACTGAACCCTGAGTCCCAACATGACGTGTCCAGAGCAGAGTCCCCCCGTCTGTATGCCTCTGTGGTACTTAATGATTTCAGTTCATCAACCAGGCTCCCAAGGTTTTACCTAGAAATTACATAAAAAATGAATGTGTGTTTTTTACCATAGGTGCCTGCACAATAATGATTTGTTACGCCCTATATTTAAACAGATTGCTTTATTAAAATTGAATTTGGAAAAAGAAGACGAAAAAAAACAATTCATCAATTATTTGAACTTGACACTTTAATACAAATTGATAATGTTCTGTACTCTCACTCAAAACTGTGTTCCCTGCACTCCTTATTTTGGTTTCTAATGGGTGTACCGCAGGGGTCAACCTTGGGCTCATTACAGATTCACCTACAAATGTGTTCTAATGACACCATTATTTACTGTATGCACATGGAAGAGTTGCAGGGGATGTAACAAAATGAATGCCATGTCATGGAGAAGGCAGCTGTCTGGGTTCATTACTTCTGCCTTTCCTTGAGCTGTTGCCATGTTTTTTTTTCATCAAACTTACTAAAAAATCCTTTTGCAGATGTTCTTTTACTTTTTAATGATGTCTCAGGTCCAGTGTGTAACGTGTTTAGTTGTTTATTATCAAAATCCGTGTTGCCCGTTCCCAAAGTCATCCTTTTTCATGAATATTTACCACCACCATCAATTCTAAGTATTCATATTGGCTTGAAATTTTACATTTCCATTAGCATGAACTGGGGTAGACGCTCCATAATCATGCACCATCTTAAATTACATATGCCAGTAAGGACATAAAGGACATACAGCTCCGCCTTTCATCTTTTCTCCATTGCATGATAAACTCACAGCTGCCGCTAACGCTGTATCATCTAACTAACTCGCTAACGGGTATCATCGCTTCCCGGCCCTGGCAAGTTAGAAGAAGGAAACATGGAGGACCACACAGATTTAAAATCCAAATTTCAGGAACAGGAGCCTTCTTCTTCCTCGCCCAGAAAAAGAAAAAGGCGATTAAAAAAGAGCAAGAGTTAAGATAAGACAAGATAAGAAAACCTTTTTTTGTCCCACAGTGGGGAAATTGCAGTTTGCAACAGCGAAGACAAGAGCAGAGATAGATAAGTGTACAAGTAGCATTAACAAGTGTCAAACAAAGAAGTACCAATCTTCCAGTAAAATAAAAACTAAGTTACTGGACGTTAATTAAGACTAAAATTGACTTAGCCTTATACAGTCTCCTGTGGTCATAAGTAAATACTGGTAGTATAAAAGTATTGTAGAAGGGCATGCACAAGTCAGATATAGCAAACTGTATTATACAATAATTTCACAAATGTAAATTATGCACAGATGTAATAATGGCACAGGGGTTATATTGCACAGTCAACAGGGTTCATTGCACAGTCTAATGGACGCTGGAAGGAGAGATCTGCGGTATCTCTCCTTCACACAGCGGGGGGGGGGGACTAGCCTGTCACTGAGACTGCTCTCCAGGGCTGACAGGGTGGAGTAAAACAGAAGAAAACTATCTCTCCTCACCAAAATAACTTGACCTTTTTGGACATTAAACCATTTCATTGTAGACACTAAATATAATTTGTTTTGCAAAATACCAATGATAGTTAAGATTCCTGTCCCTTCAGATTGCTTCATTAAGATGCACACATCCACCTCTTCTGGAAAATATAGTTTTTGAAAATAGTCCCAAAAGGACCTCCCTTCTTCTTCCCCTTACATGGTTAACCCTTGTGTTGTCTTCCCGTCAACCATGAAAAAAAAACCCTTCTATTATTGCTTTTTCCCACATTTTTGTCACTTTTTCAATGTTGTGGAGTTTTATGTTTTTGGTGTCTTTTCCAAAGTTTTTTGATATTTTAATGTTGACATTTTCAGCATTTATTTTGAGGGCCCATTTTTTTTAACCTGAAAATGGGTCAATTTGACCCAAAGACAACTTGAGGGTTAAATCCAAACCACATATGCACAGATTATGTGCAAACTTCATTTTTCCCTCACAGGTTTATCACGTGAGAAAGAAATAACAACAACCTTCGCAATCAGTGTAAAGTGGATAATCCTCGAGTTTAAAGTCTTACCAAATAACACACATCTCTGGTCACATGCCCGCCAGATGAAAACACCCCTGTCCTCTGTTATGACTGTTATTAACACCTAGTCCTGTTTGTCTGTCTGTGTAAGCTACATGCACACAGCCATACCTGTTGGCACACATGAACTGTTCCGGGACTGATTCGTGCACATCAATCGTCAGAAATGTGAGTGGAAACCAATTATCAAATGCCACGCCAGAGATTATAAGTGGAATGTAAACAAGGACAAATGAGAGAATCAAGATCAAAATATTTTCCATCATGTTTCTTAAGAAGCTGGCGATGACTTAAATGTAACTTCAGTGTTAAAAACTTAAGGTTGGCATTCCCTGAGTGGGAGGAGGTAATGTTGAGGGGGGGGGGGGGGGGGGGGGGGGGGGGGGACTATTGTCATTCAGGGCCAGTGCCACAGCACACACAAGCCCCTAATTGCCATCCCCCCACTGCTGTTGACATTCAACAATATGCAAATGCACAAACATTTCACATTTCAATACGAAAAAAACAACCTCTCTTCCTTTGTGGGGCTCAGGAGCTGCTTGTGTCGGCAGGCCAATACAATTTCCATTGGTCATTGGAAATGCAAACGCACTTGTAGATATAAACAAACAAGTGAAAAGATCCATGAAAAGATGTGTGAATAGATATGAGTTACCGTTGTTGTCGTGCATCTGCAGTCAAGTCCTAACAAGTAAACAACAACTGGCCATTGCATTCCATTATGAAAAAGTTATGCATGAAAATAACTTTGATGATTTTAAAACCCTGCCTGCCTTTGGTACAGTCTAAATTTAGAGAATTACATAAGTTTTTCTGAGCATTTTCACCCACTTTTAAAGTAAGAACAAAATAACTTAGTGAATGACTTAGTGAATAATTGGCTCTTAATAATCACATTTGCTGACAATGATTAAAGGCAATGGGAATGATAAGCATCTATCATGGTACTGATAAACATGTGACCATGGTGCGCCCCGAGGGCAGCTCCAAACTGCCCCAGTTCCTCTGATATCCTAAATAAGCCTCCCTTTGAGGAATCAGGCCCAGGGGCAAGTGATGGTCAAATGCCTCTTCTCAGCTCCACTGTAAAAAGGTGAGGCCACATTGGGAAATCAGTCCTCACTTCTGTGTTAATAAGGACATCCTTCTGAGAACACCTCCTCCTGATTTCACCTGCCCCCTCGTCCCCTCCGCCAACCCCCAATTATCTCAACATTCCTCGGTTTGCAGTGAATACCCCGAATTCTCCCTGACAATTGTCCACACCCCAGCTAAAGGATTACCCCCATTTTGCCTTCCCTAACCATCTATTGTCACCTCTGTGCGAGTGACACTCTGATCCCCGAGTTGGGCCTTGTTCTGATCTGTTGTGGCTATAATTGTCCGCCTTGGCTCAAAGGTATTTTAATGAACCTCCATTCCCCCCTCAGGAAAAGTGAAGGAAACACTGGGCACAAACAGAAAGTGGAGAGGAGTAACTGCACTGCAACGTGAAATATATATATTTTTCTTAGATTTTAGAATTATGTTGCTGCACTGCGTCATAATCAGTTTAAAGACACTGCTGCTTTGACTACTGGTATACATCACTCATTATTTCTGAGTGAATCCTGGCACGTCGTTAGGATAACAGGCTAAAAAACACCTCCTCATAGCACAGCGTCCTCCCATTATTATCTGTCGCAATTAGCCTTCCCACCTTGTTGCTAGAGGAGGGAACAACCGCGATGCCTTTTATCTTTCTGTATCACAAGTATACTGCAATAGTAAAACCCCACTCACTTGATTTATTTAAAAAGGCAGGAGCTTGAGTTTGATTTGCACTCTGAAACTCTTTGAGATGTAATGAAATGCAAGTATGTACAGTATTTGCACACTACTAGAAAGAAAAAAAGATTTGCCCTTCCCGTAATGCTGCGGGGGTGTAGCTCACTGTGATGTGGTCGGAGGCATAGTGCGTGTGTGCGTGTGTACACACCTACAACCATGTCTGCTCACGAAACCCTGAGATATGAAATTAGTGCCCAATTTCATATTTCAGCGGGGACGCCTGTCATCAGCACTCTTATCAAAAATACATACCAGACCATAATCAGAGGAGGATTGGATGCCAAAATACCTCAGAGGACATGAGCACAAATGAAAGACGGGAGAAGGAGAGAGGGTGGGGGGGGATGAGACAGACAAAAGGGATGACACACTAAAGGGATGTTGCACTGCTTTGCCATGTGAAATATGAAGAAATGTTTTACTATGTTGCAATACTCCTCTAAAAATAGATAGCCTGAATATTTCACGGCTTTGTTGCCTTTCGTAGATAACTGGCTGAAATGTGTCAGTTTTGCACGTGGAGGGCCTTTAACATCCATGACATGAGTTCTTGTAAGGTATGTGTGAATGTGTGTTTGTGTGTGTGTATGTGTATCTGTGGGGGGTATATTTGTACAACAGTAGCTGTCTTTAACCCCCTGTGTGGACAATTCCCAAATGAAGGGGCATGTCTGAACAGGTTACCAGCTGCAACACAACACTGTGAGATTGGACTGGATCCATCCGCATACTGTAATCCCACACACAACAACATGCAGGGGAAAAAAACAGCTGGTCGTGTTTTGAAGATGTGACTAAGGCTCAAATAATGTATAAATATAAAAATAATGATAACTGGGAAACCGATCCTTTTTTATGTTTCACTAGAAAATAAGATTAACTGTTGTGACGTTCAAGTTTTGTTTGTGATTAACATTTATTTTTATTTAACATTCAAAACACACAACTGGCAACATGAATACCTCCCCCTCCTCATCGCGTTTGACTGTTAAGAATTAAAAAAACAATAATATTTCTACCTATTACAATAAAATTTTCACAGTCCTTGTTGTAAAGCAAAAACAACAACGTTTTCCCCTTTCCACCCAGCCAGAGGTCCCACCTGTTGAAGAGCATTTCTCCCCGTGTAGGAGGAGGCGCACGAGGGAGGGAGGGGGATAACCAGCGCCCAATCAGAGGCGACCGCCGATCGAGCACTATAAAACTCGCGAGCGCTTCTTAACAGCAGCAGTCACTCAGTTTGCTCCTTCGATAGTGAGCTTCTGCTGATTTACTCTTCTTCTAACGGGATTGATACAGGATTAACTTCACCCGTTTTACCTCTTTGTCCGCGAACGTTGAAAGAATTTGGACAAAAAACTAGTTTTGTCTCCATTTTGTTTGAACGGAATTGACAAAAAAATGCGTCTCATCCAGAACATGACGACCATTGCGGAGTACCCAGCGCCCGAATGCTCGGTCCCAAACCGGGTCATTAAAATGGCCGTGATAGGAGGCAGCGGAGTTGGAAAAACAGGTAAGAAAACGAAGAAAGTCACTCGCTGTTCACTCACAGAGTGTCTCATGTTGCCGTGTGTTCTATCCTAAAGCTCATTGTCTAAATTTGTATTTTCGCTTTTCTCTATTTCAGCGCTCGTGGTGAGATTCCTAACGAGGCGCTTCATCGGAGACTACGAAAGAAATGCTGGTGAGTAACTGCACATTATACTTTGTGAGGATGAAATGGGCTAAATTGGCTGTTTTTTATAAAGATGGTAAATCTTTGGGGGCTAAAGTTGATTTTGTTTCCTCTGTGTGCAGGTAATCTCTATTCCAGAGAAGTGAAGGTGGATGGAGAGCAAGTGACCATCCAGGTTCAAGACACTCCTGGTGTGGAGGTAAGATCTTTTTTTATTATTAGCTTTCCTCTTCTAAGACATTAGTTTTTATTTCCCCTGGGCTGACTGTAGGTAACTGAGCTGACAGGGTTCAACATATGAAAATCTGAGGCTAATCCAATTCAAAAATTGTATAATTCAATTCACTGTCTGGCTGTTAAAATCATCTAAGCCTCTCCTGACTGGGCACCAGTCCAAATTCAAAGATTTTTTTAATTTATTTTTTCTCCTGAAGAGCCCTTCAGTCTGGCTATCTAATCTCCTATTTAGGCTAATGGATGTCTGAGGCCAGGGTAAATGATACCCAGATCCAGACTCCTCAGCACACCTCTGTTCTGCAGGCGTAACCCTATAGCTCTTGTCTGCCTCAGTCAGCATTCCCGTCATTACTAAAGAATGGTTACATAATGTCAGGGAAGGTTGGGTGAAAATGCTTACAATGTTTCTCTAAGTAAGAATTCAGAGTTTTAATTGGTCTCCGTGTTCTTCTTCCCTTCCCAGATGACTGATAATGGCATCAACTTACCAGATCATGTGACCTGCTCCATCCAGTGGGCTGATGCAGTGGTGCTAGTGTACTCTGTGACCGACCGACGCAGCTTCGATTTGATCAATCAGTTGCATCAGCTGGTTGTTCGTACCGGTGGCGCCAACATGCCTCCAGTAATCCTGCTGGCCAACAAGGCGGACCTGCTGCACCTGAGGCGGGTGGACTCCCAGCAGGGCCCTATGCTGGCGGGCACCCTGGGCTGTTCTTTCTACGAAGTATCTGCCAGTGAGGACTACAGCGAGGTGCACAAGGCTTTCCACAGGCTGTGCTGCCAGCTAGCCAAGCAGCCGCCTCCTGCCACCAACTCTGCCGGCACTACGACAGAGAAGAGGCGCTCGCCCCTCATCCCCAGGCCAAAATCTCCCAATATGCAAGACCTGAAGAGGCGCTTCAAGCAAGCACTGTCGGCCAAAGTCAGGACGGTCACCTCTGTGTGAAGAGAACTGTTAAAAGTGGTCCAGAGTGGCTACAGTAAAAGCTTTTAAAGGTGGAAGAGGTTTGCTTCTCCACTGAAGTCCTGTATCAGCCTGACTGAAAGAGGCAGCTGTGACATGAACAGTGGTGGGTTCTAAGTAGTGAGAGGCGGGTGAGTCTTTAAAGAGGGAATGACCTCTGAGTGGCAGGTGTCTGTCCTGGCAGATGCCGTGTGAGGTGGGGCAGTGCTGAGGTTCATCATCTGTTCAGGACTGGAAACGACACCTGAGGAGACCCAGAAGCAGCTGTGTGCGGCTGACTGAACTCCACACACTGCTCTCCTGGCGACAACCGTGCTGAAGGACTGCTTATTATTAGCTGTTCTTTATTCTGACTGCCACTAAACGCTAGTGGTGTTCTACCAGACACTTGAGCAAGGGCTCTGTGCAGCCGTGTGTGTACACTCTAGTCTCTTGTATGTCACTAACAGCAGTATATTTTTGGATCATTAAAACGATCGTTGTGTAAGACATAATGAAAAATGTTGGGTGTTGTAGCAGGGTATAAAGCGTGATAGTTACCACTGATGCACTTTATAAAAAGATCCAAAGGTTTATTTATTTTTGTTCCAATCACATTTTGTTCTTAATAAAACTATGATGAATTTAAATATGTCTCTGGTTTTTCATCTATCAGTTTGCATATGACAGCAGAAACTGCCAATATTGTTTACAGACTGTAAGCTACATTTCAAAACTAACTTCTGGAGCCTTATTTCTGCTGGGAGAGGGATGATTTGCACAGAAGTCTAAGCAATGAATAAACCATGAAAGTGTTTTGACATCAGCATTTATGAAGACAATAGCAGCCTGACTGTAGTTGCTTCTTAGGCCTTCATCTCTCTCTCTACCGCTACAATCTGCTCCTGACCCCTGAAATCAAGTTGACAAATCTGAAATAGCCGGAGCTGACACTGGAATAGTTCCTGTTTTTTATTAGGGACTCTGAGAATTGCAAGCTCCCAAAACACAAATATATTAAACACTTTCCTAATAAAGCTGTCCTTAGATCTGTTTATTTACAATCCTGAACCTAGCATATCCTCAATATCCTGTTTCAATCTGTGAGTCTCTCTGCTTGACAAAGTGTGGGAGACACTTGTTGTTCTGTGTGTGTGTGGGTGGCAGACATGACTGTGCTCCAGCCGAGGTGATTCATGTTGGAGAGAGTGAGGTGTGTAGGTGGGGGCGAGCTCTACTGTAGGTGTGAGCAAATTATGGGCCTTAGCCAACAGGGTGAAACGACTTAATTATTTGCTCTTGTCACCATATGCTGAGGCGAGGTGTGAATGGACAGAGTGGGTGTTCTCTCTACCACACCAAGGCTTCCTTCGCACATCACAGTCGGCTTTTAACACAACCTGGCCAAAACAGCTTGGGCTTGCTGAGGCCGATGGATGCAAATCACAGGGCGGCATCAGATGACCATGTGTGAAAAGTTACTGGTTTAATGGTTTCATATTAACATTTGATGTCATTTTACAACTCTTGCTCAGAAAACTAAAAAGTGGCTTTTTAGATTGGCAGCAGAAGGACAGACACACATGCGCACACACACACACCAATGTATCTTTTGTATTCTGTCTCCAAGAAACCCCTAAAGCAAACATCTACTTTCATATAATTAATTTTCAGTTGACTATGTAATTAATTCTGACAAAACACAGACACAAACTGGAGAGGAATGTTGCTTCCTTTGGTTCTCTTGACTTCTGCTCGCAGCTTTTGACAGTGATTCTCCTATTTACTGAAGCTTGACCCACACCTGACGAGGTGTGGACGTGTCCTTCCACGGGTGCGATTCCACGAGATGTCCTTTCAGATGCCGATATCAGGCAACAGTCTTTGGGTAGCGAAGAGCAGCTCTGGAATATCCGTGGGCGTCAGTAACCTGGTGGACAAAACCAGCACCTGGAGCAGAACACAACACACTCATTAATTAACGTTAAAACAGGTCACTGTGACTTACTTCACACTTGGAAATGAAGCGGACATGAATGTCAGGGTGACGTGCAAATTTGCAAATGAAAAGGGTGCCCAAATCAGGTGCCTGGCACCCGGTTTATTTTCTTAATTTGATTGAATTACTTCCAGCAAGGAATGTATGCAGTGCTTTCGTTGTTTGACTGGTTTTTAGGTGGCGTGGTAGGTCATTTTGGAGGTAGGTAATACTCCAACCTAAATATATCTTATCAACTTGACTTGTTATCACCAGGACAATCCGGTCAGTATCAATACAGCTTTCCCCTTGGGTCCTGCTGCAAGGTATAAGGGACTCTGTTGCGTATTCAGACATGGAATCAACATGTAGCGTTGTCATCACACTTACGTATGGAGGTGCATGTCTGAAAAGGGCTTTAGAATACATTTTATAACCACTGACAATTCAAGCTGTGCAGTCTTTCTCTATGTAAAGAAACCAAAAGTCACAGACGTTTTACGATCACCTGTCGAGTCTACACGGGGGACGTCGCTCTATTTTGACTAAAAACAGGAATACATTTATTTACATGTAACATTTTTCTCAAACACATCTATTGTTGTGTATATTTTGATGCTGAAAACTTTAAGGGATACTTTTCTGATTTTACACCAGCTCTGTGTCATCTTTGTGTTTTCGATGAGCGGTGTTTGGCTTCCCCTTGTGGCACAGAGCCCCGAGCAGTGGAGGTCTGCTGAGATCTCGGCGGAACTTGCATATGTGTCACCCGGCGGATCTCTGCAGACCCTCCGCTTGGTCCTGCTGCTCTACACTCTGCTACGTCCTGCTACGTCCAGCTATGCCACGCTACATACTGTAACGCCCTGCTATGACATGAACTACTACTACTTCCATTTCTAGTCACTGTTCCATTATTCAGTCGGTCTGACATTTCTTTCATTTGTAAAGAAGTACATGAAATTTCTGCTTTCACTGTTTTGCTGGAAACGGATATGATGTAGACTTGAAGACTTTGTAGTTAGAACCCAATAAGAACCCCAGTCCTCTTACAGGATGTTGTATAACAGAGTCTCTTTGTCTTGCAGCAATGTTGCTTTAACTCGGGGTCAGCACCTAAAACTGGCAACGAGCCTGTTTGTAATGGCAGAGTCAGCACGTTTCAGACGAATTTAGTCCAAGTGCAAGAGCGAAACTCTGCAGTTTGTTTTCAGTGGAACTGTTCCTCAGTGTCTGCTCCGCCATCGGTGTACACACATTCACATGCATGTTGTGCATGTCTGTGCTCAGGTTATAGTGTGTGTGCGGAGGTCAGAATGTGTGTGGGCCAGGCCAGCCAGTTACTATACGCTTGTCTTTATTCGTTTTCCTGATTACAGATGGAAGGCTTTGATCCCCGTCAGGTCTTTCATTACCTCTGACCTCCGTCTCAAAGCCTTTTATTAAGACAAACCCACATCACCCCAGCCTGACCGCCCTCTTCTCCTTTCTCCTCTCGCATAAAGGAAACTCATGCATCTGCATGTTTTCCATTCACTGTGGCGTGCATATGCAGATGGCACTTAAACCACCCAAAAACATGTGCAGACAACCAGAACATCTCATGGACACAATTACATTGGTAAAAGGTGCACAGATGGGATGGCACTCAAACATTCTACACCTGATGTGAGCCTCCAGTGGATGTAGGTCAGTGTAACAGTTTGTTCACTCGGTCAAGCATTCTTTGCCCGGAGCCCAATACTTTTATTTTTAATCTTTTGCATGTTTATGCATTGCTGCGTGTCGCTGTGTGTGTAACAAGCATAGTGTGTGTCCCTGTGTGTGTAATAATGCACTTAAACACACCTCCCTGTAATACCAGCATGCCCAGAATGCACCTGAACACACCTCGCTGTAATACCAGCACACCCAGAATGCACCTGAACACACCTCCCTGTAAGACCGGCACGCCCAGAATGCACCTGAGCACACCTCCCTGTAAGACCAGCACACCCAGAATGCACCTAAACACACCTCCCTGTAACACCAGCACACCCAGAATGCACCTAAACACACCTCCCTGTAAGACCAGCACACCCAGAATGCACCTGAACACACCTCCCTGTAAGACCAGCATGCCCAGAATGCACCTGAACACACCTCCCTGTAAGACCAGCACACCCATAATGCACCTAAACACACCTCCCTGTAAGACTAGCACACCCAGAATGCACCTAAACACACCTCCCTGTAAGACCAGCACACCCAGAATGCACCTAAACACACCTCGCTGTAATCCCATTATGCCCAGAATGCACCTGAACACACCTCGCTGTAATCCCAGCACGCTCATTGGTGTGTTATTAGTTTCTTTCTCTTACAGACATTTGAAAAACTTCACCAGCCCTGCTTAAGTGACAGTTTGAGAGATGAAACGTGTTTTTGTTCTACGCCACAGGACACAAAGCTAAATATCCCAGAAAAAAATAACTTAGTGGGGCTTAAACTCGTAAAGTAACTGGCAAACACACAGCCATGATTATGCAGAGAGCTAGATGTAAGTCACATGGCAGTACTCACCTGAGTCCCGGGTTTGTGCGTGGTGACGATCTCTTTGATGAGCCGAAGCTCAGAGGGCGTGACTCCACCGACCAGGAAGAGGACGAGCAGAGGGTTGTCGTGGGGATGTGGACGACTCACCTGGAGTAAAGAGACGGGACATTGTAATTGGTCGTCATTTTTTTTAAGCCATCGAAAGTGTTGATTCCGCTTCCTACTGTAGAACAGTCTGGACATCCCTTGTACTCTCATTTCCTCTCTCTTTGTCTCGATGCTGAGTCACTGTCCAGCTGGACACGTGTGATATTGAGGTGATACCGATGAGAGTGGACTCTACGAAACAAAGCTCGATGGATTAATGTCTTCTCACCCTAGTGTTATGATGGCTGACACGTGTACACACACACACTCTCACTCAACATATGCAGCCACATTCAAATGTCACACATCCTCTGAGTCAGGACACTTCCACAGACTTAACTATGTGCTCACACATCACAAAACAGCATGGGCTGTGACTTAAACATGAATTTTAACAGCTGGGTGAAGTCTGGGGATTCTGCTGACCCTGATTGGCTGTTGGGGGGGAATAATGGCTTTGTGCTATTGGTTGCCGAGGGGCAGCTAGGACACATCTTCAGCCTGTGAATGCTAACCGAGCAATCAGAGCTACAGGGGGCGGACCTGAGGAGAGAGTGGCTGTACACGTGAAGCATCAGCAGGCTGGGCTAAAGCATGGCGAGGTTGACTCAACATGTGTTAAGTGAGGAAAAAAATGGGAGAACAATGTGGCTGCATTTTTGTTTGATCCACATACACACTGCGGCTAAGTGTCTGAACCATGTGTACTGCCATGGGACACACAGGGAGGGAGGGACTTAGGGAAGGGTGAAAGGATGAAATGTTTAAGTGAGGAGAAGAGATCTTTGTTCTTCTGTTTGTCCTGGTTAGGGCTGCAGCTAACAACTATTTTCATATTCAATTGATGTGTTGATCATCAAGTAGTTGTTTGATCTATAAAATGCTGATAATAAAACACATCCACAGGCCTAGAGACGCACTATGCAAATGCAGCTCACTAAATCTGGTCTTGAATGTAAATTCTTGAAAAATTAAAATAAAATTAAAATAAAAAATAAATAAATCAAGCTGCTGGCTATGCGCTGCTTTTGTCTTCAGGAAGACATCCACTGTACCAGCACACACATACACTACTTATATATTACATATACCTATATTGCCATTGTTGATCACATTCTGTAATAAGAGAAAATCATTTTCGGGCATGTCATCATTGCTCTCAAAGTGTGGGATTACTAAACAATGGTCCACTGTGAGTTCTTGTTACAAACATGCTTTCGCACTGGAGAGAAAGTGCTGCCGGCCTCATGGACCAACAGCTGTTGTAAAATAGCAAATAATGCTCGATAAATGGGAGGTATCCAGTGAATTTAGGGCTTGAATTCCCTGGATACTAAACCTGTGGTTGCTGCTGTTGCTGGTCAGGTGTAGCTGGGCACGATATCAATATTATATCAATATCGTGATATGAGACCGGATATTGTCTTAGATTTTGGATATTGGTTCACTGTTGCCTACAAGTTAGCATCAAACAAAACAAAGGCTGTCAGATGAATGCTGCTTTGAGCTAACGTTAGCAATCCATCAATCATAGATAGCTACAATGTTTTTGAAATGACTCCAAGCTTAGCTACAAGCTAGCAATCACACACAACAGAGGCTGTCACTTGGCGTTTTGAGCTAACGTTAGCAACCAAACAATCATAGATGGCTTTTATTTAATACAGTTTATTAATTCATGGATTTCACAAATTTCAGTACGCCAGTTGTGTCGTAAACCGTTTAAATCGGAGCATGCTCAACTCCCATCTGCACTCGACTCACATTGAGGAGTGACAGCTTGTAAACTGAGACAACCGGAGGTTTTAGGCAGCCAAGGAAGTGAGGAGGAAGAGAGAGGAAGTGAGGAAGACAAGAGAGAGGAAATGATTCTAACTGGCTAACGTGGGTTTGAGCTTCTCGTCACACTGCCACCTACAGGTTTGGCGTGCTCTTGGCGGCATATATACACGGGTGTGTGTAAATGAACACTTTTTTGGAAACTGTCGGCTGTGAACGATGTTATTGTTGAAAAGGGAGAGGTTGAAATGTCCGTTTATGAAAATATACATCAAGTAAATCAATAAGCAAAAGCATGCATAAAGTATGATTGGGTAAAATCTGGGAAAAAAAACATTGTGCTATTTTGAACAAAAAATGCCCTTGTTCCATATTCCATACTGTTTATTTAATCCAATCTTCACAAAACATCACCCTAAATGCATTGGTGCATTTGTATTTAACTATATAATGGGCTAGTTCTGAAATGATGGCCTATAGATTAACATCACCAAATATGGGGAACGTGCAGATATGAACCCTGAACATGTGTTTAAAATGTCATATCAAAACACTGGAATTCTATTAACACGACACAAGGCTTTATACTGTCCGCTGGCATCTGTTCCAGATATTCAAACAAGTCCCCAACAGCGCGAGCCATTTGTAAAGCATTGTCCATTTAAGCTGGTAACTCATAAACCATGAGGGCACAGAAAGGCTAATTACATTTTCTCTGGATTTCTCAGGTCAGGAGAAGCCTCTTTAATACACGTTACCCACAGAGGCACCACTAGGCATGTTATAAAGAACATTCATGGTGGGGGTGTTAAGCCCACGCGGTGAAGCAAACTGCTTTCTAAGTGGGAAATGAAAAGAAGCAGCTGGTGACTCCATGTGGAGACACGTGGCTGTTGGTCCTAAGAAAGTGTGACCCTTGTACAAACAAACCCTATGTTGTGCTTATCCTATAGCTCCTGACTGCAGTGTGTGTAATACATGAACAGTTCTGCAAATGTGTGTGCAGTGATGATTATAACACAGACTGACTGGTTGATCTGTTGGCCATGTCAAACATCTCTGTGTCTAAGGGTAGGACTTGTGGATCAGAAGAATAAAAAGTGGTGGTTAAATACATATGCAGTATATGAAATAAAAATTAATATAATAAGTCACATAGTTGATGGTTTAATTGGACTACGAGGGTAAACGCTGTATTTGCGCAGACATGAGAGAAGCTTTCTCAGCAAATTGTCAAATCAGGTCACGTTCAATCAATGGAAGAAGGCCCTTTGTTGTCAACAACGGGTTGGCGAAGGAATAGTGAAGAGGATGTGAAAGAGTTGACCTCATTACATACAAATGTGTGTGTGTGTGTGTGTGTGTGTGTGTGTGTGTGTGTGTGTGTGTGTGTGTGAGTTATGAGCAAGGTGTGACCTTCATGAACATGCTGAAGCCGGTCTTGAGCAGGTCCGTGAGGCCTCCAGACATGTGCTCGATGTCGGGACATTCAAGTCTTTCAGGGTGGAAGACTTCCTCCAGGATCTGGCGCAGGAAAGGACGATAGGTTGCCTGCAAAACACCAAACAACACATTTAAACATGGCAGTTAGGTAACATCCTAAAAATACCCCTGAGTTGTTTTTTTAAATATAGTCATCAAGTGTGATATTGAAGAGCAGTTGGCCCTTCCATTAGCCTCTGCATGTTTGTGTGGCTGGCTGTGGGTGTGAGCAACAGAGGAGTTATAAACAGCTGTGGTTGACCATTGTTGGAGCTAACACCATACAGGCGGCGAACTTATGAGTCACTTCAGAAAGAGGAGCTTAAACACTGCTGCAATCACAGGGACCCACTCCTGCACTGTCTGAAAGTTCTGAAAAGTCTTCTCAGAAAACACCTTTTTCTCAGTGGTACCAACAAAACCACCATTATGTTACAGTCATGAGACTTCCGGCTGTTCCTTGTGTCCTACTGACTGCTAGACTGGATCAACGAAAGTACATTTCCGCGTGGCTCACATGCCCGATGTCCCTCACTTTCCCAATACCAGTGCTGACAGGTCTGGCAATGCGAGTCTAACAAACTACTGACATAAGCAACTGTGTCTGTCCTATTGAGCTAGGAGTTAAGACTTTGCCCCCTTTATTAGATTCCAATTCAATTTTATTTATAGTATCAATTTGAACATGAGTTATCTCAAGACTCTTCACAGATAGAGTAGTCTAGACCACACTCTACATGGCGTTACAGGGCACAGCAGGACGCAGCAGGGCGTAGCAGGACGTAACAGGGCGTAGCAGGCCACTGCAGGGCGTTACAGGGCACAGCAGGACGCAGCAGGGCGTAGCAGGCCACTGCAGGGCGTTACAGGGCACAGCAGGACGCAGCAGGGCGTAGCAGGACGTAACAGGGCGTAGCAGGCCACTGCAGGGCGTTACAGGGCACAGCAGGACGTAGCGGGGCAGCGCAAAGCGTAGCAGGATGTATAAAATCTTCAAAGACAGTAACGTTTATCTCAGCCAAACCGAGATGGTGATCATGTTAAACATTACACCTGCCAGACATGTCAGCATGGTCATTGTGAGCATGTTAGCATGTAGCACACCCTCACAGAGCTGCTAGCATGGCTGCAGTCTTGTTTTCCTAGCAATAGAGGAGGGTAAAAAAGTAAGGGTAAGTAAGCTAAAGGTCAGTCATACTTCAGCTTACTTTAGATTAAGCTGAGAGTGTACGTGCTGATGAAAAACAGTCAATCATATGACATGATCTACCTCTCCAAAAACAGTCAACAGCACCTGGCTCATTTTTCCATAGTTATGAGCTGCCTAGCGTTCATGTGCAACACTTCATTACTTGTCCCAGTCGTTTTGACAGTGAAAAGCAATTAGAGGTTTCAATAAAATCGTAACGTCCTTGAAGGAGCTGAACTGCAGAACCTCAACTAAAGCCTCACAAATAGATTTTGATATTATTAAAAGGTGAAAAAAAAGTGACAATGACTCAGCCTTTTCTGCCCAGCTACCCAGAACAGAAGCTACCATTTATAGGCCTCAAAGCAGAGTTTTTTTTTTTTTTTTTTTCATGGGAGAGAAGTTTGCTGTATCAGAGTACAATAAACACCCAGATAAGCCTTGGGAGAGCTTTATTTGAGTACTCTGGATAGCAGAAGTCTTAAAATAGAGCATCTGAATACAGTATTTTCCAGTCCTGGAGCACTGGATTACTTTCCTTATTTTACATGAGGCCAGAGTCCATCAAGGCTATATCCCAAAATATGAGCGAGGCATGGGACACAACCTTTCCTCTGGATGTTGTTGAAACATCACACAGACACACACACACACACACACACACACATACACACACACACACACACACACAGACTTCTCCAAATGCAAATGCATCCACTTGTTTCTGCCCACAGGCATACTCTCACCTCAATATAGAGTATCAGTATGCATCATTGTCAACTCCCACTCATCCAGTCCCAGAGGAGCAGCCAAATCGGTCCTGGGGAAATCCTGCTGTCCAACGTTTACGTCTATCAACATAAGTATAACGCATGGGTCAGCCTGCACAAATTAAGCTGTGAGTAAACACATTAATGATTCACCTCTGATTAAATAACACACTCAGGCAAGCACATACACAACCAACAGCCTCGCAGCCATAAACAAGCCATCCGGCCCACAGTCAAGCACACCACACGCTCCATTTTCATACGCTATCCTAAAAAGTTAAAATCAATCCCATTTCACCACCACTGGCACCCACACGAGGAAAAAAATATTATAATTAGTCATATGATAATGCCAGTGCTTAAATATTCATCTCAACACACGCACGCATGCACAGACGCGCACACACACACACGCACGCACGTTAGTATCAGTTTTCCCACAAATGTTTTTTTGCATAGAGATGGATGAACAAATTAATGTGACAACATCAAAAACAGAGCAAAGAACAGAACGGACTGGAATGTGTTTGTCAAAATCATAATACAAAGTTGTACTATGCATCTCATTTAAGAAAGAGTACAGCATGTTCCCCTGAAAGCTCAGTAGTTAAAATGTCCCGTCTCGCTTGTTTATTCCATACAAAGACCGAGGCCGATACAAAGGGTGTAAAAATGGCAATTTGTGGTTTCACAGGAAGTTATTGGCTGGACTATTTCTTATCAGGGCACAATGACTTCCTGGAGTCTATGGTGGTTGTCTGGCAACCTCACAGTGACAACAAGGCTCCAGGGAAGTCACCGGCCGCTGGAGAAAAAAGTTGAATTTAGAGCCGGACCAATAAAGGATTTTTAAGGCCGATACCAATACAAATATTTAGTTATTTAAAAATCTGATGTGCCGATATATCGGCCAATAGATACCCTTTTTTTAAATAAATAAATACCAGGGACATTGTAGAGCGTCCTCTGGTGGACAGACTATGCAACGCCATCACTAACAGGGATGTTGTAGAGCGTCCTCTGG
>NC_048415.1:24540371-24559443 GCF_013103735.1 Etheostoma cragini
AGGGACGTTGTAGAGCGTCCTCTGGTGGACAGACTACGCAACACCATCACTAACAGGGACGTTGTAGAGCGTCCTCTGCTGGACAGACTAATCAACGCCACCACTAACAGGGACGTTGTAGAGCGTCCTCTGGTGGACAGACTATGCATCGCCAACACTTAGAGACGTTTTAGAGCGTCCTCTGGATGACAGACCATGCAACGTCAACACGGTTTACATAATATGGTTGACAGTCCATTTTAATTTTTTAAATGTTCATTTATCAGAATCATGTATTTGTCATTATAAATGATTCGGATGAATGAATATTTAAATAAAAAAGGTTTTTTTTTTTCTTTTGCTGATTCAAAGTGCCCATATTTTGAAAAAACGCCAGGGATTTGGGGGGTTATTTTGTGTCTCTGGTGCTTCCACACACATACAAACTTGGAAAAAAACATCCATGCTGTTTTGAGTGAGACACGGTTTCTGAATGTCCTCTGTCTTCAGTCTCCGGGTGAGCTGGTCAAAATCGGCGGGGCCGTCTTTGGAACATTTGAATATTCCCTCCCAACACAGTTACTGCTGTACCTGGTGGGTGGAGACATACAGTGTCTATGTCTCCACCCACCAGGTACAGCAGTAACTTCTCGGATCTCCGCCATGTTGTTATTGATGCGGTAGCACCAGTATTTGACGCTGTGTCAAAGCACCACTGAAAATGTTCTGTTGTTTACTGTAAAGACGAGCACAAAAGTTTTTTTTTTTTACATGTTAAAAAAATTCACTAAACAAAAGCCACACTGGAGAACTTCATTATAAATTTGACTGGATACAGCGGAATCTAGTCAAATTTACAATGAAGTAGATAACAGCGATAAATGAATTTTTTTTTTTTTCAATCCAACCCTTAAGTTTTGCTTCACACAGAACTCACGTACAACTGAGCCGGTATTGGCTGAAAGTTTGAAGCCATTAGAGAGAATGTTCATTATAGATATAGTAAATTTTACACCTCACAGCATCCTCTAACGTGCCTATGCACTTTTCCTTTGGTAGGTAGTTATGAGTGCGTATGCCCCCACATGTACCCACAATTTCTCAGAGTAGACCAGGATTTCTTGTTACTACAGCCTATGATTGGTTATGGAACTCTCCCCTTATCTCATTAGCAGGCAAGCAATAAAGCCCCTCCCCCCTCCACTTAGGTCAATAGATAGATGGAGAGCTTAAGATGCCAGATGTTATAGGCTCCATCACACAGCCTTTATTGATGTGTTTTTTCTCCCCAGGAAATTCTTCAGTGTTCATTTACTCCCAGCAGGACATGTTATCAGCAAATGTGCAATTTTTATGCAGCTCCACAACAGGTTTACATGTGGCGGTGAAGGCATACGAGTGCTGCTGTCTGCCGGTCTGATTAATTAAGACTGGGATAAACTCAGCGTGATTGGAGCCATCGAAGAAGCTGTGATGTTTTTATCAATTTCACAGAATCCATGTTCTCTAGTAAATGTGATGCTGCATTTAAATAAACAGCGGGAAAGGTAAATGTAAAATGATCGACCCACCGCTGACAGGTCATTTTCAGGCTTTGTGGAAAATGAAATCAGCGTACAGTAAAGACCCACGACGAAACCTCTCACCTACATCTTAACCCCGAGAAGGACAAGGCTCTGTACTCTCTGGGGGTAAATCTTTCATGAGAGGAAGACATGTTGACCAACAGGTATCGGCTTTGTTGGTGGGGAGGATGAGTGCTGAGAGAGGCTGATGGATTTCTGATGTTTTGAGGTAGCTGCCAGATATCATGCTGGGTCCTTCTATATGAAATCCAGCAGGGGCAGGGACAGACAGTTCTGTCCCAACAGAAACGCAATGCTATTCACATGCACACGGACGCACACACACACACACACACACGCGCACAGTCACAGACAATCAGTTTGACAAAGATAACATGATGTTATGATCCACTGAGATGGACTACTGAGATTCAGCACTACAACCTTCTGACAATTAGAGATAAATACCACTCAGATTTGGCTTTTTCTTCTGAGGCTGAACAAGAAAAGTAATTTCAACGTACACTGACTGCATTTAGTATGTTCTCCTAGCTGCATGGGAATAGTTGGACATTTTGGGAGACACATTATTCTCTTTCCTGCTGAGAGTTAGACGAGAAGATTGATACCCCTCTCACGTCTGCATGCTAGAAATAAAGCTACTGCCAGCAGCCAATTAGCTTTCAGTTGCCTGGCAACCAGCAGATACTCTAGTTAGTTACTGCTCCCAATCCTTGAGCTAAGCTAGGTTAGCCAGCTGCTAGTGTTGTAGTTTCTTATTTAGCGTGCGAACAGAAAGATGTTCTCCAAAGATGTTGTATTTAATTTATAAATTAATGAAAATTTCACTCTTTTTCATGGGACCATCATAAGCCTATACTCATATTGACTAGTGCTTTGCACACAATATTGCAGTACTTTGTTGCGTGATGTAATTCCCGAGGGTTTTAAGAGGTATTTAGTTGAAGTTGACACAGAATATGTCATATTTAGAACATTAATTCATATGTATTCAATTTGAAAAGACTATTTTACAGGTTGTAACATTTTATTTCATCATATAAGTTATTTTTATACCATTTAGGCAGAATATAGCATGTTCTGTAACCTCTGAGAAGCCTGAATTTGTGTTTTGAGGCCGGGCGTCCTCTTTTTTGGAAATCACAATATTGTCACCTATTGTATGCTGCTGAAAACACAGGGCTAAAACATGTGAAATAGCATGAAAATTGATGAAATTGTTTTATAGCTTGAAACATTTCAAACATGTTATGTCACAATCCGGATGAACACTAGACCTTCAGCTCCTCCAATGAGGACCCCAAGGCTTTATGATTGGAGAAAGGCTTATGTAAGAATTGGGACAATAAAAGACACCATCTAGAACATTTAAAGGAGGTTCCAGAGACAATAAAAGACACAAAGAGAAGGACAAAGAAGTCCCTGCTGGTAAAGCTTTTGTTCAAGCTCATCTCTAGTTTGTTTATGTCCATATGATTTGCAAATATTTAAGACCTCTAAAGAAAGAAAGTGTCAAGTGTCCTGAACTTTCATTGACTAACCTTTATGCTCCTAACATACAGTACAATATTCTTTTAAAAGCTACCCAATCAGGGTGAAGGACAGCAATGGTGAAGCTGAACTGTAGACTGTTCTTAAGAAAAGATAAGAACATTGCATGTGGACATAGATTCCAGATGCACACATACGCCCTTCTTAGTTACATAAGCTCCAAGAAAAGAGTCGATTTATTTAAGAAGCTCTTACACTGAACTCCCTCTCTGCGCTGAATGCCCCTGTGACGCAAGCTGGAGGCAGACAAAAGCAATAATGTCAGGGATGCTCTGCTAAGTCTGTGCTTGTGTTAAAGCAAGAGTGCAAAAAAGAAGGTAAAGAAAACACAAGGGGAACCAGTTGGGTGTAAGGACACACATCAGCAAAACAGAGCGGAAGCTAAAAATGCAGAGAATCCATGTTATGTACTTCTTACTCTATATCCACAACCTTCCACTTCTGGGATTGCTCTTTGCCAAATTTGAAAATGTAATGGACTATGGTTACCTGCTCCTCAGATCTCTGCAGGGAAAATCCAGACAGCTATCTAGATCTGTCCAATCAGCGTTTCCTGTTGACAACTAAAACTACTTTTGAACGTACACATGTTCCACCAAAACAAGTTCCTCCCAGAGGATATTTTGCAGAGCCACTCTGGCTCCATCCAGCGCTAAGCACCGCCCATGACGATTTTGATTGGTTAAAAGAAAAGCCAATAAACCAGAGCAGGTTTTCTCCCATCCTGGATTGCAGCGGGGACTAGCCAGACCCTCCTCCGTAGCCCTGTGGAAGAAGGTCTGGCAATGCAAGACTAAGTAGTTAAATAAATGTCAGACTGACATGGGAAGTGCATTATTTTCAACAATTAGTTTTTAGAAACTCATAAAATATTGTCTCTAGAAGTGTATTATTCAACGTTGGTTTTTGTGAAAGAACAATCGCAATACTCAATACTATTGAATTGACCTCTAGAATCACTATACAAATTGAATCGGTACCCACGTGTTGTGAAAAAAATCGAATCAGGACAAAGGCATATGGTCCCAGCTCTAGTGGTTTGTGTGTGTTCTGATGTTGACAGTCTGTGTTTGTGTGTCTAAGACCTGGTGAATTCCATCGCTGGGGGTGTAGACCGAGCGCAGGTGCTTGAGGTGGTCTCTGGTGTGGCTCAGACCTCGGAGCGTCTTAAACATCTCCTCCACCGTGGAATGGGCTCGCTCTGTGGTCAGCTCCTCTGGGTCCGCACAACCTGGCAACACAAACACACCTACTTACTAAATGGAAAAAAAAAAAAAACGGAATCATATAATTTCAAGAGTGTGACAACAGTGGGAAATGGATTGCCTTTGTAAGAATGCTTCACTGTAGTGTGACAGGTTGTACACCTGATTCACATAAAATCAGAAGAAAGCCAAACATGTAGAAAAACAATTGCATCTGCAAAAAAAAAATAACTGTAACATCTTTCTTTTTGCGGGTCATTTTCTCAGTTGGGTGTGCGCTGGAACCAATTATGGAGGTAAACGCATGGCAGCGAGAGGACAAGAGCTGCTTTATTCCAGCAGAAAACACCGCCGTCTCATTAAAAGCTAAATGTTCCCTCCTTTCTAAAGAAGTGCGTAGGGAAGCAAGGGCCTGCTGCAAAATAAACCCAATGTGACATAGCATGAGATAAAAGGAGAAAAACAGAGAGTGAAGTAAACAGAGGAAAGAGTGAGAGAGCACAGAGTGACTGTGAAAGAAGATAGAGTATAGTAGCCAGGCAGGGTGTTTGCAGCGCTGTTGGCAAAGTGGGTCTGCACTCTGGCACCCGGGCTTCCCTCTGGCGCTGCTCAGGAATGTAGCTGTCTTCTGTTAACAGGACAGTCAGCTGTGGTGTAAAGAAAAAGAAACCTGAAGAAAACCAAACTAAGCTAACTCTGAAAGGCTCAAAACAAAGGACAAGGATGATAACTCACTCCACCATCAGAGGTGCAAATCAGCATAGTTAAGTCAGATGGTGCTTTTTACAAGGCAATGTGGCATATATGGATTTTAAAAGAATATTTTCCACCTATGACAAACTGTTCACTGACTGGAACTTTAAGCTCCCACTTCCTCCCAGTCAGATGCTTTGAACTTGGTGCTGGGATAAGAGGATTAAAACTACAGAAGCAACTTAATGTGTCCTCCTATCAGTCTCTGTTGGTCCACTCTGAGGTAGAAAAATACTTCTATACACTGGCCTATTTGCTGACTTTTTTGTAAGCGACCATGCACCATTAGCCTGACAAGCCAGACCCGCATCAAGATGTCGGGTGTGGGAACTCCCCATTGGCAGGGCTCAATCCGAGAAGCGGGACCAACGGTTTCTTTCAAATCCCGTCTGCAGGCAATAGGATAGCGCTGCAACCAACCAGAGCAAGTAGCTCTCTCAAAGCTTTGTTTTCAATGTAACATATAGAAGGGAATTCACGCGGAATCGTCAAAACTCTGCCTTCCGTATGTTAAACCCGCCCACTGACTCTATACACATTGTGATTGGCCTAACCAGAATTTTTCCAGCTCACAAGCCAACGAAGAGTTGCTAGACGACCATAGCTGCAAATTACATTTGCTGCTGCTAGGGTGTGTCTAGATTTCTGTGTTTATGCACCATAGTAAACACAATCAGAAGTTTTTGATGACCTGCAACAAAATTACCCGAGGGCAACACTTAAAACAATAAAACATGATATAGGTGAAGCACAACATCACACGTAGAGCGTTGGGTTGGGAACCAGAGGGTCGGTGGTTCTAGTTCCCATACGGCACTGCTAGGGGCTCTTGAGCAGGGCACTCAGTGCGCTGGTCCAGCAATGGCAGCCCACTCACTCTGACATGTCTATGAATAGGTCCTGAGCATGCGTGTGTGTGTGTGTGTGTACATGTGTAGCGAATCCTAACAAAACAGTATCAATTGTAATTTCCCCACTGGGGATACATAAAACAGTTTAAATTATTATTATTACATCATACAGCCCTACTTTGAAATGAAATCACAGACAGACACCATTAAAGTGAGTAATACATGACAGTTAAAAGACATGTGGAAAAAAACTCTCACTTAATTCACTGACTTTTACTGCCCGTTACACACTGTACATCAATTAAGTTATAACTTTTACAAGGCTGAAATCTGACCGGCATGAATACTTCTTTTGATTTGGCACATTGTATTTGTTGAATATGCCCCTATCAGCACATTTAGATAACGTCAACTGAACAGCTTGACTTTGTCAAGTTTTAATCTCCTTGGATTTGTGGTAGTTCCTTTCCCGTCCCATGTAGACTATGACAAATTTAGCATGGCAAATCTTTGTTTTGGAGTTTCTGTCTTGGGGAATGTAAAGTGTCTGGCCCGGCGGTTGGCTCTGGCCTGGCTGTGAGGTAAACTCTCAGGAATAACAGCAGGGCTATTTGACGGAGCAGAGCGTGAAGACTCACTCAGATGTGGGTCTTATCTTTCCAGACACCCGCGGAGGAATAAGGCATCCTACAAAACAAACTACAACTGATGTTTGTCTCGGAGCACTTATACTGCTTAAGAACTCTATGATACAAGAAAATGGGAAAATACAACATGCAAACATGATGTAAATTCAGTGACATGATAAGGCAGTAATCAGGTTGACATCTACTGCTTCGGTTGGGGGTATATTCTATGTGTTTGTGGCAGGTGTTCACTGGATGGATACATTATAAGGGTTAGCTATAGGAGGAGGTGTGTAAATCTGTGCTTACGGGTCTGCTATTTTGGAGCTGGTTGACTTGTTGCCAAAGCATACAGTGCAGGCCCAGGACCAGTTCTGGGGCTGTGGCAGGCTGAGGCAAACCTGTGGTTTGGATGTTGATCGTGGCACAGCAGATCCTGTTCAAGAGCAGCACCAGGTGCTGGCGACCATCCAGCATGGCTGTGAGGCTGAACACCTGTGGCTGAATTCATCTCACGCGACACCGCCACGCACGCCAGCCACCATAACGGCACCACACCACACACTGGCTGAGGGCTCTCACGCACATATGCAAGCGTGATTCCGAGTTGTTCAAATCCAGTAAGGAGAATAAATGCTCATTTGGGTCTAGCCGAGGTTTCTTCCTAAAAGGGAGTTTTTCCGAGCCACTTTTGCACTATGCTTTCTCTTGGAGGAATTACTAGAATTGTTGGGACTTCATAAAGTATAGAGTGGGTCTAGACCTACCCTGTCTATCTGTAAAGTGTCTCGAGATAACTTATTATGATTTGATAATAAAATTAAATTATTTAAAAGCCACTTGTCTGACTGTCGGCCATAATTTATTGACTTTATATGATTATGCACATTTTTCAATTTCTTATCCTGCACTGTAACTTTTATTCTTGTCTGTTTTTATTTATTTTTTGTTTTATTTTTGTGTATTTCTTTAAGGTTTAAATTCTTAAACTGTAAGTTTTATTCTTGTGTTTCCTTCTGTTTTTAACAGTTTTTATGTAAAGCACTTTGAATCGCCCTGTTGCTGAAATGTGCTATACAAACAAAGCTGCCTTGTCTTGCCTTTTGGGAAATTGATGGGAAATGGTAGGTACATGTCATACAGCTTAAATGCGTCTTTACACATCTACTTCCCGAAACAACTCTGTTTAATAGTCAACAACGTGTTTACAAAATGAGGATGTAATATCCAAGACCGACTCTGCACTGCACGGCTAAAGAGAGAGAGATTAAGGAAAGAGAATGTAGTTTGCTGTTGATACAAGACCAAGTAAAAGCCAAGGCAGGAAATGGGTTGATTGAGGGGTTTCCTAATTAGATCTAACTGAGCCGGAGGTGAGCAACAGTTACTAAGAGGGCTGTGAGTGTAACCTGTGACGCTCAAAAGCTACCAACCAGAGGCAGCAAAGAAGAATGTGTCACTAATGAATGGAGCTGGAAGGGGAGTCATCCAATTCAGCAATCAGCTAAACAAAGTGCTGCAGAGAGAGAAGTGATGCATTCAAAGACGAGGCTGAATGTTGTCATTTAAAACCTGCGACAGTATAAGCCTGTGTTCACTGCCTAAGTAATGTTGCAGTCGGGTTGACACATGGTGTCAAAGAAGGTTCGGTATGTTTCTGCCATCACTTTTGAGAAGGCAGAGTGTGAAGATTAGGAGCTGTGAAACAAGTGTTGAAATGGAGCAGCAGAGTTGCACAAAGCTGACTTATGATAAAATCTTGCCTGATCTACGGAGAGCTTGGTTCACTTGAGAAAAATTCTAATCTTATGAGGTAAAAGAAACAGAAAAAATAACTAATACGTAATAAGTCTTTCTGCCTTTTGAATAATAAGGATGGTGTCCCACGATAGTTTGTTATTGTTAACAAACTCCATAAGAAACATAAAAGACAACCAGATGTCACTCTGTTACTGTAGTAATTTATGTAAGTCATTAAAAAAGATAAATATATACTTTCATTAAAAAAAAGGGCTAAATAGTTTCCTGAAAAGCAGTGCCAAATGTTACTCTAACAGGAGTGACTGGTGTATTTGATGGGAACTATTTTCAATCTGGGATTCATAAACTTTTGGTAGACACTGGAGGGTGGATCACAAAAAAATCCCAGAAAGATTGTTTTTGCAGCCGACAAGCTGCACAGATAAGACGAAAAGTAATATGATTCCCTTACTGCACTGCTAAGCACATAGCTTCTCTGTGCTATTGGTATGTATGTATGTATGTATGTATGTATGTATATACTTATGTATGTATGTATTTATGTATGTATGTGCTGGGTAATATGCTAACATGTATAACAGGTATAAAATTGGTACCTTTCTATGCAAATGAGCCTCATTGCAAAAACAGTCTTCACAAGGGCCAACACCCACATGCAGTTACCAGTTACAGTTGGTGTTAATGAAGCACATTCATTGGTCCTCCCTTTCAAATTGTGCTTCTTTTGCACTCCGAAGGTGTGCTTTTGAGACAGACTACACAAAAGAAACATACCATAAGTTTCTGAAGAGCCAAAATGTAGCTCAAGGCGGTCCGCTCCCGGGGGCTTCGGCATTCGCCATCTTGGCAGACGCTCATCCAGTTGTCATGAAGGTTAAACGTTACTTTAGAGACCAAAGACGTGTTTTATTCTGCTGTAAAGTTGGGCATTTTAACATGGGGGTCTACAGGGATAAACCGCTAACCCCTTTTGAGCCAGCTGCATGTGGCCACTAGGCATTGGCCTGTTACTGGTTTCAAGGTATACCGCAGTTTGAAAAAGTCAGTTTCAAAACCACTAAAAATCAGCTGGAGACTGAGTCCTTTGCAGCAGCCCGGTTTGAGTCCAACCTGCGGCCCTTTGCTGCGTGTCATCCCCCATCTCTCTCCCACCTTTCCTGTCTATCCACTGAGACTATCAAAGAAAACAAAAAATGTCCCAAAAATAATCTTAGAAAAAAGAAATCCCTTTCCCTGCCAGTATGGAGTGTGTTGAAACATAAAATACATGTTCAATAGAACATTTTCATCCAGACATTTCAAAAATAATCCATTGATAGCTGTAGTTGCAATACCGTGGAACCATGGTGTTTTTGCTGAAGGTTCCCATATTGTAAGAATCTCATACCGGCCATTCCTGGTGGCCACTCAATGAACTGCACCTTTTGGCACGTCGGCTTCCTTTTTTAGAACCGGAGTTTGCGTTGAGGTTGCACAGACTGTCTAGGAAACTAAATCCCTTGCCTGGAGTTTTGAGCAATGCCTCTGCACGTCGTCCTGAGTCAAATCTCTGGCATTGTGCTGCACACTGTGTTCTTGGCACATGGCAAACATTTATGCTTTGCCACATGGATAATTGCAATCAAATGCAAAAAGGAAAGGGCAAATTGCACTCAGCTGTGCAGTTTTATGAGCGTGTTGGCTCTGCAGTATCTTTTGTGAATCAAACCTTGAGATGAGCGAGATAGCGGTTGAAACTGATGCACAATTCATGCTGCTATCAGCGTCTGTAATCTCTGCTTTGTGAATTTGTCTGTGAGTATTTAGAGCAGTGGGACAGTTTATATTAGTTTGATTCTTATGGTAATGAACAAACATGTCACCCAGTGCAATAATGTGGCATATTCAAGTAACATTAATAGTTGGAAGCTCTGTGTTCTATAGTCTATTCCATAAAAATGTCACATGTAACTTTGGCTAAATTCATTAATTATGTTCTTCTTTTGTGAGATTTTGTCTATATTAAGAGAAAAAAAGACAATGTTGCTACTCTTATCTTTTAATGCCATAACTAAAACTGAGCTCTAATAAAAAAAAAAAAAAAAAAAAAAAAAAAAAATCACTCCAACAGCGTATAATATTACACAACGATTGTGAAAACAGAGGCTGGATACACAATGTGTGTAAATAATCAAGCGGCAAGAAAGAATGAAATGTGGAAGTAGGAAGGGATTTGAGTCCATTACCTCCGCCACACAGTTTACAGGAAATAAGGCTTCTGCTAAAGAACACAGGGAACATTAAATTAGAATGTGTGTGTCCTCAACAACCCTCAAAGCACTGAAACAACTCCCCATCTTAGCCTGACAGCACAATCAAAACTAATCGCTCTGTACTTATCCGTGGAATGTAGACAATGAGTCTACTTATAAATATCCCCGCTTATTTTGATACATGATCAAAATTTCTATTCTGGTCGGAGAGTATGTGATTTTAAGTCAGCGCGAGAGAGAGAGAGAGAGAGAGAGAGAGAGAGAGAGAGAGAGAGAGAGAGATGGAAGAGTACATACTTTGTAGAGTTTGTAGAAGAATGTGAACTGGTGGGAAGGAAAATATCTTTGCTTCTGAATGTCAGGATGAAAGAGGAGAGACAGAAGTGGTGGGTTTTCAGAGCTATGTATTCGTCACGTCCCTTTTCTCTTACATGATGCTAGCTGTCGCCATGGCAACTATGTCACCTCTAGGTCAGCAGAAAGTGACGTCCCCGTGGTGCTGTTATGAGACTGGCCTAAATCTGTACTGAGGAAACATGCGCATATAAGGTTAGAAGACATGCATTTACATCTGATTTTAACTACAGCAGGATGACATATGTCTTTCATTTATGCACTCATTTTAATGCATCCCTAACTAGCTCATCGGCCAAATCATTTATGATAAAAAAATTAATTCAGAAATGTAACCCTCCTGTTGTCCTCAGGGTTCAATTTGGACCTGGTAAATGTCATAATTTAAAAAACTAAAAATGGGTTTATTTTCCTACCAAATTAACAAGAAAATAACATGGATGGTTCAGGGTTCGAAAGTACAATTAAAAGAAATCTACACACTAAATATCGTACACACTTAAAAACAGCGTACTGTATTTGTTTCCACTTCCCATAGCTGATATGTGATGAGTTGGAAGAAAGAATTGTCCCATTAGATCATTCATTAGAACCTAATGCCAAAAGAGACCTGGAACCATGACAACACTTATGCAACTAACAACATGTCAAAGTGTGACTGATCAAGTAAGGTCCACAATCGTCTGGATCCTGGTGTTGAACCTTTATCCTTTCCTGAGAGAAAAACACAAGACCTGTTAATCTGGGCTGCTTTATAGACTCTTTAGGAAGTGCTGAACAATGCTCCTAATGCTGATCTACACACACACACGCCACGTACGCACACAGGCACGCACACACACAGACAGACAGACAGACAGACAGACAGACAGACAGACAGACAGACAGACAGACAGACAGACAGACAGACAGACAGACAGACAGACAGACAGACGCATGCAAGCATGCACGCACGCACGCAAGCATGCACGCAGGCAGGCAGGCAAGCAGACAGACGCACGAATACAAGCATGCACGCACGTACGCACACAGTGAGGCAGACAGATGCACACGCACAGACAGACATACGCACGTACGCACACAAGCACGCAGACAGACAAAAAGACATACAGACGTACAAATGCAGGCACGCACGCACATATGCACAAAGTGAGGCAGACACACACACACACACACACACACACACACACACACACAGCTGCTGCAGGGGCCTGGGTGTTCCCAGTTGATATGATTAATTACAAGCTGAAGAGGGTGTTATCTTTCAGCCACGCCTGAAAACTTTTCATGGTTGGAGAAAACCACAGGCAGCAAAACCGTGGAGAACAGAGGGATCTGCATGTAAACCCTGTCTCCTTAGTGCTTCCATGTCCGCTGGGTGGTTGTGTTAGTGGACGGACATGGGGGCTGCACAGTCGCTTGGCAACACAGATATTGGACTGTCTGGTTAGCAGTGACCAGATCAAACAACAGGCGTGTAGGACTCACCCAGCAAGGAGGAAAACACCTTGTCACTGCCAAAGGGAGTGTCTGCCTGCGTGTGCGGGTATGATCAATGACAAAGAAGAATGAGAGTACTTGTGTGTATTGCTAAACGTGGATCGAAGTGTTTGAGCGTGTGTGTGTGTCTGTGTGTTAAAAAGAGATGAAGGTACGTAAGAGCAACTTAAATCACAGGGCAATGTATCTGCTCAATTAGGGAGTAGCAGCTGCTAATTTCCCATCTGGCTTAAGGTCTTTTAAAGCAGGTGGTTGACACACACACACACACACACACACACACACACACACACACACAATGATCATCAAAAAGATGTTGGACGTTGCCACTGAGATTTTAATTATCTTTTTCTCGGATACAACGCATTTACATACTTCTTTTACATAAGTCACAATACAGCACTTCACAATAAAGTGATCACATGCTAAGGAGTCACATGATTCAAATACCTAGATTCTCCCAGACCACATCCGATTTGTGACAACAGTGTTAGCAGCAGCAATGAAAATGTTCACGTTTGATGCTAACCCAGGGCTCGCTCTTTGATACCGTTCCTCGTGATTTGTGTTTCACCTCGCTGTCGTCTGCTATTAGCTGGACTATCACACTCTCTGAATTTTACTTTGATCCTATGTAATTACAGTGCTGTATGTTTGCAAGTGTGTGTATGTAACAAAGGTGGTGTGTATCATAATTCCGGTGGTTACAGTGTTTTAAGCGGGGTTTTGAGGTAAATCAGGGAAATCTGGCGAGTCGCAAAGAATTCCACAGACTCCAGACAAAGACAAAATTACAACTCTGCACGCAATGAGAACATGAGTCAACCTCCTTCTCATGGGAAGGAGGGGACTCTTCTCCCCTGAGTGTGTGTGTGTGTGTGTGTGTGTGTGTGTGTGTGTGTGTGTGTGTGTGTGTGTGTGCATTACTGTGAGTGGGATGTTAAACAAACCCTATTCCACATCAGTTGTACTGTGGCTGTCTGGCTGACTGGATATACAGTGTTTGCTCTCATGTCTCATACGTTTCCTCCTGGTTACATAACTGCATCCCAGAGGAACACCAGGTGCTTATTCGCATGTCTCCTGCAGCCGATTGATTGCATACACATCAAGTAATGCATACAAATGTTGCACTCAAACTATGGGTGTGTGCATTTCAAAAAATGTTATGGCCTGAACGCTGTTAACGCTGGTGATGTTTTTGACTAGTTATGAGAGGAAAAGCCCGTCCCAGAATCCCTCTGTGTGTGACGGTGCTAATGGTGAAAAACAAAGCTTTGAGCTACAGACATGCTAGCGGCTCTGTGCGGCTTTACCTGAGCTAAATGCCAACGTCAAAACGCTAACCACATCCATCATGCTACAGTAACACTCACAATGACAATGCTAACATGCTGATGCTATGCAGCTGTAATGTGTCCCACTATCACAATCTTACTTTAGTGTGTTAGCATGCTAACACTAGCCAATTAGTACTAAACACAATGTACTGCTGGATGGGATTTCAATAGTTTTGCAGGTATTTAGGAAAATAAGTTTTGACCTGAGGATGCATATTTTGTACATATGCAGGTCTATGATATTTATGGTGTATGCTATTAGTATGAGTTGAATTCAGCACAGTATTTTAGATGCAGCATGATGGTGCAGCCCTATTGCTTCATTCTCCAAACCTTTAAATTGTTTTTTGCATCATGACTTTGCGTACATTTTTACTTTCTTGAGCCAAGTGGCGTGTTTTCTGTACTCCTTTTGAGCTATCTGCATGTATGTCTACGCTGTATAGACCGGGCGTACACATGCATGCCACTTGCCGTGTTATGGCCACTTGCCGTGTAATCGCGAGAAGAACGTGTTATCCCAAATTAAAACATAAGCAAATTTAATTGCTGAATGTGAGAACATTGTGTCAAATTGGTTATTACTGTGACTTATGAAGTGTCAGGTTCCATCGTAGTGTCAAAAAAGCGTTAGCTGATGTTAAGTGGCTCAAAGATTATCGACTAATAAAATTACTGATTCTGGGGGGGGGGGGGCACTCTATCCTAGGCAATGTATCCTACAGGTCAGATCCTAGAATCTCCCATGGCTCAAACTAATTAAATTCAAAATTATTTTTGTCAAAGTCATATCATCATGACGATCATCATGATGCAATACACTAAATATTATTACCTTGTATTGGTTTAAATTCAACTATAAAGTAATCTATGTATCTAATGTAAGTAATCTACTGGTAGGAATAAAAACCTGACCCTGCTGAGCAGTGCTTTACACTCGCTGATGCTCATCAAAGTGTGAAGAACACACGTTTTGTAATGAAGGCGCTAAAACACACTGGGGATGTCATTTAAGCAAAGCTCTGAAAAGTACATGTGCTCTTGTGTACTTAAGGGGTCTGAGTTCAAATAGTGCCTCGAGGTGTTTATCGGGCCAGTCTGCAGGATTTAAGTTTCTGTTGGTTGACATGGCAACCCAATACTTTCACATATACGGAAAAGACTGTGTGCACAGAATACACACAGCATGGCTCATACGTCCTCAGGATCCCTCTCTTTGTGTCTGTGTGCATTCAAATGAGTCAGTATGTAGGCTACCTGTGCAAATACACGTGTGTGTGTGTGTGTGTGTGTGTGTGTATTGCAGTTTTTCCACTGGCTTTTCCTGCTATGTGAAATAGGAGAGCTTTAAATAACAGCGAGCGTTCAGGGAGACTTGCTGACATTGTAGAAGCAAAAGGTATTTTATAATAAAATTGTCTGGCTATGAAAACATTATGCAATAAAGAAGAAGGGAAATAAACTAGCACCTCTTTAAACCTCTTACATGCATATGGCAAAAATATAAATGTGACCTTGTCTGCAAAAAGTAAAAATTGACATTCAAGAGTAATTTTCCTGAATCCTACACCTCCATCTCCTTTAATACTTTCTTTAGGAGTTTATTGTATAATAACTATAAAAGCAAAAACAGTTCCTTGACCCATAACATTACAGCAACAAAGTCCCAGTGCTGTAAGCATGGCATGGGAAACTTCTACAAAAAAAACTCAGTATAGAACTTTAAAGTACTTTTCAAACACTGGAGTTCATTCTTTTATTCATACATGTCGTAAATCCAAAAACCATTCGAATAACCTCGCATTTGGAAAAAAAAACACCCCTCTCCAGCCGGTGAGGCACTGAACCCAGCTGAACCTGCAGAGTGTTGTTACCCAATCGGACCTGCATGTGTGTGGAAGAATGTCATTAGCACTGTGATGACTGAGTGTGTGTATCTGCCAAGCCAGCACAGAGAGAGTGCTTTTCTTTTTTAATTTGGTCAAATATGCGGTGCTGGGTGCACACTCCTTTTTTTTGGGGCAGTGTGCACACACTCCAACACAAACTTTGAATGTGTGTGTCTATGTGTCTCCTAACTAGTAAAGGGACACTTTTCATCACTCCTCAATTCAAGATCATTCCTGAGGTGGGGCGTTCCACACAGAAAGTGCTCCGAGTGAGATAGTCATGCTGAGTTGACCAGCTCCCTCTGTAGTTTAAAGAAAGGTGGTGAAGTAGAGCCGCACTATGAGCCAAAGTAGGGTTAGTCTGCCCCCTACAGGACAAGAGGGACAGTGCAGACAGTGGACCGTCTGCACCATACTTAGGACGTACTACATGGCAGCTTGTTTTGCAGTTAGAGTTCAGCTGAATGAGTAGTGTGTAGTACAGTTGCAGGACTAAATTTATAATGTACAGTAACTAAGAATATTTACTAAAGTACACATTCTTTTCATGCCACTTTCTACTTCTACACCGCTACATTTCACAGACAAATATTGTACTTTTTACTCCACTACATTCATTTGACAGCTTTAGTTACTAGACTTGTTAAGATTTTTGCACATAAAACACATGTAGTTTATAAAATATGTTTTATTATAAATTAAACTACCCAACAATATATAGACCCATTTCCACCCAAGTCCAGCTGAAATGATTAGCTGTTTAAACACTGAACTGTGAGGATGTTTCTGCATTACTTTTAAAACTTTAAGTACATTTTCCTGATGATACTTTTTTTTTTTTTTACTAAAGTAGCATTTTTAATGCAGGACTTGTACTTGTAACAAAGATTTTTTTTACAATGTGGTAGGCTATTAGTACTTTTTATTAGGATCTGAATACTTCTTCCACCACTAGTTTCTGAAAGGGAAACCATTATTAGGGTACAGGGAGACTAGTAAATGTTTTCTACTGCTGATCAAAGGCAACCAGCACATAGCAAAGGCATAGGCTCTGTCTTATGTATGTATGTGTGTGTGTGTGTGTGTGTGTGTGTGTGAGTGAGTGAGTGGGTGAGTGAGAGAGACACACGGAAAGGTGTGTCAGGTGTTTGTTAGGTGACCATAAAGATTTTATGTTTGTGTTTTTTAATGTTATCTGTTGAAGTGTGAACAGACAATAAAGTTTTATCTTTTCTTATCTTCACTGAACGGACTATTTAACATGCAGCTCAGGCTTCAGAACAATTAGTCCTAATGTTAGTGGTCTGATTCACAGCTCTACATGTAGCTCTGGCCTTGACCAAGAACACAATTTTCAAGTGTGGAGTTACATAACTATTATCTGTTATGTGTATATTTCATTAATATGTCCACATGTGCGTTAAAGGACACTATAATGCAAAAACTAGCAGAACAAAAACAACTGCAACAGGTCAAAGATGCTCTGTTAATGCTACTGGAAGTTGTCAGGTTGCACCTGGTTGACAAAGCCTATAAGGTCACTTGTAAAAAGACCTGCACAGCGCCCGAGCAGAACACATTCACGAGACAAGGACTGCAAACATACAGCACCATCAGCAGCCATAAGCTGCAATGGCACCGTCCTTTAAATGATCAGTCATTGTTGGCACAGCTAAGGCACCATTTTAACTTTTTTGCCATTGCATGAGAAAAAAGCAGAATTTATTTGTGATTGATATAAATAAGCGCTTCTCAAAGCCAGGACCAAACGACAAGTCAATCCGGACCCGGCGCTCATTTTCTATTTACATTTTTTTTTCTACTGATTTTTTTCAATCTATTGATTGACCTTATTAGGGACGTTGCATATACAAAATTTTTTATTTTTAAATTCCAAAAATAGTTGAATAAAGATGCAACAAATTGACAAAAACGTGAAAACAAATCCTGAATAAATTCATTTTAAATCGGATTCATCGCACATTTATGAAAATAGTAGAAAAAAGTTTTTTAAGACTCCAAATGCACAACTGTTACTACACACGTTTTTTATGTGAATATACATCTAGCCTTTATGCTAGGGAACACATATTATGTAATCATAACCACCTGTGTTTCTGTACTAGCCTGAGAATAACGTGAATGAGGATCTCTCTTTCTGACGTCATCTTGACCTCTGAATATGTACATTTCTTACAAACAATAATTGCCGGGTGTATGATATCAAAATCAACATGCTGGTAACTGGTTTAACATCACAACAATATCTAAACCAATCCGACTTCAATGGCCCAAATGTCTCGGAGGGTCAAAAAGCCTAAAAACAAAAAAAGGGAGGTCAAAAACCGGTTTAAAATGAGTAAACAAGGACTTCCTCCCTGAGGGTAAAATCTGCACCTGGACTTCTCGTTACTGCTGCGCTCCGAGGACGGCTCAGCACCAAAGAACATATGTGGCCCAGAGGAAACAAGCTCAACACACACACACACGAGACAATGTACTGGCTAATAGGGGTTCAATAAACCACCTCTCTAGTTTTCATGAGTAACCATAGTGACGTTGCCTTTTATTGAAGTATCAAAAGTGTTGAAAAAACGCAGGTTGGATCAGTGGTAGAGCAGGCACACGTGTACTGAGAGGTTTAGTCCCCGATGCAGAGGTCCAGGGTTCGAATCCGACCTGTGTTGATTTCCTGCATGTCCTTTCCCCCTCTCTCCCCTTTCTTACCTAACTGTCCTGCCAAAAATGAAAGGTGGAAATGCCCCAAAAACTAAAAAAAAAAAAAAGTAATGGAGAAATCCTCACACACTCACACACAGTTGTATGGCGTTTCCCTGCTGCTCACAGTGCTCACAGTGCTGCTGGAATCAGTGTAACGTCCGCTCCATCCATCCACAGGGAGGTGCCGGGATTTATTTATGACTCACTGACACTCTGAGCCTCTTCAATTTCACAGCTTAAACAGCTTGTTTGCTTCCCCTATGCTCCGACTCGGTCACATTCATCTCCCACTATCAGCGGCGATCCAAACCACTTGCCTTTTTCTTTTTTTCTGTGCCAGTATGCCTTTGGTTTCACATCTTATATTGCGCTTTTATGGGCAAGACAGATGCATGTGTCAGGTTAGAATAACCTGTGTTATCATCATTATAAAGACAAATGTTTGGCCTATAACATGCGAAAAGAAGCGAATGGGATAGCGCTCTTTCTTTATGGGTTTCTCTTATGTTTCTCTCCATTCCGTCTCCCTGAGGTCTTCACCTGGGGGGCCTTCAAGGCTCTGCCAAACACCATGGGGAGCAAGCCATTAATCAAAGGAGGAAAGGGTGGCAGGGGTGTCCTGCTCTCCCTCCATGTTTTCTCCCTCCCTTTCCAGCATTTTAAATCTCTCACAGTCTGAGGAATCATCACCCTCAACGCCCCCC
>NC_048415.1:24559453-24570847 GCF_013103735.1 Etheostoma cragini
CTCCCCCCTGTGCTCCACAAGAGTAATGGATGGCTGAGACACACATCCAAATAGTGCTGCACAATTAATCTTAATGTTATTGAACTCGCAATGTGGACTTGTGCAATATCCAAATCGCAGGGGGGGCGTGATATTTGTTAAATGCAAAATATGTGTCAAACTATTCTGAATGAAGTATTGTAGTGCTGCAGAAACATACCAGCCCCACAGACTTCAGTTTTCAATGAAAATGAGAATATTGACACACAAATGATCATTCCCTATATTATTGTGAATCATATTGCAATATCAGTCAAAAATCATCACCATCTTCAGCCCTTCATACAAACACACATATAAACAGAAATGCAAGTTAATTAAAAAAAATAAAAAATCTTGCAAAAAAGTTTTAAAAGATGTTTAAATAGTGATCATCTGCTTATCAGGAAAGAGAGTAACTGTTGGGGGAGAGGTCCAAAGGGGGCCAGCTCTTATTTTGACAGTCTCCCTCCCATCCTGTAGAGAATGGCCTGTGTTCTATTTGTTTTCCTGAAGAGAAACATCTGAACATCTGTGGTGTTCCTCGGAGCAACATGCTGGGCTAGAGTTACAAGCTGCACCGGTGCACAAGAATGCATTAAACACATGTGCACAGTCTGACACATAAACATGCACACACGAGCATCAGGAGGGAGACAAACACACAAATGTAAGGATGTTCAACTGAGAATGATGTATTTTATCTCTGCTGTAGCATATATCTATTTCATTCTCAATAGGTAATGTAAAATCCACACCTTTTACTACCAGACGAACACTTCAAAGGCAGCCTGAGGAATGTCGCCTAATGCTGGGACCGTTGGGGCACAGCACTGGGAATGTGTATGGAAGTGTGTGTGGCAAAGTGTATAAGTGTATAGCAATAGCTGGATGGATAACTTCATTATTTTCTGGCTGTATCTGGAGTTTGTGTTGTCTTACTACGTATTGAACCAAGAAATCCAAGGCTCAAAAACAACTCTAAAGCAAATATTGTGTAAGTGCTAACATATTTCACTTGGCAAAGAACATCTGGCCTTTGTCATAGACCTCCTTTTCCCGTAAAAAAGAAGGCATCATGCCCTTTTTTGCTATGAGAAGTGATATGAGTATGGTGAACAGCGACGGCCACGGTGTTTTAAGAACTTCACCGCAGCCGTGGAGGTGAGAAAGATACTTTAATTGCAGAGAGGAGCTCTGGACTTATCAGCGCTCTATTCCTTGTCACACACTCTCGGCTGATGCAGATCTGGACACGGTCACTAGGGCGCACTGTTACACTGCTCACTGCACACTGAACCCGAACAAAAACACACCTACACCGGCCCCCGCTCTTAAACGCACTGCTGCCACGACTGAGCTGTTTTCTCTCGTTCTCCTGAGACACATCAACCTTTTTTTTTTTTTTTGTGTTTTTGTGTCCAACCTCTCCATCTCAGATAATACGAGCAAGGTTGTGGCCCAGATGTGAGGCACCAACTCGAAACCTGCTAAAAAAAAAAACACAGTCACTTTCCCTTCTCCTCTGATCCACATGTGTTTTTCAAAGAACCACAAAAAAAAAAACAGAAGTTAAACATTGTGTGGAGCTAAGTACTAATATATGTCAGGTTTTCAGTTGAAAAAAGAAACACAGCCCACATGCACATGTGCATGTACGTATAAGTTGGAATAGAGAAAAACAACCCAAAGCTAAAGCTGAAGCAACCCATCAACAACAAACATGTCATGTCAGTGTGTCCCGTTGTTAGCCAGAAAACATTTCAGTTTAAGTGTGCAGTGCAGTGCTCATGCCCTGAAATGTGTACAATGATGCCTTTAACTTCCTGATGCTCCTCTGTTATGATACCAGACTAGTGCATGCTCATTTTCAAGCTAACTTCTCAGGGGGACAATTTACAGCGGCCCAATACTTAGGTGTGTGTGACATGTAGAATTGTTAAAGTACAGCATTCTTCAAACCACATCTGGGAGGGGCTGTGTTTAACATAGAAATTGCGAGCTATAAACTGGCAATGACGGTGGAAAAATAAGAGGCCTGAGATGGTTTGCAATATCATATCCAGCACTAATAGACTATCATACCGGACACAGGTTGACATTTGAGGGAGACGTCGAGGTAGCTGTAACAGCTGGACCCCACCCTGTGACTTAAAGACAAGGTGAAGGAATTTTTCGACAGCATAATACGTAGGATCAAAGTCAAATGCCACGCTGTTATACAGATATTTAAAATGTGAATGTAAATGAAGCCATTAATTACCTTAATGAACCATTAAGATCAAGGTAAACTTTATTATCTTAACTTTAGTAGGAAATTCATTCATTAGAAGCTCCATTGTTATAAAGCCTACTGCATAACATTTCAAACATAAAGACAAAATATTAAAAGAAAAAAAACAAGGACAAGACAGACAAAGCAGTAAGAACAATGAAGAAACATGACAAGCGTGTTTGAAGAAATTAAAATAGTGGAGTGCATACATATATATATATACACACATTCACAGTGTATATATATAAAATTAAACTCCACAAGCCTATGTTATTGTCCTCTAGTTATTCACACCTGTACTATCAAGAGACACAATTAAAACCGCGCTGCAAAAATCTCCTACTCCAACATATGGCTGAGCTGGGAGAGCTGTTAAAAAGACACAGGTATGTTACAGAAAGTACACATCGTGTTTACTAGAGAAAACGAGCAGCCATCCACAGGAGAGCAGACTGGTACCGTGGGGGGAAAACAGAAATAGATCACCCCGATAACTCGGAGTTTAGTGTCTTGTCCAAGGACACATCGACATGGGACTGCAGGGCCAGGGATCGAACCAACCTCTGGTTGACAGGCGACCACTCAACCACTGAGCCACAGCCGCCCCTATAAGGGCCTGTTAATGTCTATTTCTATATCTAATGTCATTTTTTTAAAGAAAATGTCACAATTTCTAAAACAATCTCTACCCATTCAACCCACTGGATTGTGAAAACTTAGAGCATCAGTATTCTAAAACTTTTAAATATAAAAAATTAAACTCATAAACAGCATACTAATTGATCCATTGGGACCAATTGACAAGCTATGACCCAACATATTTTATTCCCCAACTTACTGCTTGCTGTTCTTTGCTGCACAATATAAATAATACAAATATTTCATGCTACACTACAGCTATGTAGGCTCCAAAGTCATCCAAAGCTCTACAAGTGTGCGTCAGATCAGTGGGGTTGTAAGAGCTTAAAAGCCTGATGGCAAATATTCAATCCCACACACTAGGAAGCGTGATGATGTGATAATGTGCATGGCAGCCCTGAGTGTAGCCCGTCTGCTCCAAGCCCACACCACCATGCTACCCAAGAGCTGGAGGAGAGGCGCGGCTCCGGGCCAACCACACTGCTGGGGTTAGCGCTAATGAACCGTGGAGCATGGGTGCAGTAATTCATCTCCTCTGCCAAGGCGGCTTGATTTTCCGATGTAAATTAACCAGACGCAACTGAGAAACATCCATACAACAAACTATCATGGATGTAACTCCTTGTGGTTTGTGGTTATTCACATAACATAGCACATAGACGATCAGTCGATTATAACATTTTAGCACAAAGATGCAAAATTATATGATTTGAGGGTAAAAATGAGACAAATCGTCGGTAGAAAGAGAATTTCTTGGCACGTATGTTGTTTGTTCAAGCAGCAATTATAACCTCAAGTGGCCGTAGTATTTATGACAGGACTAAAGCAGAAAGTGATGTGACAAAAAAGTCGTGTGTGACTGTGTGTGACTGCTGTTTCGTTACATTGCATCCTCGATGGTCATTAAACCAAGTTTGAAGTAAGACAACTTCCATTCATTTTGAAGTACTACTTACCAAGATAAGTTTTTATATTTGATATGGATCATCAGCTAAGGAAAGAAGATATAGATCAGTGAGTGTTAACAGTATATGTTGAGCAGTGGCGGTGCTGTCCTAGGAGGAAGTTGTCCTGCGGATGCGTGTTACTCTGTAGGCTGGCTGGACCTGTAGCTCCAGTTGTGTCAATCATATGATGATATATGATATATAACATATGATGTTGACGCAATCATGTGTCAATACCATTATATAGAATATAATATAAAGCGCTTTGGACAACCCAAAGCGTTTTTTTTTTTTTTTACATAGCACAGAAACCATTCACACACATTCACACACTGTGGCCAATGCTGCCGTACAAGATGCCACCTGCTCATCTGCACTCAAGGTTCACTGTCTCGCCCAAGGACACTTCAACATTGGACACTTTGACATGGGACGGCCGTTTCTGCCGTTCTGTTGTGTTGCAATCAATGGCCATTACACCAAGTGTAAAGTAAGACAACTTGTTTCCATTTGTGCAAACTTCCAACAATAACATCTGATACCCAAATCACTTTTTCTAAAAGTTTTTGACCCTAAACATAACCAAACTGCGACCTTTTCACTACGTTAATGACGTGTTGAAAAAAAACGACTGTTAGGTTCAATACTGCGACTGTTACGTTCTCTGGTTACGATATGAGTAGGGTTGGACATCGAGAAGCAGAAATCATGATTCCAGTAGAATCGTTTGGAGGATTTGGGTTTCAAATCCGATCATCGCTTCCAAATTTAAGATGCGCAGGTTTTGGTTTACATAAGCAGCCAGGCGCTTGTTGTGTTTCAGCCATAAAGCGCAGTAAGCAGCACACTAGTGAGGCTTTATTTTACAATGAAAAAGCTGTAAAACTGCAACCCACCATTGAATCTGAAATAAAACATTCATGTGACCCAATTTCAACTCTACCCCTTAAAGAATCGAGAACACATATGAACCAAAATCCAAATGAAGAATTGGAATTGGATTCAGTATCATTAAAATGCAAACAATGTCCAACCCTAGACATGAGGACGGAAGCCTGTTTGTGCCTGAAATGCTAATCTGGAAACTCACTGGCTGAAGAATAGTTATAAATATCCAAATAGCCACCCATACATTTAGGTGATAATATGGAAAAGCAACACTAGAGAACTTTTTGTAACTTAAAATAATGTTTCCAAAATCGTTTCAGTGGTTACGCAACTCGTTACATGGTGAACGACACTCCTTACCGGCTATTACTTCAAGTTTGCCAGCTCTGTTAGCGGATCTGTAGTTCTAATGAGACATAATAGGACAATTCTGATTTCAACTTGTAGGGAGACAAGAACGGAAAAAGTTCCCTAGTGTTGCTTTGAAAATGATTGTCAGGAGAGGAGGGCAGAAAGAAAGAAAGCCAGAAGGCAAATCATCTTCACAGCATTATTTCAGAACAGGAGGACTCTTCAGGGTCATTGGTCAAGCAGCAGGATCCCATCAATTCCAACTAAGGAAAACCCTGTCCTTTAACTATCAGATACCTAAAGCATATGGGCCATGAAAATCATACATTTCTTTTTGAACGCTGCAGTTCTTCCCTGCCATTTTGTGCCCCTGTCCCATTTGAAAAATCTCTATTTGAGGGTGCAGGAGGTTTTTCTGTAAATGTACACCTCCTGAATGAATAAGCACTTCCTGTTTCAGTCAGTCTTGGGGTTCACACAGGGGGGTTGGACTCTGAATGTCTCGCTGCGCTCTTTCCCAAAACTAAGAAAAGATAAAACGACAACTCAAACAGCCAAGAACAGGATTTGCAGTTCACTTGCAGACTCCTAACATGAAGCTAAAATCTCACATACTTATCAAATTATAGTAAGGCTCTATTACATAGACTTTATTGGAGCTTACATCAAATTAATAGCCAATTTTACAGCTACAACTGAAACACTTGGTTCCCATTAAATCACCCAATTTAAACGGAGAACTTTGGTTTTATAAATAAAGTGGAGATGGAGAGATACAAGAAATCAATGGGAGAGGAGGACTCGACTGTTTATTTACCGAGTGCAAAGCAACAAAAAAAACGAAAAGTTGCCTCCAATAGTGAGGACAGAAATGCTCGCACAACGTCTGCTCGCTCGCGCACACACGCGCGCACACACACACGCGCGCGCTCACACACACACACACACACACACACACACACACACACACACACACACACACACACACACACACCACCCCCCGTTAGACAAGAGGAGGACAGACAGATGAGAGGGTGGTGTAGCTGATGAAAAGACATGATTAACCTTTGATCTCCTCTCTGTATTGTGTGTGTGTGTATGTGTGTGTTTTTGAAAGTATGAGTGAGAATGTGTTACGAGAGACGAGAGAGAGTGTGTGTGTTTCTGTCGAATGATAACCATGCTCAGCTGCTCCCATGGGAGACAGAGATAGATAATGTTGACGCTGTTCAGATCCTCTGATAGTGGCTGCAGGGATGGAACAGGGCGGAGGAGCAGGAGGAGGAGGAGGAGGAGGAGGAGGTCGGTGGTGGCTGTGTGTGTGTGTGAATGTGTGTGTGTGTGTGACTGACATGTTGGTAAGGGTGGTTGTGTAGCCTCTACCCTCTGTTTACCCTGGGTACTGCTGGTCTGAATAATGCGCTGAGGGGGACAGAGGGGTGGCCCGGAGAATTTTTGTCTGACCTCTGAAACCAAACTGACCTGGGACCAGGGCTGAGTATCGTCTATAAGGTTCCATACCTTGGGGTGCCCTGGTAGCTTATCTGGTTGAGCGTGCGCCCAATGTGCCAAGGCGGATTCCTTACCGCAGTCCAACCCTGCGGCCCTTTGTTGCATATCATCCCCCCTCTCTTTCCCCCCTTTCTTATCTTCAGCTGTCCTACCAAAATAAAGGCCAACAAAAGCCCCCAAAATGTAAAAGTCCCCTTATTTTTTTATTTTTCTGCTTTACATCAATGTGACGCTTACTGTAGTGAACCCTCTCAAAAAACAGCAACATACACACATGAGACCCGTCTCTGTGGGTAAGGTAGGATTTTCCCTGCATATCTGTACAATGTGTAGACAGCCAATCAAAAACAAGAAGCATGCTTATTGGCTCACTGACACTGATGTGATTTTACCACTTAGATATGGAAATTTGCTATTGAATGACAAGGTATTTTTTGATCCTCGCTACTATGGAGGAAATTCGGTCGGTGCTTAATGTTATCGAAGTACCCAGCCCTACCTGGGACAAAGCATGGGAACGCAGTAGCGTTGTGTGTTATGTACATATGTCGTGTGTGTGTGTGTCAAAGCGAGAGTGAGAGATAAAGTGAGCAATGACGCATGTGGGAAAAGAAGAGAGAAAATGTGGGTGTGTGTCTGTGGGAAAGCCGAAAAGAGGGATTAGTTTCTATGTGCACTGGACAATGCCTTGTGTATTTGTGCGAACAAGTTCATGCATGACAGTTTGTTGACTCTACAAAGCCATTACTGCACGGTCACACCGGGGAAATACACATTTGATTGGGAGAGACAGAGTTACGGGTTTCATTTGATACCTGAAAGCCAAATAAACAAATCGGGGGCCTGCCAGAATTGAACCCAGAGCAATAAACTCCAGTGATATCTGAGCCGCTGGGTCTGTTTACTGGCTCATCAGTCAACACACAAAGGGCACGGACACACGGACACATCCAAACCTGGCTGCTTTTTTACAATAATCCTACCTGTCCAACACTGCTGCATCAGATCTAAATCTTTAGATATATATTATCTGTAGAGATGTTTAGAGATACTATTGCGTGAAAGAAGAGAGCACATATTCTGTGTGAAATCCAGTTTGAAATGACTTGTTTTCAACCACAAAGACGTCTTCGATGGCCACGAGTCTCTGTGTAGGCTACAAGAGGGGCGGTCCGCAACAGAACACAGAGATTGAAGCCACATGTTGAGGCGCAGCACAGATGGATTAATTGACCTGGAATGTTTGTTTTTTTCTTCTTTTCTCTCTAAAAGTTCCACAGCAATACCAGATGACAATGGACAATTGAGCTGATTTAAGGGATTTACCCTCTTTCTTTCCCCCATGTATCTCTCTCATTCTTGTACAGTCTTGCGGCGCCTCCCCACTGCTAGTACCAGGTCTAGTACCAGGTCTACTGGGCTCGGTTTGACCGCGGTGTCCCGTCCTCCATTTCCCATCGCAGATTTAGTGCCGCCTCATGTGTGACACACACATAGAACATCAGCCCCATTCTGCATGTGGCTGTTTGCCAGAAGACACCTGTGGTGTTTTTCCATTACACGGTACCTGCTCGGCTTGACTCGACCGCGGTGACCCCTCCTCCCTTTTCCATTGCTGATTAGTACCGCCTCATGCGTGAGGCGAGCCCTGGCTGGTGGTCACAGCCAGAGGTGGGTAAGGTACAAGTTACATTTACTCCGTTACATTTACTTGAGTAAGTTTTTGAAAGAATTATACTTCTAGGAGTAGTTTTAAATCCCTATACTTTTTACTTTTTACTTGAGTAGATTTGTGAAGAAGAAACTGTCTTCCTCCGCTGCATTAGACTACAATGAGCTTGTTACTTTTCTTTTTACCTCTTCGGTATTCTATGCGTCATCGTTTTCACCCCCCCCCCCCCCCCCCCCCCCCCCCCCCCCCCACACTCCTCACTCACTCTCTCTCTTTTGACAGAGAGAGACTTCTGCTAAAGGCTCAACCACGTGACGGTGTTTTGCCAATCAAACGTAGTTGTGCAGTCACGTGACCATACTCAATCTCAGCAGCGGGTCAGGTTAGCTTTACAGTTGTAGCAAAACAAAAATGTCTGAATTAACCGTTGGCATGGCAACACAGACGAGGAGGAACCTCCCCGGCCTCACAGAGAAAGCAAGGTTACCTTAGTAAAAGTGTAAAACAGCAGCTAATGCGGTGTCTTCTGTGTATACTTCAGATGTTACTCAACAGGTACTCAGAACTGTTTTTCTCACCACTACTTTTTACTTTTATTTGAGTCATATTATTGTGAAGTAACAGTAGTTTTGCTTGAGTAAAATTTTTGGCTACTCTACCCACCTCTGGTCATTGCAGGAAACTGCCGTGACCTTACGTGACACACACACAGACACACACACACACACACACAAGCAATAATGATGCGGTGAATAGTGACGGTTCTCTCCGACCAGTCAGCGGTCTGCAGGTTTTTACATCACCTTTTGGTATCTCCTCAGCTCCCTTGGAACCCCAACTGAGGTAGTACTACAAAAGGTAACTGTGGGCAGGTACCAGGGACTTTTTTCATAATGGAAAACCCAAAAAAGGCGAGTTGAGTTGAGGCAACTGGAGCAGGTACCATGTAATGGAAAAACGGCAATACACTTAAACTGATGCTCACTCTCATCTACTCAAACACTACTGTGCTTGTGGGTCGACTTGTTCTCTGCGCCTTCATCTCTGAGTCCCGGTTCTACAACAGCACAGAAAATCGCATGATCTCGGACTTACAACTGCTTTTTGAGAGCGGGATGACGTTCTGATGCGGCTCTAAAGGGACAGTGGCGTGCAACAGTTGCATCAGTGTGTAATCCCACGGTGAGAAGGAGGCTACAGAGGGATGAGACAACTCAAAATAAAGGGGAAAAGTGAAAGGTGTTACAGGTTGGGAGAGTGTCATAGGAACTAAAAACACAGTGGCATATGCTAAGAGACACTGCAAGAACACATAAAGCAGATACTGGGAACACTTCCTTTAGTTACTATTGCTTAGGTAGAGAGATCCTATTAAAACTGTTCACAGAATGATATTCTGCAGAGAGAGGGCTTTCCCTTCCTATTTCTCTTCACTTTTTCAAAGATATCCCTTAGTTATAAAGGGCATCCTGTCATACACTAAAAACAGCAAAGTAAAACATGTGAAAATGTAAATCACCGGAAACTGATTTCTTAAACATTATGGAGACTAAAAGCCAGTACATGGGGGAGGAGTAAGAGGAATCTGACTGACGCAACCCCATTTTTTCAGGTTTCTAATTGGCTTTACATGTATTCACGTCCAGACTTTAGACAAGCGGCAGGGTGAAATTACGTTTGGCTCACGCCCTAACGCCAAAGTATTTTCAATTTGGAAGTCTAATAACGTTTCTAAAGCTAAATATTTGAGTATTAGTAAAACTCAGACCTATCAGAGGGTATCACTACTACTACTTATCATAACGAATGCCTCCAAAAAAAAAGTTAGGGGAAGGGTTGAAATTGGATGACTGACTTTCTTCACTGATGTACTGCAGCAGCAGTGTGTGCTTTTCTATTTCTGCCAATTTCGTATCATTCTATCTCATTTTATATATCATTAATACATAATAATGCTGTTGATGTCACAACATATCATAAACTGTGATCTAATGTAATATGGCCGATCTCAGGTTAATCGTGGTCTTTGACGGATGGTGGGATCACTTGAGAGCTGTACTCTTCCCTTTAGGAGAAACTGCTTCATAACTGGGAGGATCTGACTTGGCCTGACTGAAGGAAAGCTGGGAGACCAGCCCTGTAAAAGCCAAAGTCTGTTGCTCAGTCTGTTGCTAAGTGAGTGGGGGATCTCTCAAATGTTCTTTTTGACTGACAACTGCACTGCATACATATCCAGTCTAGCTATTAAATGTTAAAATGGCCACTTGTGCCTTCTAAGGATTTAAAGATATCGTTATGTGATTGACGAGTACAATCAAAGTAGCTTCATCATATCATCATCGTATCATATCATGAAATTTCTACTAGCAAAAACATTATTGTAGACATCTTTTATTACCGTTCGGGGAATTCAATTTTGCTAAGGAGAAATGTTATTTTGGATATCCAAAATGTAATTACAGACAGGGTTTGGGTTCTGTTAAACAGCTCGCCCCAGGGCACTAAGATGTGAAAGAGCCCACAAGGCTCAAAAAAGACATATTAAATCAAATTGACAAAAAAATAAAACTTAAATAGGCTTGACTTAACTCCCGACTGATGTGTGTTGGGTTATAACTCCAACAAGGTAGTCTAAAATCTGAAAGTTCATATTATGACGAAAGGAGAAATCCTCTTTAAAATAGAAACACCTGAAAGTAGCACAAGGAAGCGATGCCGGCGCATCGGTACACCGCTGAACACAGAGGCTGGCATTCAGCAGACAGCTGCTGGCCATCCAGACAAGACGTAAACAGTAAAGATGTCAGGTGGTAGTAAATGTCTAGTGTAGGATTTTAGATTGTCCATTAATAAATGCTGCTCTCCTCAACACCAACAATATTTCCAGGCTGTAATACAGAACTGTTATAGGCTACAACTTAGGTCGGGTCTGTTCAACAAAGAAACAGAGACAGTAATAAATGACACTTTGTAAATCCTGCAAGAGAAATTACAATGTTTTCACTCTGTTCCTATTATACACATTACACACAGGCCTGAATTACACACCTATGCACTAATGGAGAGATTTCCGAGTGGGGGGGGGGGGGGGG
>NC_048415.1:24570947-24582505 GCF_013103735.1 Etheostoma cragini
GGGGGTGAGATAAGGTGGGAGAGTCCCAGAGACACAGAGGAAGCCTCCTATCACAGGAAGCTCATCTTTGCAAATGTCAGATCCTCCTAATTGCAGCTCTATACTTCCTGTTGCAGTCCCCCGAGCTGGACAACATCACACGAGCGCACACTAAATGATACCCGCGACCAAACGGGATCATACGTATACTTACCCATCCAGGCAGGCATTCTACACCAACACCACATCCTGGTGGGGTTAAGGTCCACATCAAACTGGATTATAGGGTGGATGAAGCCAGCACTACAGTGACCACTAGCAGACGTACCACCGTATTATTTCTGACCTTGATACATAGACGCCGCCCATGGGGTTTTGAGAACATCTCAAAACCGGCCTGCTACCCCCCACACACACACACACACACTTTAGTTCATAACAATCATCATAACAACCAACGATAATCTCCGCCGAAGAGATGCATTGCTTACAAAAATTGGGCTAGCACAACACGAATAACACACAGCAGGCCTACAGAAACACACAAACTTCCTAATCCGGTCATTCAAAAATACACAACGGGCTAATCCGCTCCCACACATCCACAGAGGGGCTGTCACGGATGGGTCAGGAACCCCGCAGCACAGTGCTATCACCACTGAAAACATTTGGACTACAACAACATTTGGACTACAAAAGCTTGCTAGATTTAGAATGATTTAAGATCAAGTTCAAGGGAAAGTGTCAACCAGCTGCCCGTGTGTGTGTGTGTGTGTGTGTGTGTGTGTGTGTGTGTGTGTGTGCGTGCGCTCAGCCTCTTGCCTGGTGCTGTGATGCGAGGAGGCCTACCAGAGGGTTGCTGCTTCCACCTGAGAGACAGATGTAAGTGCCGTGTGTGTCAGTCCATGCGTCTACACAGGCGGACGGGCGAGGGCTAGACCTGCCACAGTCATGCGATAAAATGCACATTAGTGTGTCTAGCACTTCGGAAAGCAATAACACTCCACGAGCACTTAGATATTCTGATGATATGATTATTTAAACTCTGTCCATAATTCAACAGGTTGTGTTGTGTTCCAATCTTAAGACGTAGTGTGTTTAACACTCAATCAGACATCACAGCACTAATGTCCCTGTGTGAACACCCGGGTGATAAATATGGAGTGTGTCATTAAAATAGAGAGGTTGTGTACAACTGTGAAACTCTGGAGAAATGTTGCTGAGAAACTGAGGAACACACACACACACACACACAAACACACACACACACACACACAGACAGACACAGACACACACACACACCAGCAGCAATGTGTTAGGAAGAGAGGCGTGGAGAAGGAAAAGGAGTAAATTAAAACCATACATCCCTTCCTGGAAATAACACATTCTCTGCAGTGGATTTTCTTTGGATTGGCGATTGCTACAGTACGGAAGAGGCAAATGAAAGCATGGCCAAAAATAGTTAGGGTTTTTAATGTGGAGACGTGAGTCTGTGTTTTCTGGGGCTGAGGGGCAATTGAGAAGGATATTAGGGGAGCATACAATATGGGCGCCTGGCCTTAGGGTGAGAGGCTACAGTTATAAGGGAGGTGTGTGTGTATGTGTGTTCTAATGTGTTTATTTTCTGGGAGAGAAGGGGGGGGGGGGGCTGGGTTTCGACTAGCCTCACTGCAGCAAGTCATCGCAATTTATCCACCCACGCGGTGTGGATGGCGGTGATAACGGCAGCTTGACGGCCCTCTCCTCTCCGAAATGTGTCTCAGCATCTGCGAGACAACAGCGGGAAAATTACACCCCCCCCCCCCCCCCCCCCCCCCCCCCCCCCCCCCCCCCCCATCTCTGGCCATCAGAGAGAGAAGTTTACCTGGGCTGAGTCGGATGTGATAGTGCTGAGCTCCCAGACCGAGTGCAGACGGCAAGCAGCTGTCGGCCTCAAAGAACAGTCGAGTGTCTGTGAATGAGATATAGTGAGAGGAAGAAGCAGACAGAAGATAAGATGGTATGATGGAGAGGCAGACAGAAAGTGTGATGGAGAAATAGGTTTTATTGATAGTAGGATTTAAGCGTTATCTCCCCCAACAGTCTGGGCTGTATTGGACTAAATCAACTCAGCACAGACTAACAGCAACACCTTTCATTTAGGGCTGGGTATCGAACCTCAGCACCCCTCCAATATTAGCCTGTAGCACTTGAGTGTTGCTACACAACAAATTTATTCAAAAGTGTTGGAAGAAAGAAGACATTTAACAAATATTAAGGAATATGCTTACCTGTGAACCCAAATGATTTCATGCTGAGTGTTGTCATAATGATTTGAAAGACAAGAATACAATTATACAATGTATTTATTAGAGATTCTACTCCTAAAAACCAAGAAGAGGATCACAGTCGCCTTGCTGATGCCCCACCCTCCAACAGTAGCACAACAGAAAGAAAGGATGAAAAATATCTAATGGAGACACTCACAGCAAGACTCCCGTTAAAAATAGACTATTTTCTATTAAAAAGGTCTCCAATCACACTAGTTGACTAAGACTGAGCTGTGTATCTGCCTCTTAACCCTTAACCCTTGAAAATCAACACTTTTGTCGAAGGTTTTTATCTATGTTTTTTAAAACTTTTTTCAAAACTTTTGACGCTTTTTTTCAATTTCCGTCACTTTTTGGACGTTTTCCACACTACGTAACCCTAACTTATTAACTTTAGCTTTTTTGTGGAATTTAATTCAATAAACCTCATTCATAGGAAATTATAAAATTGAATAAGACGCCGCAAAATGAATGAAATGAGAGATTTGTGCTTGCCAAAGAGCATTGTGTAGAATCAATCATGTTATTTTGGGGAATTAAAAAGAACACTGATACTGGAAAATGGGTCAATATAACCCCAAGACAACATGAGGGATAAGAACAACTACACTGTTCCTACGTTTTATGTACTAGGTAATTTAGTATTCTTGTATATCTGCACGTATAAATATGGATCGGTATACACACTGGACACTGTTTGACATGTCACTGATACAAAATTTAAGTAAGTGTGCATGTATTAATAGGTGTGTAGGTGTGTGTGTGTGTGTTCTGAGAAAACTATTTCATTTGTCATCAGCTATTTCCAGATTGAAAGAACTTTTTTTTGCACGTTATAAATGTTAGAGCTGCATCCTGTGCAGGAAGAGTCCTTGTACGGCTGCTCAGTGTCGAGAGAAAATGAAACACAGAGGCATTCAGGATGTTCAGCTTATTTGTTAAACAGGAGAAAACAGCAATACATTGAACTGCTTGCTCTCATCTGAATTAAATCACAAATCTAAAAACACAGCAACAGCGTAGAACCCAAAGCCAATGGAATATTCCGTTTCCATGCCAAAGGAGTCCCAAGTATGGAGATCTAAGTGTCATATGTGTGAGTGTTTTACATTCTTAGCGTAACTGAATGTTCTCTAACCAAAGTATGCTTTCAAGCGTCAAAACTGGGATACATGAGCTACATATGCATGAGTCCAGAACCTTCCAGCATGTTAATGACCCAATAGAAAAACCACAACGTTTCACCATTGGACACTGGAGATGAAGCACGTAGACCATTAAGTGATTAAGAGAGACATAGCAGAAGAACTCAGTCCAAAACATTCCCTCTGACTGCCCCCCCCCCAAGTTTATAAGCCTGTGTCTGGCCAGTCTGGGGGTCAGCTGAGAGGGAGCAGCCAGGAGATAAGCCTATCCCCCACTGTGTCCATCACACTACATGAGATACCAACAGACGCAACAGAAAGTGACCAGACACGCCAGACCACAAAGTAAAGAAAGACTACTTTCTCCTCATTCCTTGCTATCTCCTTCTATCTATTGGCTGGACCTGCAGTCCTCCGCAGGGACACTTTGATAGCACAGACCATTACCGCTTCGTGATTTACGATTGCGTATGACATGTACTAAACAAAGCAGAGAGTATGGTATGGAAGACAAAAGAACAGATACTAAAGGGGGAAAAAATGTGTATTCTCTGCCTTTCTGCTAGATGAGGGGGTGTAAGGGGAGAAGGGGTTGTTATAAATAATAAAAAAAAAGGGAGAAAGAGGGATAAGGGGTAGGGGAGTAGGGGGGCGTTCCCGCTGGCTCAGGCCTTGATTAACACCAGGCCTCCTGACAGGAAATGACCCGGCCAGCTCATAGCGCCAGGAGAGCTTCCATCTGGTGTCGAGGCCGTGGAGGAATTCTCCACCCAAGAGAACGGGGCCAAAGAACCTCGAAACTGAATGAACAATTTCAGGAGAGCTGGATTGGTCCCACTGCTCGTACAGGATGCTAACACAGAAAAGCATCATTCTGTTCCTGTTGTTTAAAGGACGTAGTCAAAAGCCAAAAGCAGAGCTGAGCTCTAGGCCTCAAAAGTCATGAACACATCACATGTTATGTAAAAGAATAAAAAGTGTCCGAAATGCTGCTGGTATCCTTATAACAGTGCACATGGAAGGGAATAAAGTAATAAAGTACACGGAGAAAGGAAGGAAGGAAGAATTATGACTACAAAAGTCATAAAAAACCATGTCCAGGCACTCAAGGTTGGTTACAAAAAGTGATAAAGGCCTTTAATTTAGGAAAAGATATTAAAAATACATCAACGCGTATCGGCTTGAACCTCCCGTTGGGTTTTTAGTCAAGGCCTCAAAAATCATGAACACATCACAAGATTTTATTGACAGCCAAAGAAGACACATTTACATCTAGATGTCCATAGAGGAGCGTTAGATGAAAGTAGGTTAGGGAGAAGAAAAAATGGAGAAAGTTGAACTGGCTGAGGGGAGGGAGGGGGTGGAGAGAGAGAGAGAGAGAGAGTGGGAGAGAGGGGACAGTTTGGGGAGGAAAGCGGGTACATTAGGACAGGTCATCTTTCACTGCAGACTGGAATCCCCAAACGTAAACAAGTTCTTCCGCACCAACAGATAAAACGCAGATATAAAGCATAAAGTATACATTATATTATATACTGTAAGAAACAGACTTGCACAGGCGCACACACAGCAACAGGCGGCAACCACACCCATACATTTCTTAATGAATGTTGCTTTTGAGCCAAGACAGTTGTTTCTATTTGGCCATTTGACCAAAGAAAAAGCCCAGAGACTCATATACATGCACAAACACACTTCTTTAAATTCTTTATCTCACAGACTGGGAAGCAGAAACGGATCTATGTTGATCAAGAGTGATGTCTTCCAAGAGGAGCCAAGGAGTCCGCGCAGAAGACACGAGAGGCGAGTGGGTAGACCGCGTTGGCTGGACTCCTCCTCTGACCCTCCGTCAGAGGGTCAGAGGCTGACGCGTGTGCAGGGGCCAGGGGCCAGGGGCCGCGGTCTCGGTTAGAGTCCCTCTGGAGCCAGCATGTATCTGTCTGGTGTGTATTTCTGCCATGGCTTTGTTGAGCGAGTGAGTGTGTGTCTATTCGCAAGTGGGATAGTGTCCTCTTTTTCATACTACAAGGCCGATTCCCAGCAGAGATATAAGTGCTTACGAGCCTTTTATGATGTGCATTTCCTGTCATGAATAAGTAGCAGAATTCTCCGCTGAGCGCTAACACACTCCATAAAAAAAACAGAGGTGTAAACTACACTCTGGGCCAGCTCTGTGAAATCTAGCCGACAAACCGGGGCTACTACTGACTGTAATGGTTTGACAGATGATGGTTTGCTTCAGAGTGATAATACTACTTTGTTTGTTACTGCATACAGTACAGTACTATCTAGTATTTACTGTATTAAACATGCAAATAAATCTCTTTCCCTTTCATTGCGAAGTCAAAAGGAGTCCTCGAATGTTATACTAGGGTTGAAGTTTTATCCAAGTGAGGTCGTCACTTCTGTTTCTGGTGTGTTTCAGTTCTTCAGTTTCATTTTGACTTGACATTGTACTCTGGCCGAACGGGATAAACTTACACAAGCTTTTATTGAGTTGTAAAATGTAATGTGTTTTGATCAGGTACTTCCCAAGCATCTAGCATAGAGCAATAGAAGAAGTATGTGGTTGTTGCTTTGTGCAACTATCCATTCATGTATCCAGTGGTGGAGTTAAACTAAGTACACTTACTCAAGTACAGTATTTGTACTTTCCATGAGTCTTTTCTTTTCATGCCACTTTCTACTTCTACTCCTCTACGTTTCAGAGAGAAAAATATTGTACTTTATATTCAACTACATTCATCTGAGAGCTTTAGTTACTTTACAAATTGAGATTTTTGCACATAAAACACATGTAGTTAATAAATTACAATGTTTTATTTTAAGTACAGCTGAAGCGATGTGACCATTAAACACTTAGTTGTTTGACGAGAGTTTGGATTGTTTCCAGTTCTTTTCTGCATTGAGTACTTTTAAGAGTACTTTTACTTGAAATACTTGTAGTACATTTTCCTGATGATACATACATACTTTTACTTAAGTAAAATTTTCAACACACTACTTTAACTTGTGACTTTTCACAGTGTGGTATTAGTACTTTCACTTAAGTAAAGGATGTGAATACTTCTTCCTTCGAGCATGTATCAATCCATCCATTTAAAAAGCGTTTGTCAAAGATTGATGAGGGAAAAGGGAAGATTTATTTGCATAGTCCTGCGTTTTCATTAAAGCTAATTTGAAAATGTATGAAGATGTAGGAAACCCACTGGAATAAAATAGACAACAAAAAGTTACTACCATGTCTATTTTCAAGCTTTCATTTTCACCTGCTAAAGAGTCCAACTGTCTACTCTAAAAAGAATGCAAAACCAATTTTAGAAGCAGTGCCATTGCATTCTAGGCGTTGGAAAGACGCAATTAAACACATTTGCCTGGGAAGTCAAAAATTGATACAGAGGTGCGTCCACGCAAGTAGAAATGGTTTCTACTTGAGCTTACCCTCGGGTTTTATGAATCTGCTTCATGAACAAACAGAGACGAGAGAAACAAGGAGAGGGAAATATGAGAAAGACCGAGACACACTCCCACAGACACGTTCAGAGCCAGCACTTAACACGCAGATGGTAATAATCCCGATTAATAGACGGCATATTCCAAGCCTTATCTTGCACCTCAACTATAACTACGCACACTTTAGTTAAAGTATACATCACTCTCAGAGCGCCAGTGATAGGATCGTCAACATTAAAAGGGTGACAAGGCAAAACCGTCCTAGTGACACTTGCTCAATCTCATTTGTCCCCTGTTGGAGATAGTTTTCCACATGTGGAACACGTGATTGGCAGTTCATCTACATCGTCATGTTGCTAAACTGCCTCAGAGACGTAGGCGTGTGTTATCCTGAATGGCTGTTACCTTCTGTCTAGTCTACATCCATGACGTTCCAGTGGATGGATTTCTCCAGTGCTGCCGGAAATTCTGACCGATTTAGGGGGGAGGATGGGTAAAACACAGACTTTCACCCAGAAGACCGGGGACAGCTTGCCGCGTGTGACGTTTTTCTCAACCGTTGCTGTCTTCTTTACTTAAGCCAACCCCGTTTTTCATTTTCTAAACTCAACCATAGCTCTCTTCTCGTGATAACACATTCTTCTCACGATAACAAGTTCTTCTCGCGATAACAAGGTCTTCTCACGATAACACGGCAAGTGGTGTGGATGTGTACGCCCAATCTATACAGCGATACACGCAGATAACTCAAAAAGAGTACAGATAACACAAAACTTGGCTCAAGAAAGTTGGTGTGTATGTATGTCGTATTGAGACCCAACTGCCGTGTGTAAGTGCTAACTGGGGAGCAGACTTGGGGGGGGGTGTGCAACTGTGTGTGGCCCTGCCTGTTCACCAGGCCTGCCTGGGCCGCCTGTGAGGAGCTGATGATCCTCTGTTAATTAAAGCCTGAGCTTATCTGATGAAGTGAGCTAGAGTTAACAACGCCACCGGCTGCTTGGTTCACCCCGCGGATGTACGGTTTTCACCTCATACATCTATGCGAGGCATGTGTGTATGTGTAACAGAGGAGGAAGTAAAGAAAGCCCACCAATTAAAAATAATTGGGACTAATTTCATAAACACAGTGCAACAGGGGAAATATATTTAATCAGGCGCGATCATTAGACCAACTTATGCTCCACTTCCCCCTGCGAAACCAGTCTGGTGCTGCAGGGCCTCAGAGAGACTGAAGAAGAAGGAACCAGAGGGTTGTAAAATGAGAGAAAGAGGGAAAAAGAAATGGAATAGAAAAGAAAAAAATAAATAAAGAAAAAAAAACTAAGAAAAAAAAAGTTTGAGGAGTAGGCAAACGGCGAGTTGGTGGCCAGAGTTATGTGTGATCCCTTTCATGTCCCTTGACTGGCCCGTGTTGCCGTGCCAACCAAAACAGCAGCGTTGGGGAGGTCCGACCCTCCCACTGCTCCCCCTCTTTTTAGCCCCGCGCACACCCCTCTGACAGGATGAATAACAAACCCAATGTGTTTCTGAGGCAGAGAGAGAGAGACAGAGAGAGAGAGGGAGGGAGAGAGAGAGAGAGGGGAGCAGGACATGAAACCGCTGCAATTTCCAGTTAAAATCCACGTCTTGCTCTAAAAAACTTTATTTTGTGACCTTCCTCCCCTCTTCTGTCGCTGCTGCCAGTAAATCACTATCATCGCCATCTGGAGACTGGGATTTCACATTCTCACTACTGCACACCCACACACTGACATAAGTACAGGAAAACTATGAGCCGTCATTTGGAGCTAGCTAGATGTCCTATGGTGAAGAATTGGGAACATTTGCAATGCTGAGAAAAGGGAAGAAGAAATAAGAAAGGAGAAGAGAGAGGGGGCTTGATTCTGCACCAAAGGGTGACAGGAAAGAAATCCATAAAGCAGTCAGGAGGAACACTTATTTGCGCTCTGTTACCAGCATTGGTGTCATTTGTTTTTACCACAACTGAACAAGAGATTAACAGTAACAGCTTGGAGCTGTTTACAACCTGCACACATCACACACACCACCCATGCACACCACAGACTGTCTGGCAACACCCAATCACACTCCCGGTTTTGGGAGAGTAGTGGGTTCCTTATCCAATCACACAGGGTTTTTTTTTCTCTAATCGGCGCGTTTGCCTACGACCGTGGCTCTTTCCACATGTGGTGTAGACTGTGGAGCGTTTAAGAGCTGATTTCCCAGGCTGCAATAAGCGCAATCATGTCCTTGGATAAATACTGTTCAAGCCTTTAATCAACGCCATACCCTTGGACAACAATGCAGACATATACTGTACAGCCCTGTAGAGACATGCAGTGATGAAAAAGGTACATTATGTACACACATGCACATAGAGGCACAGGAAAGCTTCTGGAAAAAGCAAAACTCTTTATAAAACATGTTATATTATTTGACATTTGAAGGGGTCTGTCCCACCTGCTCTACTGTCCTTCCTCTGTTGTGATGCTGCAAGACCAAGCACTGTGGTGAGAGACTTTTTTTTTTTAAAGGGTAGTCTGGGAAATTTCTTCTTCTTTTGATGGTCAACAATTCCTTGAAAAAGACCAAACCAAACAACGAATTGATCCTAGTATTTCCTGTGCAGCTAAAGCCCGATATAGCTATTCTATATAGCTCCATTGTTGTTAAAAAAAAGCCATTAGACACTTCAGTGAGCGCCAGTGTCATATCCACTATCCTGTTGTCGTAAATACTAATTTCTGCACCAAATCTGCCGCTGAAAATGATCCCAACAAAAACACTTTTTAGTAGTTATTAAATTTTGCAAAAAACTACAGTGCCCAGCAGTTTCAGGAACTTATTTAGACTTTAAAAATCAAAGTATACATTTGTGCCCCCCGAGGATGCTGCACTGCGGAAGTATGAAGTAATCTAAGGAACACCATTTCCTGAAGATGCTCTTTAATTAAGATCCCCAGAAAATGAGGAAGTTAGCGGGTTTGTGTCTCATTTCGAGTCATAAACTTACTTGTCCTTATTTCTTCTCTTTGTTTCTGCCATTCGTGTGTGTGTGTGTGTTGTATATTGGTCTTGTGTTTCTGCATGTGCCAAGGGGAGCAAAATAGAAGAATTTGTAAAAACATTGTTCTCATGGCGACCAGGTTTCATTCAACGTCTGGTTTCAATTTGAGTCTTTTAATTGGAGGAGAATGTCACAATCAGTGTTTTGCTCTGGATTCAGAGAGAGACGACCCCCCCGCCTCATGTTACCCCAGCCAAGCACTTCATCGCCTGCCATAAAAAACTCACACACAGACGCTCGTGCGTGCGCATAAACATGCTCACAGTTAAAAGCTGCGTGGACACAGTGCTGAATTCCTCTGAACGGGCAAGACATGCACATGTACACACACATGTGCACACGCGCGCACACACCTTTTTCTGTCTAAAACGCACCTGGCACACTACGACAGCGTAATTTCCAATGAAGTGTTTATACACTTTTAACATGAGCCACATCTCTCAGCCTCTGCCTGCCAAGAGGCCCCACAATTCAAAAGCTGCACTTAGCCAAGTAGAACAGGAAGAGAGAAAGACATGAGAAGCAACAGAGTGAAAAAGAGCAAGAGGGATCAACAACCTTTATTAGTGCTTTACATAGATTTACCAACCCTATATATACTATATGAGCCTATGTGCGATATGAGCCGAAAACCTGAACAGCAGGGTATTATTTCAGGGTGTGTGCTAAGGTATGGAGTGGGCCAAAACTAAAAGTAGCTCTAATTATGAACTGTGTGGCAGGGGAGGAGACCGTGTGTGTGTGTGTGTGTGTGTGTGTGTGTGTGTGTGTGTGTGTGTGTGCACAGGCCCAAGGTTAAAGACGCCATTACTCTGGGAGGTACAGCGGGCTTTGGTGTGGAGGTAGACAGTTAATTCATCTTAAGGCCTTGATCTGCTCTACCACACAGTTACCAGATCAGCTAAACCAGCACTGACTCTGGCGGTGCACAAAGGAACCAAAGGCTACATCTACAGCACTACGTTTTGATAAAAAAAAAAAAATGAAGATCTTATATTATGTTTTACGGCTCAGTGCCACACTTTTACGCCGTTTCCGAGCCCCTAAAACGGAGACATTTGGAAACAGTGCTGCCCCGGTTTTGGTTTGGAAACTCTGTGGTTAGTAGTCTAGACGGGCAGAAACGGAGACCTGGAGAGACCTGGAGAGAATGATGACGCATGTCAGTCAACGGTATCGGTTAGGTAGGCTTACAAACCTTTCGGTAACAGTACTATCTTGTTTATGGTCAAGCAAAAAAATCCCTGGTCTTACTTTCTGCCATTGTTGTTGTTCTCTCTCCAAAGTATTTTCAACAACTACCGCCATGATTTTAAACTGCAGAGGAAGTATCTCTCCGTTCACACCCAGTATATGCAAATGGTCATGTGATATGTGTTGTCAGATGTTTTCATACAGATGGAAATTAGTTCCACATTGGAGCTTAAACTTCTGTGATTGTTTTTGTGTGAAAACGCTAATTATAAATGAAAATGTACTAGTGTAGCCAAAGAAACCCTTGGACACACACTGGTGACTATGAACCACACGGACAAAGTTTTCACTATATCGGTCAGCTGTACATCTTATGGTTGTGGCAGAGGGGCTGTAGATTAGGGGGGGGGG
>NC_048415.1:24582515-24605343 GCF_013103735.1 Etheostoma cragini
TCACCAGACGCCTCCTCATACAATATCATCCCGATACGTATGCCACGATACAATGTTGTTGCCATTTTAAACATATTGCAACATTCTGTAATATATGGCAATTTATAACCTTTTTTCCAACTTGTAATTTCTCCCAATTTCAAATCATGTCCCCAAAAGGAAACATCTGTTTTATCTAAAAAATATTTTCATATCACTTCAATTGTATTGCTGCAAAAGGGGTTGTCAAGCAGACCACCACATATTGTGTTGCCCGTGTATTGATATAGTATCGCCACTGAAAATATCGCGGTACAATGCTGTATTCATTTTCCCCCCCCGCCCCTACTGTAAATGTGAAAGTGATGGGTAATTTCTCCCTCACACTTATCCACATGCACAAAGCTCAGACATTCCTACACCTGACTATTTGTGTAATTGTTTGCCAAACTGACCACAACGTGTGTGTCCTGTAGGTGAGTGTGTCAAAGGGTGTGATGCAGGATAAGAGAGAAGGATGGGGTGTGAAGACTGATACAAATCCTCTCATTAACAGCACTGGAGGCAGAAAGAGGGAATAAACAATCAGCTCTTCCCACTCGTCTACTGCAATTTCTCTCCTTTTCAACCATCGACGTGCTCCTGGAAGCAATCATGAAAATTGTGATCGCATTAACTCTCTCTCACCGGTGAGTTTCTGGAGCAAGGGGCTGAGTTCCGTCTCTCGGGTGATGACCAGGGTGAGCGCTCCTATCAGCTCTCTCTCCAGTTTCTCCAGCGTGTCCCGGGCATCCTGTGCTGTGGGCTGCGCCTCGTCAGCCAGGGAGTACAGGTACACCAGCAGAAGGATCAGCTCATCGGGCCCGCATTCATCCTCCCTGGACCTCCACCCCAGGGTGCTGTCCTCGCCTCCGCGGGACTTCATCAAGGGCAGCAGCTGCCTCAGCACAACGGGGAAATCAGAGTCTCCAAGAGCCTGTCTCTCACACACACACACACACACACACACACACACACACACACACACACACACACACACACACACACACACACACTTTTTCAACTTCAGATTTTTCCTGCCCACAGCCAAGCATGTCCAGTGTCCACGACATTAGGCATTTCAAGATCTAAAAAAAACAAACTGTATATATTATTATTTTTTAAAATATTCAAGTATTCTTTATTCAATTATTAAATATTCTGATAAATGAATATTTAAAAAATAAAAACGGACTGTCAACCATCTTATGAGTGTTGGTGTTGCATAGTGTGTCCACCAGAGGACGCAATACATTGTCCCTTTTGGCGAACACTGATTTTTTTTTTTGTCAATGTTTTTTGTACAAAGGACTTTGAGTTTCATATCTACAGTTTGTATTTTTATACATTTTATTTATCAGACCTTTAATATATTTTGATGTTCCTCTGTTCTCTTGTGACAATACAACACAATATTATCATATTCGTTAGTGAGAACTCATAAATAACTACAAATAACTAATGTTAAGGAAATCTGTTTATGTTTTGTAACGCATTTCTGGATTTGTTTTAAATACATATCGGCCGATATATTGACATATCGAACAAATATTTGCATCGGCCTTAAAAACGTTTATCGGTCTGGCTCTAGTCCAGGGGCCGGATTTATTAAAGGGAGAACTCCGAAGTCAGGATTACAGGAGCAGAGCATTCTGAGATTTCTTTCTAAGAATTCTGACTTTATTCTCTGTATTCTGACTTTCAAACTCAGATTTTTATACATGTGGTCCTAATCCTCTTCTGTAGGCTCCATAGGGAAAGTCTGATAAATGATGTGATGTCACTTGAGTCAGCATCAGTTGGGCCTGAAGACTACAGGTTTAAAAATGAAAAAACAAAAAGAATCTGGAGGTGGGGAGTTAGAAAGAAGTGAGCACCAGACCTCTTTAGCCCGCTCCTCACGTCTACTTGAGGATAGCTGCTCAAGGCCAATTAGCCACTACTAGCACGACGTAGCCAAATCTAAGACCCAACAGTCCTTGGTCCAAAGCTATCCATTGTGACTATGACAACTTCAAAATAGGAATAATAAAAGGAATAGTTTGACATTTTGGAAAATCTTTAATGCTTTCTTGCAACCAATGTTGTACAGTACATATGAAGGTATCACTGTGAAGACTGGAAACAGCTAATAAACCATCAGCTGATTCCCCTGCTGAGTTGCATTATGATTCAAAGATTATTTACATAAATTGACAATACATATTTATCAATCTGCAGACCTATTGGCTGGCGTCCTAATATGTGTGTTGTAATAATACTGTACATGTTTAAATAAGAGAGCACAGTATGAGTGAGCTCATCGTTCCATTCGCTAATTTTACAGCTCTGACTGGTTGAGGTAATGCTTCATTTAGTTTCTTTCTTTTGTTGGATTTGCTTGGGCACTAAACGGTTTTCTCTTTCTTTCTCACACACACACACACACACACACACACACACACACACACACACACACACACACAAGCTCACAGATGCGCACACACACACGGGACAATGTTTAGGTGCAGTGACCTGTTTTCGTGAGCCTGTCTGACCGTTAGTCCCTAACGGTGGTTGCGTTCTAACATGTTGTAGATCACCGAACCGTTTTTACAACACTGGCCACTCACAAAAAGAGTAAGCTCATAGACCCATACAACAAGGGTGTGGAGCTCATCTGTCCAAAATTGGAATGAAAATAAGCCTAAAAAAACAGAGGCAACGGGGTCACAGAGTGGAGGGATACAATGGAAAACAAAGCTATTGAAATATTACATGAGGAATTAAGTTTCAGATGATATTCCAAAGTAACGGATTGTCGACAGTGGACAGAATGTTTGTGTCAGATAGAGCTACATATGATAATTTATTTCATTTTAACGAGGGATTCCTCTGGGAAAAGCTTTGTGATCCTCTCGCTAAGGCAAACCGGCTCTGAGAACGAAGGGCTTTGGACCTTGTGGTGGGCCCACTGGGGGGATCCTGTTTCTGACCCAGAAGAACTCTTCACTGAGCCAAAGATGAAGTACAATAAGACCCAAAGACGAAGAGCCAAAGCCAGGGAACTGACTGACTGTCCCTCATGAAGTAGTAGCTGAGGAAAATACTTTTCGGGGGAAATGACTGTCCCTGTTGTTGAGTGTTGACAACACAAGGTCTACATCAGTGACTCTGTTGAAGTCACTGATTTATTTGATGATAGATAAAAAGTTGTACATTGCTGCATGAACAGACACTGCTGATATCTGATTCATTCACATGCTCCCAGCATCCCCAGGTATCAGGAGAACACTCTCCGGCTCCGACCCCGGCCAACCACTCGCCCTTCGGGACCGTTCAAACACAATCTCCCCACACATTTTTCTACTGAAACATTGTGAAATCAAATACCTCTCCAAGTTGCACTCATTGGAACTGCCAAACAATATTTGGGATCTTTCCCCCTGGCTTGTTTAGCCGGTGGACGGAAGCGAGGAGAGAACGACAAAGAACATTAAGGATTTCTTTTTGAAATGCAAACGGCTAAGCACTTTCTCTTTCACCTCTCACTTTAGCATTATTGGTCGCCTGCACTTCTATCGGTACATGTCCAGGAGGACATTCATTGGATCCTCAAAGCTGGCCTGAGAAGTACTTTTAGAAGTACCTTCAGAAGCTCTCAGTATGGGTTAGTGTGGAGAGGAGGAGCTCTGGACGGCCTCTAGGCCTCCACATCATTTGTCAAGAAGCACGTCCTATTGTTTTAATATTATTATTCCTGAACTAGTGTCACCTCCTTGGCACACCAACAGAATATGTTCTCGGATGTAGGCATCCAGTTTTTGTTTGGATTGTTCTTCAACATGTGGTCCTAACTACAGAGCCAGATTGCTGGGGATTTGATCAAAGTTACCATCATGCAGTTTTATCTTGCTGCTACCATTCATGCAAAAAGTACTGATTAGAAGCAGTACCATTGGTGGACAGCTTGTACCAATTGCAACAAACGATATAACAATCAATTTCATTTTAATTTAGTTTCACTTTTTTCATTTGGGTATTTTCTATGTCTGGAACAGTGTCTCATGAAACAACACATCAAACTATGAATTTAGAAAATTTCATTTTCAAATTGCAGTTAAAAGTAAATATTGGAATTTATTCCACGGAACAAATGTGAATGCCCTTCATAAACCGTGTGTGCAAACTGTGTACTGTGCAGTATGTGTGTATGTTTTCCGAAGCATGCACTGTAACTGGGTCCCTTCAGGAGATCTATAAAAGCTGCTGTCAGCTGCATGCCATGGCGCCAGAGCAGGAAATGGAGGTCTTTGGTACAGAACTGAGACTGAGTAAAGCTGAGGGGTAAGACTGACTAGAGCTCTTTCCAGCGATGAAGCTAAACTCAACAATGGCCGACTCACAGCGCTGGCACACAGGCCTACTGGAAAGGTAGTGGACTGTACACCTCTGGGAAGAGAATACAGCATGCTTTCCATGGCATTTAGGATAGCACAATCACAGCATTGCCCTCAGATTATAGGCATTTTATTTCAATAGATCCACTTCATTGTTGAATCTGGAACACGATTTCTACAGTTTAGATTAATGGATTATTAATTAAAATCTGGGGTGGCCTCTAGCTCACCCGGTTAGAGCGTTCGCCCATGTTGGCTGAGTCCTGCAGCGGCCCAGAGTCCGACCTGCAGCCCTTTGCTGTCGTCCCCCATCTCTCTCCCCCTTTGATGCCTGATCAACTGTAGTAAAAGGATAAAGCCCCCAAAAATTCTAAAAAAATACAAATTAACATAACAAAGGAGGCAGTTCAAGTACATTTTAGCCCTTAATACTAGTTTTATCCAAGCCAACTTTTTAAGGATCTCTTTCCATCACAGCATTAATCTCACTTTCAAAAAACCCATTTTCCCCAGGAAACATTATAAAAATACTCTCAATGACAGACTCTTAAAGAAGGCTGCTGAACTCATGTGGCGTTTAAAGTCCACGGTGCAGATTTAGGGGCAGTGCTCCTGGCCCGCTCTACAGAATTACTGCAGTAATAACAGGAAGCTAAAAGGTATTATTACACACCATTACTGAATGTACTAGCCCTGCTGCCATGCTCTAATGTGACTATTACACCCAATTATAAAACAGCAATGGCATTGCTCTGTCAAAACAATGTTAATTTTAGGCTTGCAATTACTCAAATAAAGCCATTACTTTAAATTACTCAAGAGTTTCTTATTATGACCCCAAAGATTAACTGACTTTGGATAATATAGAACATAGCACTTCTTTGTTCTCTGAATATGCTCAGCAGATTTTGGGATGGTAAATTTGCAGCTGGATTATTGGTGACTGAAGCATCGCTGGCTTCTTGCTCAAATCTTTGCAACAATCACAAGCTCTCGCTTGCATTTTGCTCTGGTTTGAATCCCAGTGATTGACAGATTACCGTTTGGCATATCCAACCATTCTGGGGTCCATAAAGGCTCAATCTCGTCCAATCACAGAGCCTGGGCCAAACTCCGCCCCCTGCCCAGCACAGCCTGAACAGGAAACCAGCTCCAGATGCATCCCCTGAAGGAAGGTGAGTATTTCAGATGCAGCACAACGCGCTAACCAGAACCAGGCCTCCCTTGCCTCGCTCACTGCCAGCACAATGAAGCTTTTTTAGGGCCCGAGGGCAGGGGGGGAGGGGAGAGTATTGGAGGCGGGGGGCCTTCTGGGATCATGAACAAAGTTGGCTATAGGTCAGTTGCTGTAGTCAACCGAAGGTACCCTGGACAGGAGTCCCCTTACATGGATGTCAGACAGTGCATCATTACCATAGCAACTAAAAAAAAAAGCAAAACCAATTTGCATTCCTTTGCAGATGCACACATGTGCTTCATTTGAAAATATGTAATCACATACAATTTGCATTCATGAATAACAACACGCAAAGCTGGAGGAAAGCTTCTAACAACAAAATACTTCTAACGACAAAATCCATCAATCTTGAAGTTAGACGACAACAAACAAACCTAGACTCTAAATGATGTACAGCGAGCTTGCTTTTGATTTGTAGTGGAAGAGATGGAAAACAAACAAGTATGTCTTCACCCTCAGAGAGGCTCCGAAACACAGAAAAAAAACTCAGTGCACGCTCACAAATGCTTTGACGTTGAATGAGTGTGTCTTATCTGAGCACACACAGAGCGTCTCAGCGGGGACACATGCTCTTTGTCTCACTGTCACCTGTGGCGACGACAATGAGGACTCTAGGAACGGGTTCACCGGAAGACCTTGGTTTATTAAAAGATGGAAATTTGCCTTAAGTTGAACCGGGGAATGGAAAAAATAAAGTTTATCTCCGGATCTCTTTTTTACAACCATTATTCTGTTTTGTGCGGAAGGTGCGGACGACGGATCAAGGAGAGAGGAAACGTGACTGTAAACACAAAGAAGAGCACACAGGACGACAGTTATAGTCACCAATTAATCAATTCTCTTCATTTCCTGTATTAACCAGCTCGCAGTTGGATTTGACAAAGCTGTTTAACAATGATGTGACTTTTCAGGCTTAAATGCAAGGGGAGACATTTAAATTGAACACATGTCTGCGCCTTTTTTTCCCCTTCATCCTGTGCAGAGTTATTAGCTTTATGATTTATTTTTAATACCAGTTCCATGAAATCAATCCCCATTTTCTACCCCTGCGACGACTGGTTAGCACTGACTGAATAAAGTCAAACACAAGACAACAGTTCATTTCAGCCTTTTTAGACACTGAATCGGTTTTAAATGTTGCATGGAGTAAGAGAATAAGAGGGAGCAGCCACAGTGAGCTGCTGGATGCAGACAACAGGCTGCACACCTCCAACTCTTCTGCAACGTTGCTAACTTTACGGTGATGTGTGCGGCTTGGTGTCAGATTGTGTTTGCACTTATTTTTGACCGAAAGTAGCAGCACCAAAAGTATTTGCGTTGTATTAACCTGCACACGACCACATGCATTATTAACCCTCGTGTTGTATTCCCGTCAACTATGCAACTTTTTTGTTTTCCTGGGTCAAAATAGAAGCTTTTTTTTTTTTTTGTGATTTTTTGGGGCATTTTAGGCCTTTATTTGACAGGACAGATGAAGACATGAAAGTGGAGAGAGAGAGAGAGAGAAAGAGAGAGAGAGAGAGAGAGAGAGAGAGAGAGAGAGAGAGAGAGAGAGAGAGAGGGGATGACACGCAGCAAAGGGCCTTAGGTCGGAGTCAAACCCGGTCCATTGCGCAGATTTTGTCACTGCATCCTTTGACGTTGTTGTGTGTTTTTGGTCACTTTTATTCAATGTTCTTTAAAAAAAAAAAAAATGGTTTAAGTAAACCCAAATTTCTGATCTAGAAACGTTCTGAAAATGGGTCAAATTTGACCCCAGGACAACAAGAGGGTTAAGTATCGCTTACAACTTACAATGTGTGACACTACTCTTTCCCCCCAGAAAGATCCTCAACCAGACGATATCATGACTAAGCAAAGCACTGCTTGAATGCAAAAAGAAAACAGACCAGAATTTTCTTCACAACCAATCTTTTAATGCGGAGTACATTTTGGAATGTTCTGGTATGTACTCTGCAGCCTGACCACTACTCTGTGGCTTGTCCATCAGTCAGTTAACTCTTACATGTCTCTGAGACAACACACACGGAAATATAACAGAGGAGCCAAGTAAGAAAGAAAGAAATTGCAACAGATAAGACCACTTGATTGATTGGTTGGTTGATTGATTGATTGATTTGACAGATTGTTGTAGAGTAAGAAATAGAATGATAGACAGCGCAGAGGATCAAAAAGCTCTTAAAAAGGTAAGGTGGCCCCTGGTCTGGCTCCATCCGCCTGATGGTTGTTATGTTTGTGGGAACACCGAGACATAAATCTTGTCTTTTAAACGAGCCCTGAATCACCACACAGTGTGTGAGGCGGTCTGTTTGGTTTCTACACGCTGGACTGTTTGGGAGGGGGAAATCAATGGACTCGTGCACGCGGAGACACACAGCTGAAGGGATGCACGGGAAGCTGCCTCTCTGCCAATACAGGCAACAGCTCTCAATACCTATCCACTCCACATGCATCTTTTATCTGTATTTCTTTACTCTCTTTCTGCTCCATGTGTCAAAGGTTGGCTTGGCTCAGAGCTTCAAGGCTATAATTTTGAAGAGACGTGGGACCCGGTGACAGACCCAAACACACGGTCGCCATACGCCGCCCCGGCACCGCCAGTCAGCCACATGCTGGTCACTGCGGCTGGACTCTGTCTGCCTGGCACGCGACGCCCTGCCTGCTTATCACACTCGGGCTCAGACCTGCAGCTCCCTTGGTGCTCTGCTGGTAGGAAAAGTGAGAGAGCTATGTAATCGCAGTGCGCTATCGAAGTGAAAAAGTTAGCAAGGCAGTTTCCTCCAATTGTCTAGAAACAGAAGGCAATTAATGAGGCTTTATTTTTTGCCAAATAGGCTGCAACAGATTATGGAGCAATTTACCAGATGAGAGTTGCTCTGCAGCCACAAACCCCGGGGCCATGTTAAAACCTCCCGCACTTTTCTCACACTGTGAGAAACTGAATCATACGCATACATGAGTAGACACACGCTCACGCGCACGCACGCACACACAAACATCCCCCTAATACTGCCAAGGACAGTACATTACATCCACTACTAATTGACTCAGGAGGCTCCAGCAGGGAGAAAACATCCTGAGGTAAACAGACGGTTTCTAGACAGAATGAGACAACCGCAGTTTATCCGATGGGATTCAGCAAAGCAAAACAACTGGCTTCGACAATTTTTGCAGTTGCTAAGTTTCATTTCTCACCGCAGCCAATCAGAAACGGGGTACGGACATGATACAACAGTTCCCTTTTCTGTTTTTTAATGAAGAAACATGTAGTGGGAAAGATTAAAGCAGCCCATCAGATTCCAGTCTCAGTCTTACACATTGAGAGGAGAGAGCAGAGGTGTGTGTGTGTGTGTGTGTGTGTGTGTGTGTGTGTGTGTGTTTGTTTAACCAAAACAACGGGGAGGCTATTTCAAAATAAGAGCTTGCTTGACTTGATAGGCTTGTTGCAAATTAAGTTAATGTGCTGTGGCAACTTAGTGTGATCTTTTTCTGTTTTTGCTTGATTTATGTGAAAGAAAACAAATTATTATGTTTATATGAGCATGTTTGCATAAGAGGGAGATAAAGTTTCTCCATCTGAGAGATGCTGTGCTACAATTCAGTTCCAAAGCTTGTTGAGACATTTAAACATTAGGGGGCACTGTTGCACCACGCCCAGCCACGGGACCCTTGATCTCTGCCTGCTTTCCCTCCAAAACTCCATCCCTCCATCCTGGAGAAGTCTTCAACAGACAGGAAAACGGACTGGATTCGAGGTGTTGGATAGTTTAAAACTCTTAGCTGTATGCGAGGCGGATCACAGCTGTGCAATTGTGAATTCTGCTTCGTTGGCCTCAGCTTCAGCTCTCTACCCATGCTGTCATTCCTAACCTGGCAGGGTGCCATCACAGCAGGGGCAGCCGTACAGCAAATGCACAGCTCTGTCATGGGTACGTCTCTGTGGTGAACTTTGAATAAAACATGGAATTCATCATGAATGACACGAGAGCTGCGTCACGGACTAGTGTTCTGTGATGTGAGTCATTACTCTGAGGCACAGCTGGTACGCTGTCTGTCTCACAAAGGACGGTTAACCTGTGTATGTAAGCGCGCGCGCGTGCGTGTGTTTTTGTGTGCGTGTGTGGGCTTCTTTTCTGAACCCCACATTAACACTGAAGCCACAGAGGTAACTGCATTCATGTCTAAATGAAAAAGAGGCAGTGTGCACATCTGTTTTAAAGGAGCAACGGAGGACTGTGTATTTAGATGTGTACATGTAAGTGCGTGTGTGTTTTTCGGTGCGTAAATACGGTCTACATCATAATCTGAACTGTCCCGTCAACCTGTTTGTGTCTCTATCGTATGCACTGACAAACACGCCTTCACATGGCTGCTCTTCTCTAAACATTCAAAAAGCGCTCATTACAGACACGGGAAATGGAAAACAACTAACCTCCCTCCATTTCCCAGCAAGTGCACATGTGTACACACACCTGGCGCGATGTAGAGATTCATTATGCAAGAATGTACTGGAAGATTTCATTAAAAAAACATCCAGAGAGACAAACACTAAGTAGAAAAAGATAAGAGAAAACAGGGAGAGAGGAGAGATGGGAATAACGTTAGGGATGATGGGAAGGAAATGTTGATGGACCTCTGCTGAGAGATGCTGTCGGTGCAGTGACGGTGCGGTGAGTGTGCTCCTCCCCCCATGGCTCTCAATCACTCATGATGACTCACACCTATTCTCACTTTACCAGTAAATTACAATCAAGGCCAATTTTAATCGAGGTCTTAGTGTCAACAGACATACAAAAAGGATTAAATGTGGACCTTTGGTGCTCACACGCACAGAAAACACACATAATGAAATAAAGGCATTATTGAGTAAAGACCGCGTAATAAACAGTTACAGGCATATTCTCCCAGTCCTTGTTTTACGGGAAACCCCTTTTCACACAAAAAGCAGACAGTAAAATAGAGTAAGGAAATAGAAGCCACAGTGAGGGGTAGTTGTGGCAAGAGGAGGACACTTTCAAAATAAAAGTTTAGGAGTTAAAAATGTTTCGTCTTCAAGTTGTGTATCACAGATGAGACCTGGATCTCACATGCTTACGGAGCTAGCCTTGCTGTAAGATTAGATGTATATTATTTGAACACAGTGACTCGTTTCTCAGTGTATTAGAGCAGCGGGCCGTGAAGAGAACGCTCTTTCTGTGAGTAATCTAAGACCTGAGACAGGGTGGCGTTCTGCACACACAGCGGCCTTCTGTCACATATACTACATGCTAACGTGACAACGCTAGCACGTTGTATAAACTAGACTTAGCCGTATCTATATTATATAGTATGGAAGCACGCACACGCACACGCACACGCACACACACACACACAGGCAACAGAAAGTATATGTGTTATGCTTGTTTTTACTAAAATGTCATGGCGAGGGCTGGACACAACACACAGGCTGGAATGAAAGAGAGCACAGACATACAGTGATCCTTCTGCAGACTACATGTCTGCACACCAACACCCATCGCCCTGCACAATTTCCATCTGTTATAACACTTTCAATATCAGCAGGGTTTACCAGATTCTCCGTGTGGCAATTCATCTGAGCATGAACTCACATTTAAAGAAAGGGGCAAAGGCTAATAGATGCAAACACTAGCCGGGCAAAAAACAGAGTTAGGAGTTGGGGTCAGGATGAAGACATCAGTGATGAGTGAGTAGCAGATTTCTCTCTTTTGATGTGTATGCATAAATGCGTGTATGTGTGTGTGTGTGTGTGTATGTGTGTGTGTTCTCGTTTAACTACATTCGTGGGGTCCAAAAACCGTGTAGTTGTGGGGCCTGGATAGCTTTGTGGGGCCAAAATGCTGGAACACACAACTTTAAAGGGATGTTCGAGGGTTAAGACCTGGTTTTAGGCTCAAGGTTAGAGTTAGGTTATGGTTAGGGTGGGGGTAAGGGTTAAGGTTAGGCATTTAGTTGTGATGGTTACGGTAAGGGTAAGGGGCTAGGGAATGCATTATATGTGTGTGTGTGAGTGTGTGTGTGAAAACAAAACAGTGCTGCAAAAACACAGGCTGAAATAGAACAATACAAACAACATCACCCAGGGTTTCTACTGCACAAACATTCCCAGAGCCTTAAGCCCACAGCTCTGCTAAAAACACTACCGGAGGGTGGCAACGAGACAAGCTCTCTCCATTAATACAGCCTAACACCTCTTTCTGTTTTCACTCTCTCCATTATTGTCTCCCATTTTCCCAGATTTCTTCACCAATACCCCAGTGCATCCCTCTCCGTCCCTCTTGCTTGTGAAAGCCAAACTCCACTCTAGCCAAAAATCACACGCACTCTTAAATTCTTCTGTCGTGATGAAAACTCCCCCAAAGACTATCATAACTTTGACAGTCATAACTTATATCTTTGACAAAATCAAACCTCCAGGTGCAATAACAAATCAAATCGAATAACCGCTCCACAGAGGTTTTTACGAGACAAGTCTTGTATATTGTGTAACTGGGGGCTGAGACGGTGTTGGTGTTGGAGAAGGAGCGGGTGCATGGATGGATTGCAACACCAATGTCCACTTCTCTGCCCGGCTCCATCACGCTTCAATCCTTAATCTTATCTCTCCTGGGCCTGATTGACCACTTTCACTTCCCAGAATGCTCGGGTGCCAAGCTGCGCTCCCCTTACACATTAAGCATCTTCCCCAACAACTGAAGGTAAAAGCTTGAGGACATTTCTAACACTTTCTGACTGTTTGCATGGATAATTTCCCTACAAGTGGGGTAAAATCCTGCGAGCTGTCTCTGGGTGTTATATTTTCAGTCAGCAGGGGGTTCCTAAATGTTGGCAGCTGTTCCCAACGTGATTATCTCCCTGTCACCTTTGGCATCCCTATTCCAGGAAGGTCTTGTATAAAAAAGAAAACAGCATCATTGACAATCCCTGGCCTGTCTTCTAAGTTTAAGGATTTGCCACAGAGGGTACACACCAATGTTTGACTGGCCTCAATGATAAGCAATGGTTGATGTCTGGTAGTAAATCCTCAGACCCCCTCCCCCACGCCCAGCCTTGCCTTCACAAACACCGTGAAAATGTCTCTCTTCCTCATCGTCTCCCATCATGTCTGTCCTTCCTGAACAGATGGCGAACGCATCACTAATGCCTTGTCTGTCTGTTTGTCTATGCTGTGATGCTGCGCAGAGCCGAGCTGCTAAACAACGACTAAACACACCGCCCTGGCGGAGAGGCACCGCTTCTCCAAACACCGCTAAGACTGTGGGAATGACAATGTCACTGTGATCGTCTAAGTGCTCAAGTATCCAAAGTACACCACTTAGCTAACATTAACCATTTATGTTTTAGCTGCGCCTTGACTTCATTTTCCCACAACTACTAGTATGTAGTAGTCTTACACTGACAGCAATGTGGGATAGTCCCTACATTTACTCCAGTACTGACCCTAAGTCCAATTTTGCAACTTGATAACCGATTACTGGTTTAGACCATTATTAATGCAAAAATTGAACGTTTCATGGCTGCAGTTTTATAACATTACACATCATTTAGCTGGCGCTTTTATCTAAAGCGACTCACAGTTGCTATATACTGTATCTCAGAGGACACACGCCTCTGGAACAACTATGGGTTAGGTCCACAAGGACACATTGGTTTATGTATTGAAGTGGGAAGTGAACTCAAACCAAAGAAATGTGTTATATCCACTGTCCCTAATTACCAGATTGATCCATATAAAACATTATTGTTGAAACAAGTTGTGTCCCTATGAAATATAGTTATATATAACCAACTTAGCATCCCTAAGCAAAGAATATGAATACAGTACTTATCGCTCCCACTGGCTAACAGAGAGTAAGGTTATTTCAAAAGGAAGAACAATTTTAAAAATAGACAGAAAATGTGTTCGAGACAAGGCAACAGAGCCCTCTGCGTCTAAACCAGACCCCTACACGCCTATCAAAAAAAATTTAACTACACGCCGTGGCTCGGCTGTGGCTTGGTAGCGTTGCCCCCCCGACTCATTTCCTGGTTCTCCTCAATAAACAACATGAGATCAAGGAGAGGGTTAACTTCTCCTGCGGCAGATGTCCCACCGTGGTCAGAAAGAACAGGGGAGACACTTTGTTTCTCTCACTATGACTCTAGAGTCACAACTTGCTCCGAGGACAATTGATGTCACTTTCTCCCTCGCTCTTTCACCCCCCCCAAAAAAACACACACACGCCGGCTCGACACACACACTAACGCACAAGTAAACAGAGTTTCCCGATTGACGCTCAGGAAACCACCCACCCCTTAGCGTTCTGGCACCACGCTGCAGAGAAACACGTTCAACCCCGACGCAGAACTCCGACAGGACCACGCCGCCATAGGAGCGACGGCGTGGAGTTGACGCGCAACCATTAAATGGCCTTTAGTTTAATGGTTGTGAAATGTCTGCTTAATGACATGTTATTAGGAATCAATGTCAAATTATTTCAACATATAGCCTAAGGATGCATTGATTTTTATAAAAGCATGATGAGCAAAGATTCTATACTAAACTAGGTGTTTGTAATAAGTTGGCCAGCTGCACTGATATTAATGTTAGTGGACAGAATATTGAAAACAACTTTCTCTATAATTTGATGTAACATCACCACGTCATCACTGCAGCCTCCAAAATGACCACAGCGCTGTGTCAGCACCTCTCGGTCCCAACACTAACTGAATCTGCTTCATAAATGTAAGATTTATTGCAGGGCTTCTGTTTTGGATAACATCAGATTTAGCCGGGTGTACCTAACTGGTAACACAGCGTGACTTAAGAAATTTGGCTTCATTACAACCAGTCAGTGTACAAAATGGTTTGATTTGGTAATATATTATGGCGCATTTGACGAAATGCTTTTTAGCAAAAAGTTTTGTCTATTCAAAGAAATGAAAAAGAAAACACATTAGAGTATGAGCAGAGTCAGCCAACTGCAGACTGCAGTAACGCAAGCTTGCAAAAATCGAAATGGGATTGTGCAGTTGAACCTCTGTATTGTTATGTTTGAGACAGGATGTGGAGAAGCGGTTGGTGCAGCGTGAATAAGGACATCTGAACTTGTGATCCTCGCAGCCAGATGTGCAGTATGTATTGCATGTGTCATTTGAGTCAACGCTTCGTTTTCTCTACAACAAACACCTAGTGACCACAATAAGCAGGCAAAGGCTTATGGCAATTACAACAAAAAACAGGACCACCCAAAGTGAACACATACATTCATCAAATCAAAAACGGCATAATTCATTATGCCTCTCAAAGACACAATACCCAGCATGTAAAGGGGCCATAAACCTTGTCACTGTCTAGAACACCCCTCTTGTCTGAAGTTGAGTAGTAGAGAAGAGGAGAGGAGCTGTGATGTTCAGGCATCACGACTGCAAACATGAGAGAGAAAGCAGAAATAACTCAGAACAGAAGAAAGAAAAACAGTAGGGTGGAGAAGATGGAGAGTTAAGGAGCAGGAGATAGGGAGGAGGGGGCACATGGCCGGCGTATGAGAAGCCAGCCTCCTCCTCCTTCAGCCCCTCCATCCCTCCTCCCGCTCATAATTAGTGGTTCGGCGTTGGTGCTCGTTTTGGGTTACTTTATTCCTCTTCCCATTTCCATAAAAACAGGGACAACAAGGCCCACATGTGTCTCCAAGTGCACCAACTTAGAACAATAGAAGAAGTGGGCCATATGAGTTCACTCCAGATGAAAGCTAGAGCGGGAAAACACAGGAATTGGTGAGGTTCCCCCCCCCCCCTCACATGTTTCCAAATCAAGTTTGCCTATTGGATAAAATGTAGCGTGGAAGGCTGGAACAGCTTAGTTTGGGTTTGATACACCGTGACAGGCAGTGGAAACTTTTCAACAAAAGTCAAAAGAGCAGTGTTGTACAATAGCCCACATGTTGATGTAATCCCAACACATTCTACGTATAAATGTCATGTGTAGCCCATTAAAAATACATCTTTCTGCGGGCCGTATCACTCTCTATTTGTCATAATTGCACTAAACATATGCAGTATTTTGGCAACTGTTCTGAGGCACTTCTAACAAATCCATTCACAAATATTTTCCCCAAGCGTACCCGTTCACATCGGCCGCTCTGGTTTCAGGAGGTTTGAGCATGTGGCTACAGTCCTTGGCACTGCTGTACCAGACACACCCTTGTGCTCCAAATCAAGACTACACAGATGTAATGAGACAAATCCACACAAAAACAATGATATTATAATGAAAGATGAAAGTGTGGGGAGAAGAAAGACAAAACGGAAAAGCACCAAGAATAAAATCAATTAGAATGAGAGGATGACAGAAGGGTATATAACTTCCTCCAAAGCTCAGCAGAGAGCCGGGGGGGGGGGCATCCTCCCGTTATCTGCACCCCAATGTCAATCACGTTACAAGGTTAGTGGAGTCCGCTCTCTTAAAATCCCCCCACAGATGAGATTCATTTCTAGCTCATACACGATGATTCCAAGAACAACAAAAGCCAAACACGAAACAAAGGATGGAATCTGTAAGCATTTTTCTCGTCCACATAGTTCCTAACAAACACCAGCTCAAGTGGAGAGCTGAGCTCAAAACCAGATAACAGCTAACAATGTCACAACCAGCTTGTGATAATTATTTTTTGTGGGGTAAATCGAGTCGGTCTCGTCCGAAATCCTTTATCCTCTTTTCTTCCAGCAAACTTCTTGTGAGAGTTTTTTTTGTTGTAAATCAATGACAGAATTTGCTGCCATTTTCTCTACGAAAGTGATCTGTGTTGCTGTGTAATTATCAGCTTGCAAGCTTTTGCTGAAGTGACGGTATCGCCTGCGCTAGTAGGCTAAAGTTGAATTACAGGTGTCGAGAACCAACCAGATTGGATAAAATACCATGTATCCGTATTCTGATTCGCCAGGGATGCAGCGACCTGCGGAAAATCTTTAAGAAACCAATTAGAGGGCAGCTTCAGGTCACATGCTGGCCGGACTCAGGTGGACACCCGTCTGTCCGGCGTCCCTGCTCATGGAACCGCAGGAAACATATTCAGAGAGAAAATACTGATTAAAGGCTGAGGCGCTTACTACCACCCGGCATATCGTACGAGTAAACTACTTTATTGGATATTTCATTTTTGTACACATTTATATCTCTGAAATTTTGATGGCGGCTGCTCCCAGAGCTCTATTGACAAGCCATTACTGGTCACAACCTACAAACACTGAAAAGCTAACAGTTTGAACAGACAGGGGTCTGCACGCTCTGGGTGATGGGCTGTGAACCGTTCAAAACATTTAATCAAATAAAGCTTTTCCTTTAGAGACAAAGGTCCCTGGAACACCCCGAAGGGTAGATTTGAGTTATTATTACAAACATGACATATCCATTTGACACAGCACTTTCCAAAAAAAAAAAAACACAGTCAGAGGTGCTGCACTCACTTGGCCAGTAATAAAAGACAACACTGACCCTGTCACAGATCCACATATGAAACAAACGCTCCACCTGATCAACCGCTTGGATCCAGCCTCTTGGCTACACATGGAGCGCTGCCCCGAGGGAACTATGGGTAATTAATGACAGAGCAAGGGTGGCAAGAGTCTGTCTCTGATTGACCCGGTTTAACCCTTGCTGCTTAGTTACCATGGTGATTGGTTGGTCTCGTTCCCTTTGGGTGACTGGGCAAAATCCCTGGGGGCGACAAGGTGGTCTGCATGGTGGGTATGAGCGAACAGAGGGGTGGGGGTAGAGGATAGAAGGAGGTGCAGAGCTGGGGTTTCAGATGGGTACAATTACATGCTGTATAACAAAGGGGAGTCCTTGTCCTACCTTTTGGTCCACGACCTAAGGGGGTCACTTTTACCTCCCCCACCTTACTCCATTCATCTCTGTTAACAGGATGCAAGCCCTTACTCAGAATCGGCCCTAGGGGGCACTACTAATCTACTATGTCCTCTATCTACGTCTGCGGTGGCGGAATGTAACTAAGTACATTTACTTAAGTACTGTTATTAAGTACAAATGGCACTACTTTACTTGAGTCTTTTCTTTTCATGCCACTATTTTCTCTGCTACATTTCAGAGAGAAATATTAATTGAATACTTTTTACACTACATTAATCTGACAGCTTCAGTTACTTTACAAATTAAGATATTTGCACATAAAAACACATGTAGTTTATAATAGTGATATAATAGTTTATAATATCCAATGTTTGGGCGCCTGGGTTGCTCACCTTGTAGAGCGTGCGCCCGTATACAGAGGCTCAGACCTAGACGCAGCAGCCACAGATTCGATTCCTGCATGTCGTTTCCCCTCTCACGCCCCTTTCATATATCAGAAACAGCTTTATTGGCAAGGTTTGAGTAGCTTGACAGACAGACAGACGGACATTTATATATATATATAAATATAAAAACAAACATTTGAAAATATACAGGATGGAAATACAAAAACTGCTTAAACAGTATTCTAAAATGTAAATAAACACGTTGCACTTAGTGCAGTATTGTGGTGTCTCAGAGTCATCAATTTAGGAATTTGACGGCTAATCTTTGCTTTCAAGAACAACGCTCACTTGACCTATAATAAAAAAAAAACAGAGATCCCAGTGAGCAATATAAAAAAATACTGTTAGGTCACTGCACTAGAATTAGAGACAGCAGTTATTGAAGAGAGGGAAGGAATGGTGCAATATCAGTATAGTCCAAGATTTAGGCATGAATTTAAATATAAATATAGTGCAAGGCAGTACAGTGCAACAATATTGTAAGATTGAAATACACATGAGGTGGATGAGCAGAATAGTGTTCATTGACTTTGTTCAGGGTAAGGGTGGGGGCTATTTCTGAGTGTTCTGCCGTCTTTGTGTCAGCTGGTTTTGGTGAATAGTGCCCGGTATCGCCTACCAGAGAGAATATAAGCTGTCCTATCCCATGAAGGCCTAAAACATAAAATGTGTTATTTTATTTTAAATTAAACTACCCAACAACATAACAAGTCTAGCACAAACGATTATTATAATTAGACCATTAATCACTTAGACGGTTGACAGAACAGTCTGGATGGCTTCCAGTTGATAAAATGTGAGGATGTTTCTGCACTGAAAAGTTTGACTTTTAATACTTTAAGTACATTTCCCTGATGATACTTAAGTAAAGTTTTCTATACATACCTTTACTTCTAACAGTGTGGCATTAGTACGTTTACTTAAGGAAAGGATCTGAATACTTCTTCCACCACTGGTCCCAAAAGGTGAGCAGGAATCCAGCCAAGTTCTGAGAGACTACAGTCCACTGGCTCACCACCAGGCTGAGAATGCAACATCGGTCACCCAAGCATGGTGGGACCGGACTGTCATGGGTCATCTGCAGCGCTGGAAATAAGAAAAGCTACCTCTGCGAGTGCCAGCCGCAGAGTTTCTCATTTGTTACCGGTCACTAGTATACTCTTCACCCTTAACTGATCAATCACAATACAATCTGCAACCTGGCTCAAAACAAAGCTGTAATCTGGCTCTGAGGGGTCAGTCAGTATCTAAAGAAGACACATTTAAAAGCTCCTGGAATGTTTCTCTGTCTCCATTTCAGATCAGACTTACAGACACAAAGACACATGTCCTGTGGGCCGTGACCCTCCCTGGCCTGTGCTCAGCAGGTAGTGACAAATGACCTGATAGTTAATCTGTCCTGAGGTGGAGCTTTTCTACAGGGAACAGAGAGCCTGTTTGTGACAACAGGAAGTAGAGACACTGTTACCAGAATAAGCACATTAAAAGGATGCACATGCATGAATGCATGGATGCGCACATGGCTGCACACACACTTACTTGCAAGCACATCTGGCTATAGTATCAGATGCAGTGCATTGTGGGGAAAAAAGGAATATAAACAGCAAGCGGTGACATGTTAAAACGAAGTAAGAGGTTGAGTGCCAGTCAGAGGAATATAAAGATATAAAGGTATGAAGTGGTTCGTTGGCCAGCTCCGTCCGGGACACTGGGTCATTGTTGAGTCTATTGCAACCACCGCCATCTTGCCTCATGGTTAGCTTGTTCTACGGCCTTCCCTGTTAACAATCCAAGGGTGAATGCTGGACATTGTGGGATTTTCCCCAGTCTGTGGTGTTTTTTTGGAGCATGCTCAAATGTAGTCTGACGCCAGGAGGCCAAGTCAGCAGACCACACTGACCTGATTCACCGGGGATAGAGAGTGTTAGTGGTCCCCTCTGATCCTGTTCCATAGACCACCTTGCCCAAACACTGGGAGATGACAATGCAGCTCAGTGAAACTAAAAGCTAAAGTGCGCTTAAATGGAGAGAGCAGCATGGATGATCTCCAAGAAACATCAACCATTTTGATTCTGCAAGTTTGGGTGTGTGAAGAAAAGAAAAGAAAACATTGGCAAAGGCTGTGAAAAACATTCAGTGGAAATCCTGCAGAACCTTCACACACATTCGTAAGGAAAAACTCCAGGCCACATAAAAAAACCTCCTGACGAGATGGGTTTTGACTCCACAGTTAAACAGCCGCAGTAAACAATCGAGACCAGTAAAAAAAAACACCCACAAATGCACATATGCAGCGAATGCAACTCTGACTCAGTACAGAACAATGACAGCGGAGCGAGAAGGCCACTCAAAGAAACACGCCGACTTATTGGGTCTTCAGCTTATTCACCGTATCCCCCAGATATAGATAAGTCCATGCATAACCTTCACATCTCCGCGCATGTTTTAACTCTATCTGATGCACCCACAGCTAGCCTAGCTTAGCACAGATCCTGGAGATAACCAGGTTAGTTAGTAGGTTAGTAGGTTAGTTGGATACCTCCAGGATCCGTGCTATGACACGCACGGAGATGAGAAGGGTATGTATGGACTTATCTAACTCTGGGGGAGACAGTGAATAAGCCAAATCCAAATAAGTTGTTGTGTGCCTTTAAGTATAAGAGAACATTTGTAGTGCATTAAACCCTTAGGAGTTCATCTTACTCCCTCAACTTTAACAATCAGAGAGCTGTTGCTCTATAACTCTACAGCCATTAACACCGAAGCAATCCCCATAAAGTTTCAGTTCAGTGGGCTGAGATATAGATTCAGTAGAAAGATGCTTAGTAGAACATTTAAAATGCAGCACGTGCAAATTACTATTGAGCTGAGAAAGTGGAGCCACTGAGGTTTATTATGAGGCGACTTGATTGAGCCTCCTTGTGTTTCTCCATTTTCCTCGGGAGACAGATTGAACACAATCACAGGCAGCAGGATGGTGAAGGCAATTAGGGATAAGCAATGCAGAAAGCAGAGCGAGCCAAGCACCTATCTGCCTGAGAGAAGAGAGGTAATGATAACAGGAAGTGAGATGAGTTGGTCTTGCCCTCTGGCCTACCAGCCCATCACCTCCTGTTAAAAAGGTCCCTCTCTATAAACAGGCCTCTCTCTGCCTATTAAACAGATAGTACATTAGGCCTGAGCTGTGCTGAACAATGTAAACACAGCCGTCTCAGGGTACTGGCGCTGAGGGGGGAGGGGGGCAGCATCAGATGGGGGATATTCCTTCCTGGGAGTGAACTCCATCCCTGCTCCTCTCTCCCACTGTAATCCTCTTCAACTAAACACAGGAAGGAAGCGATAGGTAAATAACTGACTCTTCTGATAAACCTAACTTTCTTCCAGCTCCGCAATTTCATCCAGTTTTAGAGGGCTTGTTATGCTACAAAATACAGTGGCGTGTACTTAAGCGGAGCCCAGGAGTTCATGTTGTGCATGTGTGTGTATGTTACAGCGAGGCATATGTTTGGAGAACGCATAACAAGAGATACGGGGGTAAGCTTGATATGTTTAAAGGGAAGTGCAGGATAAAGCGTGGTTTAGGGAAAAGGGATGAGCAGAAGACAATAGGAGGGAGCCTGGAGAGGCCACTTTGTCAAAAGACAGACAGGAGTTGATCCTGAACCTCCTGTGGCTCGTTCTGCGTCGCTCCAGGGTTTGAGGGGGCTTCCGAGAGGATACACTGGGGCTGTATTGTGAGCGGAGTATATGGGGTACTGAAAGTGGATAAATGAGGAGACGGTCAGTCCAGGTCAGTCCAGATGTGAGGCTGTTAAACAGTGGGGAACTGAAGAGGGTCAGTGGTGGACATCTTAGGGCAGTGCCCTGGAGTCATTCACACCAGTTTGTTACAATCCGCAGCGAAACACCACCCACCCTTCCCAACAGGGACACAGCAGAGATGGAGAATTAAGTGGAATGTCTGGGATGTGGGGACAGGCTCCATACCCTGAGGAAAGCCCAATTACAGACTTAAACCCCCTGTCTGTCGGTCTGTGTGTCTGTGACATGCAGCTCAGATAAGATGAAAGTTGCTTAGGACCAATATCAACTTTTTTTCTTCAGTTGCCATTAGAAGTGATGCAATCCAGATGTTCCATATACAACAGCATTTTAAGTATTCTAGTGCAATGGCGTTCCTTCTTACAGCATAAAGCTCAGGGGTTGTTGTCAGGCTACTGGCAATCTACAGACCCAGAACCAGGTTTGAGCATCTACAGGTCGCTGTGTGCCCAGGAGGGGTGGAGGGATAGAGGTGAAGGGTCATGAGTCTTTAGGGCAGCACATGCAGACACTGTACTGGGGGGGTCACCAGGCTCCAACCTGGCTACGTACACACTAGAGTTCAACAGACATGGACACAAAACAGAACAAAACAAGAGTCGGACAAAGGAATATTTACACAATGAGATTTTGGATAAATAATCATCATTAATGTCTATATAATAACTAAGTGGGTAAAGGCAAATAATAGTCTGGAACAGTCTGGTAATTTCAAAATGTTACATCACTGTGCTGTTATCCAGCCAATAAAACCAGGGACAGATGACACATATGTTATGTCATGATCTTACAATATCCAAAATCTAAGACAATATCCAGTCTCATATCACGATATCAATATAATATCAATATATTGTCCAGCCCTAACAAGAGCTGGACCAATATTAGCCACTATTACCTTATTGAATATGTGTATCGGAATTGGTATGTTCTATGTCAAGTGATTTTAACAAGTTGATTCTTAATAGTAAAACTAAAAATGCTGTGTATACACTCACCGGCCACTTTATTAGGTACACCTGTCCAACTGCTCGTTAACACTTAATTTCTAAGCAGCCAA
>NC_048415.1:24605443-24613779 GCF_013103735.1 Etheostoma cragini
AGGATCTATAGGAAGATTGTTTGTTTGTGTTTAGGTAATACTGACCGAAAACTATAATACTGAGATTTTTTTTTACTCCCCAAAAATCTGTCGGGCTATAATATTGACATCTAGAGCATGGAACTCAAACAAAGTTTATTTATGATATGAATACTAAGTAACAAGTGTGCCCGGCCAGTAGGGGGGCACGATTCAGAAAATATCGCGATTCAATATCGATTTTTAGGCTCAAGATTCAATTCAAAAATCGATTTTTGATACAAAAACGATTCTCAATTTAAAAACAAAAACATTCACAGTCTGTAAATGTAGTAAATATTCCCAAGGGATAGTATACACACCATTACAAACTAAAACAATATGAATCGATTTTTTAAGTTCTATGAATACATTTTATCTGTAGAGCTTTAATCACGATGCGCATGTGAATCGATTTTTTGCACACCCCTACCAGCCAGTAAATACCTCTAACTGGTTGCCGCGGAAGATGCTGACATTTTCAGAATGACTTATTTGGATTTTTTATCTTGTGTGAAGTTAAATTATGAGGGCAAATGAACACTTTTCATTGTATAAATTTACAGCATTTTTCCAATTCTGTAAATAAATGTCAACATCATTGGGTTTGGGTTTTTAAACTTGTATACAGACTTTTTCAGACTAAAACACAAACACACAGCAGAAACACAGATAAGGCAGGCGGTCAATTTGAATGAGTCATGGGAGAACGGGACAATCGGCCGCGCCGTGAGCAGTAATAACTCGGAGCTTGACTGTTTGCAGAGGCCTGCCCTGGTAATCCCAGCACAGTCCCAGCAGAGTAAAGCAACAGGCCGGGGTGAGAGAGGTCAGCTTCCTCTCTACTGCACTGCTGTCATCACTACTGTGTTCAGTGATGTGACAGACTAATGAACAGTGGACTGCACAGCACAAACAAAACAAACACAATACTAGCCCGAAAAAGTCGGCTATTACACAAATAAATAAATAAATGCAGTTGCGACCTGTCCCGAGACAGCTCTCTCTGGGAGGTATGTACAGTAGTAGTGTACATGTTTTGTTTGGTGAGGTAGAGGCTCTGGCTGGGCCGTTGATGGGAAGGTAGTGTGTCTGGGATGTTCTGGGAAAAAGTGGTGAAAGAGGGAGTCTGTGGAGTCCCCCCCCCCGTCCATCCAGCACTGAACACCGTCTAGCATACGCATTCTGGGACTGCGGGCTGGAGCTGGCCCAAGCCCGCTCAATCCGACCCATTCAGACCAAAACACAGTTACATGCCAGACAGCTAGGGCAGTGGGGGGGAGGGGTGCATAATAGGTGCAGGCATGGGTGGGATTGCCAACCAAGAAGATATCTGGCCCTCTCACACACATATAATATTGAGGAGGTAATCATTCAAGCAGTCTCCGTACAGTCAGTATAAACAGCGAGTAGCACACTAACCACATTAAAATCACAGGGCAACCAACATCTCATCATTACCACATTTGTTTTACCCTCTCTTATTAACCTCCCAGCTGCAAATACCCTGGCAGGTATGTTGCCTTTCAAGTACCCTGAAACTGTTGGGTTTCTGTAAACGTCACAGAGTCCGGTCTAGACCTGCTCTTTTATGAAAAGCACTGTCAAATAACTGTTGTTGTGATTTGGCGCTATATGAAATAAAATTGAATTGAACTGAAAGTAAAGGCCCCCATTACAAACTCTGCAAAAGCACAGTTCATTTACGAAGAGCTTTTTTATGTAAGTATATTTAAGCATTACCTTAAGAGCAAAAAAATGTATTATTACACAGTAATTTATGCAGTAAAGTGTTTGTGCACAACCGTTTGGAAAGGCATGAGCTAGGCTAGGCCCTGAACTCAACGGCCCTTTGCCTCAGTACAGCTACTACCCACTGCACAGCTCCACAGAACATCACAGAGCGGTTGGCCTAAATGAACTCCCACTGTCCACCAGCGACGGAGCGCCCGGCACTGCCCGGCCGTACCCACAGCAGCCCTCACACACTCAGGCACAGCAAACACTGCCCAACCGCCGTGGCCAGAGCTGAAAGGCACTTCATTCCGCCATTTTGTAATGTAATTAACTTCTCTCTGTCCACGTTGAGCCAAAGCAAAAGCAAAAAACAACAAAAAAAACAACCTCACATGGAAATTAAATAACTAGACTGGGGCACAGAGGACACACAACTCATTTCCCTTAATACCTCAATAAAACTCCGGGCCCTTTTTTGATTGCAAACACCATCGCCCTCAAGGCTTGATTGTGAGATCTGATTCTTGAAGAATGTCACTTTAAACCCACGCCAAGTGCTATGTATACACTAAGTTATTAACAAAGTCATCGTCAGTTTAACGAGACCCAGTTCCAGCTGAGGACACAGTCCCCTAAAAAGCCAGACTCAAACTACAAAAGATTGGTGAGAAAGTTGTGCCATGACTTCTCCAGGTAAAGTAGACAACCATGAGGCAGTAGATCAAAGCGGAGTCATTAAATAAATGGATGCTGTGACTATAAGCCCTAAAGTCTTCTTCCTTTATTTAATGAAACCCGTGATGGCCCCATCTGAGGACAAAGGATTGGGAGGTTGTTTTCAAATTCCCATTTGGCATTAGGCACCGCTGCGAGCTTGTTTTATTTTTCCGTGATTTAGTCAAATAAGTTCATAAATACTCTGCTGTGCTGCAGCTTGTTTTACTCACTGAAAACAGCAAGGTAACAGGGGGAGGAACTGGCTTTAATATCTGTCAGCGATGCTCTGTGAGTAGGAAATGTCCTAAAATATCAGTTCAGATCATTGCTAAAGACCTGATGTGCTGACTGGCTGGTCTGGCTTTTGATTTGTCCTTACCCTCTCCCCTCTTGTCTCTCCATCAGACTTGCCCTCTGACCTTTTCCACAGTCAAACATACGTGTACATCCGCCTCTGTCCGCCCCCGTAAACTAGACCTCTTCCGAACTAAAAAACCTGTAAACAACATGATGGAAAATCTGGCGTTTTTTGCTGTGTTTACTGGATTTGAATGTTTTTCCTGCAAACACAACTGACCTTGTTTAGGAAGGAGAGGAATCTGCGGAGGGGGCGGGGGGGGGGGGCAGTTTAACATAACATTCAGGGCCGCATCTAGCGAACCACAAGCTCCCACTTACCTGCTGAGTATTGGCAGCAATAAAATATTTACCCAAAGGGAAAGTTATGCAAGAATAACTGCGAAGTTATTAACAAATTGTGAGTGAATGTTATTCTTTTCAAATTAATTCAGCGTAACATCATTTTTGAAAGAATTTATAAAACGGGTGTGCATTCTTCAAGTTATATGATCCACGTTCCCGTAATATTAAAAGAGAGAATTGCTTGCATCTGTGCTGGATATCCCATTTTGAGACTTTTCACTTTTCATCGCCTGTGACACATGTGGATAATAGGTTTGGGTAAGATGAGTACGGACCTGCAGCAGCAGCCTCTCGAAGGCCAGGCAGGCATCCCAGCGGGGCAGGCTGGGGTGGCTGAGTGTCTGCGCCGTGGCCAGGCCCAGCTGGAGCACCCCGCAGTGACTCTCCAGCGCCCCCCAACTGCTCCGGAACAGCTGCATGTAGGAGCACAGCTGCTCGGGGGTCACGCGGCCTGAGAGGAGGGAAGAAGATCCTCTTATTATCTGGGGAGCCAGATCAATCAAAATTGGTCAAAGTACATCAGTATAGTTTTTTTAAATGTACTCTGACTTTTGATCTTTTGTGTGCCATAAAAACACGCACACGAGGCTTAAGGCATAAAGGGGAATGACAGGATACCAAGACAGACCATAATATTAACTTAATGAGCAAAAACTCTGCATGCTAGGAGATAGCGAGAGCTGAAATGTGTATTTGTGCATGTGGCTGTGCCAGACAAGAAGCCATATTCTCTATATGTGCCAGCGTCAGGTTGCTGTCAGAGTTTTCAGTGAGATGCTTAAATGAGTCACAGTATACGACTCATCATCAACGAACAGGTCTACATATCCTGCAGCAGAGGCTAGACTAGTGACTGCAAATCAAGAGGTTTTCTTTCAACATTTATAGAGAGAGCAGAGAGACTGGATATAGTCGGGCCCTCCAGCGAAGACGCACAGAGACACAGAGACACAGAGACACAGGAAGAGCGGCGTAAAGGGTGTAAGGGCTAGAAGGGGGGTGTGCAGGGTGGCCTGGAGGTACGAGGGGCTGTGTCAGGGGCTGGGAGAGAGAGGGGGCACACATTTACTCCCCATAAAGCCTACTTCTTCATGTTGATGTTATGAACCAGCACCAGATGTGGGAGTATTTCCTGTTGGACTACATGGTCAATGTTTTCTTTAGCGGGGCCAAACACATGACTGGAAAAGAAACAGACAGGCAGGATAAAAAAAATAAAATTAAATGGAGCAGAAATCTCCAGAATACTAGATATTAAGTGAAGTCTCGCAACACATTTTAAAACTTCATTTAACTGGATAAGAAAATCTAGGACTGTGATTGATTTTTGGATAGAAATTTGGGTATGGGAAGGTCATAACAAAAAAAAATAGTTTTCAGAGAAGCTAATAACTTAATCTTACAGCAAAATAGATTTCTGTTGGGAAACAAACAAGTATCTGCTGAAATTAAAGTATTTTTGAAGAATAAGCTTCAGTCTAGACATATTCAAAAACCTGAAAAGCTCTATTGTGAACATATCCAGCCATAAAATCCTGGCCGTATGTATACCCATGGTTCGCCGAGTTTGATGTGCCAACCATAATTCAACGCAGAACCAGGAAAGATGTCCAAAGCTAGGGCCAAGCATAATTCCTCCTGAGAATAGGCCACCAGAAGAATGGCACACTCTAGGCCAATATAATCAGACTTTAGATCAGATGATCATGTGAGACTGAGTGAGAACATGTTAGACAAAAAAGAACTTGAGACGAGAAAGCCACATAAACGCCTGTTCTCCATTACACAATCAAACAGCCCTGGCACAGCCTCAGCTCTTATCTGTGGCACTAAACTTCCCTCGAAACACTTCTGTGATTCCTCAGGCATCTTGTTGCCAGATGTAAAAATGAATCTCAGGGAGATGATCTGTCAGCTGAGCTTTGGCTTCGGACAAGAGTTTCTGCGTGAATAACAGGCTCTAATTTTCCGTCTTTGAGTGAAGACCATACATGTAAGAATACACTCTACTTAAATGGATTTTTACATGCCTGCTTTATTTGTTTAAACAACAATTTGCATTGGGCACCTTATAAATCTTGTGCCTGTTTTCAGGTCATTTCAATGCATTGAAAGATGCACCATTGATCTCTGGAGTCTGGAAACCCCTGGCAAGTTTTTAATGTTTTCAGGGTCATGTATGTGACATGTTTTTGAATATAGCCCTAAGTCAATTAGATAATGTGTGCATGAAATATGGAGATATTTCAAATAACGCCATGTCTGTTTTGTTCACCAGCGCGTATATAATGTGTCACTCTTGAGACATCACCTAAGAGAGCAGAAGAAACCTGAACCGTTTTAATGTGCACTCTTCTTTTGTGCACTTATTGCAGAGGCAGCCATAAAACAAATCACATATTCAGTCCCATGCTTTTAACAGTTTGAGTTGCTGCCCATTTCAGCCTTATGTGCAGAAGTGGCAATATGTTCAGCTCATGATCAAAGTCCTCAACAATGCAGAAAAGCACAGGGGCCAACATTGATTTAGTCCGGTTTCTGGAAGAGGACTTGCATTCTAGGTGCAGAGGGTTACTCAGAGGCTAAGTGATGTCTGATGTCAGCTTGGAGCTGAGTGGTGGCTGGTCTCAGCAGCTCGACAGCCACATAAGTAATTCTACATGGATGAGGGACACAGGAAGGCTGAGAGACTTTTATTTATGCACTCTAAGATGGGGAAAGTCCAGGTGCTTTTATTTGTGGCTGCATGTTGAGGCCCCGTTCAAGAACATACTGCACAGGCGTGGAGAACACACACCGCAACCGGGCAGCTACACTGCCACATTACTCAGACCTTCTTAAGTGTTGTAAAAACACCTTTAAAAGGTCCCGTATTGTAAAAAGTGAGCTCTCCAAGTCTTTTTTATTTATAATGCTGGTCGAGGTGCTATATGAATACTGTGAAAGTATCAAAACGCTCAATTTACAAAGAAATACACATGGGCCTTGTTTAGAAAGTGTCACAACTATACTGTATATAGGTAGAACGTGTTGCTACAGTGCTGTTACAGTCATTCCCCGGCTGCAATGACTCCAAGAGCGCAGATGTCGAAACCCTGGACACGCTGACCAATCTGAGCAGATGGGTCTTTTGCGGGAGGAAAATCAACCAGGACAGGGCACTTAAAGTGACAGGTGCTAGAACGCATTGTTTCAAACAGAGAGGGAATACAGGTGTATTCAAACACAGTGTAAGAAAAATGATGTGTCTTGAACATTAAACCATTTAAACATCTTCTAGTAGGAACCCAATAATACAAGTATGGACTTGAAAATGAGCATGATATGGGACCTGTAAAAATGTATGGAGTGATTTGCAGATTAAAATATCTGTTGGAAAACAATTATATATATCCCATATGTCAATTATTTTCTCAATTATTGATAAGTTGTTAGGTCTAAAAAAAGGCAGAAAATGATGTCAAATGTCTTTTGGTGTTTCCCAAGGACCAAGATGACGTCCTCAAGTGGTTGTTTTGTTCACAACTCACCCCCATAAAGATATTCAGTTAACGGTCACAGGGGTGTGAAGAAACCAGAAAAATATCAAATTTAAGAAGCTGGAATCAGAGAATTTGTCTTTTTTTCATTTGAAAAAAAAATACTCAAACCGATTATAAAATAATGTTGGGGGTTAATTTAATAGCTGACAATTAATCTTTGCGGCTCTAATTCAAAACAGTACTTAGTCTCCAGTCATTGGACTAAGCTGTGGTTATCACAAATAAGATCTGATCTGGTTATGGCTGTGTTGTTTTATTCCTACTGTTTTTTGTGTTGAATGCTTAAAAAAATAATACAAAAAAACTTGTGTGTGTGTGTGAGAAGGTTTGGTAATAACTAAAAGAGTTGCAATACAGTAACTGCTGTTGTAAGAGCTGGCCTGCCCGCCATTTGGTAGGTTGGTGGTTCGATCCCTGGCCCTGGAGTCCCATGTCGAAGTGTCCTTGGGCAAGACACTGAACCCTGAGTTGCCCCCGATGCTGCCCCATCGGTGTGTAGATGTGTGTGAGTGTGTATCTGATGAGCAGGTGGCACTTTGTACGGCAGCCTCGGCCACAGTGTGTGAATGTGTGTGAATGGTTCCTGTTTTATATTACATTGCAGTACATGTCATTTAGCTGACGCTTTTATCCAAAGCGATTCAAGATTGCTATATCTGCATGCCTCTGGAGCAACTAGATAGGGACACACTGGTTGATGTCTCGCAGTGGGAATCGAACCCGGGTCTCCCACACCACTGCGCCATCACCACCCCCGTGGAAAAGGGGAGACTATACTGTTAAACATGACTACTCGTCTCATTGAAACTATTTTGATATTACACTCTTCGGTTGTTTGCTGTTAAATGAGCAGACCGCACCACAGGAAGAAAGGCCCTGTCAACACGTCTCATTTACACTGCAGTATCGGTGCACACAACATATACACAAACTGGATAACCTTATGACGCACACACATGCAATGCACAAAACACACACAAATGAAAAGATAAATGCACTTCTACGGACGATGAAACCAAAGCTGTCTAACTAATTCCCCGCTATGAGAAAAAACACCCAAGATAAACACTGGACTCTGCACGCGCACGCACACACACACACACACACACACACACACAAAATTTCATCATCCTATTGTGCTATGAGAAACCTGACGGGTCATACTCAGGCTCTGAGAAACAGATTATTTTCTCTGTTTCTCTCTCTAGATGATCTTACCCTGATGAGATGAAAAGAAGCCAAGTTGAGTGTGTATGTGAGAATGCAGGACCTGCAGTATCCTGATACACCAATATTTTTCTCCACTAATCTGCATTAACCCGGCAGAGTAAGAGTGAGTTTGGATGGGAGCGGAAAAATTCTACTCTCCTGGAGGGTGAGTGAGCACCGAGAGAGCAGATAGGTATTACATGCTAAGCATTTTGTGTTACTGGGTTCAACTTTGGCCTCATATGAGCAGAGCATGATGGATTGAGATCTCGCTGGTGGGCAGCATGGGAACTTTGTGGGGGGGTGCACTGGGAGCTCAGGGGGCTTCATAGAGTCTGGTCTTCTGCCAATGGGGTTATAAAGGTTCAGTGTGTGAGGAGTTGGACAGTGTCCCCTTCTCTCTCTCTCTCT
>NC_048415.1:24613789-24616877 GCF_013103735.1 Etheostoma cragini
CTCTCTCTCTCTCTCTCTCTCTCTCTCTCTCTCTCTCTCTCTATGTAGAAGGACTGCTTTTTAGCAAAAATGTGTGAAAGGAAACCACCATGTGTACGCAGATGCTTGGCAGAGCGTGTGGGGTGTGTGCACATGTGTGTGTGTGTGACCTCCAACATATTACAACCTGCTTGTTACGAGAGTCGAGACCTTCTTTACCTCACAGATTACAGGCGCTGAGGGACCACAAAGCCCCTCCCATTTAACCCCCTCCCTCTCTGCCAGATGCTAACCTGCATATTAGCACAGTGTGTGTCTATGTGTGTGTGTGTTTGTGTAGTACGTCCATTACCAATGTGAGTCAGAGGGCAGTGTAAAGGTCAACGTGCACAAGGGCACTGTAAACTTGTACAGGTAATGACTTTATTTTTGCGTGCCTACACATATTTTTATCCCTCACTTCAGCCCCCTTGTGCTTTATTAACAAACAACAAAGTGTGTGCAAGGGAGTGTGTGTGTGTGTGTGTGTGTGTGTCTGTAATAGAGCCAACATGTGGTTCAGATTTCCTCTGTGGCCACATAGGCAAATACACGGCAAGGCAAAGAAGTTGGATCTCAGTAGGGGGCGCTATGATTCTGCTCCAAAACACACACTTCTCTCTAAGAATATACATTTACACTCATGATGCTTTTACTTTAGGTCGTGTTTATTCATTTGTAGTCTCTGTATTTTGTGTTTTTTGTAACAAGAAACAAGATGTGTCATATGTTCCATCTTTGGCATTCAGTTTCTTACCCATGCTCATCTTGATTGGCAGCTTCTCCTTGCTGGCTGTTTCCACTAGTTGCCGACGGACCTCCATCACCGCCTCTTTATGTTTATTGGTCAGCATGGCCTCCCATAGAGACTGGGCTGCAGGTGACCTGGGAGGAAAAAAACAATCAAACAGGCAATTTATTCATGAGGGGAAAAAAGAAAAAAAAGCACCATACTAGAGACAAATTTCCAGCACTAACAAGCTGAGCTGCTCCTGCTGTGTTCAGAGCATGCAGGACTCTGAGCAGAAACACAAAAGGGATAACAAGGACGTGATTGAGTGCTCGTCTCAGTGATAGAGAGCCTGCTGGGTTGGGGAGTGGCGACTCCCTTATGGGACCCCTCACAGGAAAAAGCTGAAATTAGTCGGGGGAATGTTCTCAATCCACCTTAAAACGTCTGTGTCCCGACATTCCTCTGGACTGATCGGTGCTCGCCTTAAATCAGTGGCAAAGCAATAGACCAAGGCTCCTCCTGATACCATCTCAGTCCCTGGTCTCATTATCCGCTAGGTTAGGAAACAAACTGATCCTCATCACCAATGGGAGACTGAGGACAGGGCATGTGCAAGACTACTACCATCTGCCAGCAAGCAGTGGAAACAGCTTCAAGTCTTTCCATGAAGGAGACAAGGAGTGCTGCAGAGGAGCTTCATCCTCATTAGCTCCCTAGAGAATGGCACTTTTTTTTCTGTATGATCTGGGTCCTGTATATGAATTCATGCCACTCCATTAGTCTCCTCTTAGATTTCTTGCCCTGTTAAAATGACACTAACACTTTGTTGGCTGGATGAAAAAAATAAGGGCATCATAAGCTTACATTCCTGCCTGTGCATTTGACAGCAAGACTGCCAAGGAGACAAGATCTTCTTGCTACTCTCAGGAGTGACCAGAGAGAGAGAGAGAGAGAGAAAAGGGCTGAGGACAGAGAGGGGGGAGGTACGAGGAGAACTCGCTGACAAATCCACTCTGTTTTTGTTTTTTTACTTTTTTCTTCTCTTGCCTTTTTTTTCGCCTTTCTAACTGCCATGTGTTTAATATCAGATGTAATCTGTTCCAGACCTTGGGCTGGGTCTGGATGGGGAGGAGAGGGGCTCACACTGGGACGCCCGCCATCTTCACACTCGCGCCAGACACACAGGCCGGCAAACACGACTTAGCCCCGGAGAAGAGGCTAGTGTAAAAATTAATACAGAAAAAAAAAATAATGCGAAGAAACAAGACAATACATGAAGTAATTAATAAAAAACCTCTTTGTTTGCTCAAGTTGGGATGAATTCATAAATACTGCATTGCAGTTGTTGGTCAAGAGTTATGACATGGGGTCATTTCCCCAAAACACTTCAGAATCCTTCAGACAAACACCTCCCATGCTCTTGATGAAGTACCAGAACTTTAAGGATTGCGCAAATCGTCAAGCCCCACATAGTTGTCATGGTTAAAATACCAATAGTGTGACTTGACCATGCCATATGTGAGCAGCCGTGTGTGTGTGTGTGTGTGTGTGTGTGTGTGTGTGTGTGTGTGTGTGTGTGTGTATAGAACGCATCTGTATATGTTTGCACACAACCCTGTGCATCAGCGTGTGTTCCGGGAAGATTGAGGGCCTCAGTAGAGTGTGGATGAAATATGGTTCTAATTTGGCTCTCTGCTCACCCGGCCCCCCTATTCCCATTTGGTCTGGTCAGAAGAAAAGCGGGGGGGTCTGAGCTGGGCCGAGGGGTGAGGGGTGAGGGGTGAGGGGTGAGGTTTATACTGGCAGGTTGTGAGACAGGCTCCATAACCAGCCAGGGACCTTGTTGAGTAACTACTCTACTACGGAAGAGAGAGAGAGAGGGGTAGGGGTGGGAGTCAGAGGGCTGGGAGTGGGGGGGGGGCTGGAAATGGGGGGCGCGTGTCACTGGCCATCTGCAAACATTAAGTGCAGACTGTCTGTTGGAAAGGCTGCTCTGAAGAAACCTGAGGGGGGCAGTCTTGCTTTTGACTTGTGTCCACCATAGTGAAGGTCCACTCTGGCTAGCTTGGATAGGCTGAGTGTGTTTGGTGAATACAGGAGGGGGGGGGGGGGGGGGGGGGGGGGGGGGGCGTCTATGCCCCAACTAAATTTCACTAAATGTGGAAAGATTGCTGTTAGGTTTAAAGGCAGTTAGGCATCAAATACTGTAACATAAAAAAATAAAGCAAAAAGTCGTGTGCGTGCCACAAGAAAGAATGTTTTGCTCATTAAAAGAGATGAAATACCTCTGACTTTGTCCAAGTCATTAATGAGTGTGGGGGTAAGGGGGGGGGGGGG
>NC_048415.1:24617074-24625216 GCF_013103735.1 Etheostoma cragini
GGGGGGGGGGGGTCAGTATTCATAACATGATTCAGAAGTAAGAAATATTACATAAAGTACAGTTATAATGAATGAAGCCTCTTGGACGGTTGACACAAAAATCCACACTTTCTCACTCCCTTCTAGTAGTGTCACGAGTTATCATTTTTAGTTGACCACTTTTTGAAATATGTGTCTGAGATTTCATGAAGAATAATTATAGTGTAGAAAGATTTCCCAATTTTAAAATGAGATGTGAAGTCATGGAAGTAACCAGACTTAAGACTTATTGTTTCTGTAAAGGGAAATTGATGTAAATACATTTTTTTAAATATATATATATACATATTTTTGGTATGTTCTGAGCACTACAAATGAAACAAGATTGAAGTAAATGGTAACGAATCAGATTGCCTAAAGCTCAGGAGTTCTACAAAGCCTTTTTCCTTGGAAAGCAGAGAAACTTTATACCAATCAAAGCTCATTCATATTTAATAACACTTCTTAGTGTTTCTCAGCATCTGCAGAACAAGTAACATTTATAAACTACAGTTATGGAACAAAATGATCAGAAACCCAGGGCAGATGATCCAGACGGGGATGGGTGTGTGTGTGTGTGTGTGTGTGTGTGTGTGTGTGTGTGTGTGTGTGTGTGTGTGTGTGTGTGTGTGTGTGTGGACTTTCCAATAGGTCTACATGTAACAGATTCAGTCGAATAAGACAAGGTCAGGCCAAATCTCTGAGTGAGTTAATTTATGAAGTGTGTTTAATGGGTCAAAACACATTGTCGGTTTCCTGTAAACATCCTCGCGTTCATGCGAGGGAGGTGGACCTAAACCAGACCTGGCCTCGAGTGTCTGTGTGTCCTGGCAAGAGGGACAAATGACCCGGCAGATTTATAGGCAAAGATAAAAGGGAAAGACAAGTTCTGCAGGAAGCGAGGAGAGGATACACACTTAGAATTAAACACACCAATGCAGAAGTACAAGGAGCTCCCGTTGGCCATTGCCATTCAGTGACGACTCCATAAATACTTCTGCTACACTGAAAGAATGGTGGAATACATCTTTGTAAAAACCTTTAAAAAAAAATAAAAAAAATAAAATCTTTGCCAATTACCACAGTGGGAATGTTTCTTTAATTAATACTAGAGGTGTGTTGTGTGCTATACAGAAGTATATGTATCATTCATAAAGTAGAATTATGTTGTACATGTACAATGAACACTCCAATAAAGTGATTCAAATAGTCATAAAATGGGATGTTGGCTGCATTGGTAAAATGCACATGAGAAATATAACGTCAATTGTTAAAAGGAAATACAGAATTTAAAAAAAAAAGCAAAAATAATACGCAAAAAATAAGCAACTTTCTTATTTCGTAGTGTAGAGAAAATAGTGAGAAGGTGAGAAACGAAAAGGAGCTTTACGGGGGGGGAATTGATGCGGATTGATGCGGGAGTCTCTCCCCCCATGCGTCTTCCCTAGTTTACCATTTCAAATGAAAACCAACAGCAGGGGTTCTTTGAAAGAGTGGGACTGGAGGATGTTGTCTTTTGGGGGTGTTTTCTCATCTCACTGAATAAATGCACACACACTCTCTTTTTCCAACTAGAAAGTGCATTCTGCAGTAAATATCAAATAACAGAGCGGAAGTCGAACAGAATAGGTTATGTTATCTCCATCTTGAAGGGAACACGGAGTACAAGTTGCTCAGGTTAGAGTAATCTACTTGACTGATGTACTGTGGGTTCCAGGATGAGATATACCTTCAACGCCGGGGGAGAAAACTGAATTAGCCAGCGGCAGAAACAGAAACACAACATCTGAAATGTCAGCTTATTGCATCCAAAGATATGGCTAAATCCCAGCATCTCCCATAAGTAACTACCAAAAAACCAACAGATAAGAACTCTATTTATCACTGTTTGAGTTCTCACTGACCTTTAGGGTAGTCTTGATCAAATCAGTGTGATAAATGATTAGATTAGTGCAACCGCACTGTGTTGCTGGCTTTTGCACAGACACACCTGGCTCAGAGGGAGAACTGGTCCTCTTCTTTTAAATTGGTGGCAGAAGACTTCAAGCTATTGAAATGAGACTACTTTAGATACAAGCCCATCAAAAGAGCAAGGCAGCGATTTCCATCTAGAGCAAGGATCCAAGGGTCCAAGAAGAAGAAACAGAAAACACTTTTCTGTAGGCATGACAACCTCTACTTCCTGCAAGGTCTCTCTCTCACAGATACACACATCAGCTGCAGGTCCAACTATGTTGAGAGTGGAACATGGAAAGTAGTTACTGTAGAAATTAAGTTTTCGTCAATGAAACAATGTAAGGATCCCAATGTTTGGCCAGAACCAATATGCTGTGTACCGCTGTTCAACAGAGCGTGTGTTCCTGTTCAGACAACTCATTCCTCCTAAAAACAGAGTCAATAGGCTGGCCTGTAAGGGAACTCACCCTATACTGTAAGTAATGATGTAGCACAGTTGTTTTTTTAAGCCTATAAATCACTCACAGGTCTTAACTACAAGTAAGGATACTATAGTAAAACAATCTCTACCCTATAGCCCCCACCGAGTGATTGTGGCCAGTTTCATTTATTCTTGGTGGGGTAAAAACAGGGCTCAGCTGTTCTCAGCTGTCAGTCATTAGCTGTCTGTCTATCTCTGCTTTTTGTTACTTTTATCCCATACAGCCTGAACGCACCATTTTGTTTTTTTAAATCATGCTCGTATTTCCCAGCTGGGACAAAAATAGGTGTTTCCCCTGCTTCCTGGGGGTACACATGCACAATCTGCCGGGCAGATATGAAGAGAGATGGCAGCTTCGCAGTGTTTTCTCATGGCAGGGTGCGGTTGGTTGCTGTGCCTGGCGCAAGCTCAGCAGCTCCTGAGGCAGATCCAGAGCACCTTGGCCACCCGTACTCGGTGCAGGCCACAGCCATACACACGCCCACCACAGGATCAAGGTCGGCCAGACTGGCGGTGGTGCAGGGTTCACTCTGAGACTGAGGGAAACTTGGTGCCCTCTGCCAATGGGGCTCCTATGTCACGAGGGCTGTGCAGCCAAATACAGCAATTAACACCGACCGGGTTGGAAGGTACCTGACCGCCCCCACGCACACACGCACGCACACACACACACACACACACACACACACGAACACACAGTCGTGTCTGGCTATCTTTGTGGGGACCAGTCATTGACATAATGCATTCCCTAGCCCCTTACCCAAACCTTAACCATCAAACCTAAATGCCTAACCTTACCCTCACCCTAACCCTAACCTTAACCATCAAACCTAAATGCCTAACCTTAACCCTCACCCTAACCCTAACCCTAACCTAAACCTAACTCTAACCCTACTCCTAAAACCAAGTCTTAGTCCTCAAAAAGCCCTTTAACCTTAAGGGGACCAGCATTTTGTCCCCACAAAGCTGTCAAGACCCCATAAGTATACTGTTTTCACAGTTGGTCCCCACAAATGTAGCAATACCTGGTCCACACACACACACACACACAGCCCCTTTCACTCAACGTCCTTCTATATACAGCAAAATGTACATCATGGTACTATTTAATGGCTGGAAGAGAAAGCCATAGTGCAAGAGCAGAGAACAAAAAATAAACTGTGTGTGTGTGTGTGTGTGTGTGTGTGTGTGTGTGTGTGTGTGTGTGTGTGTGTGTGTGTGTGTGTGTGTGTGTGTGTGTGTGTGTGTGTGTGTGTGTGTGTGTGTGTGTGTGCGTGCGTGCGTGTGTATATAGTATACAGCCACACAAAGTATACTTTCTCCCTGGCAAGATTGCTAGAACCACAGAGTGAAAGTCAGGTTGTAGATTAAGGAAAATTCACACCAGGTTATGAAAGACAATACGACAATAACTGCAAAGTAAGTGTGGGGTCTAGCCAGGAGACCTAGAATCAACAACCACCCACAGAATGTTTAACACAGAGTAGTCTGTAAAAATATCCTGGAATTACTGAAGGAAATATCGTACAAATAGGTCCAAATTGCATCCACACCTAATATTTAAAAGGCTTGAGTTGGTCTACACGACAAAAGCAATCAAAACACACAGTGGTCTGAGCTAAAAATAGCACCGCAAATCATAGGTGGAACCTATTGTATAGACAATGAAACCACACAGAGCCAGTAGGGTCTAGTGCTTTGCACAGTTCACATCATGCAAAGAAAACAATCCGTGTTAGAAATGTGTGCTTTTGTATCTGTTGTAGAATTAGGAGAGATTAATGCTTAAAAGCAGTAAACCTCAAAAGCATTCCATCTGCTGAGCCCTGTCCTGAACGTATTAGAGTGATTCTCTCTCTGCCTGTGGTGAGCTGTGTACTTGAAGTCAGTTAAATAAAGTGGGAACTCCGGGCTTCTTTCTTGCAGTGCTTTCTCTTCAATCTCCTAAACATCTGTGATAAGGCTCAACCGGGCCATCTGCTCAGAGATAGCACAGGGTTATACAGCCCTGCTGACACGTACTGTACGCTGCACGCAGCCCCCCACTTATTACTTTCATCTACACTTCTTCCTCAGTCTGTTTGTGTCTGAGCCTTAATTTTGATTTTGACTCATTTTTATTGTAAGTGCATATCGGTTCCCAATATCAGCCTCGAAAATGCAAGATTGGTCGATCCGATACTGTTATTTGAATCTCTAGAGCTGCACTTTATGGTGCTGACGGCTGTGTTGTGTGAATAAAAAGTCCATTAATGTAACTGCTTTGGGCTCCATTCTTAACGTAAACACTGAGAGTTTTAATAATGCACCAGGTAGAGAGAATTTCCCGACTCAACTCAGAAATCCAACCAAATTGGGACCTTGTAAATTGGAATAGATTCAGGGAAATCAGTGGCGATACTAAGCCCTAGTTGAGACTCATATTTGCTAGAAAGATCTGGAACAATGATTGCAAAACGTTGTCACCGGGACCACCTCAATCTCTGCACAGCCACCAGTCCCAACCTCTTATCCATCATCACACACTTAACCCTTTCTTATAGACGGACAATGCAAGAGGGTACACTTGTTGAGAGGGCTGCACAATTAATCACAATTTTATCATAATTACAATAGGGACTAGTGCAATAGCCAAATTGCGGGGGGCGCAATATTTGTTGAAGGCAAAATATGTGTCAAACCCTTTTTTGGACATTTTCAGCCTTTATTTTTGTCAGGACAGCTGAAGATATGAAAGGGGAGAAAAAGGGGGGATGACATGCAGCCAAGGGCCGTAGGTCGGAGTCGAACCTGGGTCCACTGCGTCGAGGAGCGATCCTCTATATATGGACAGCAGCTCTGCCTAATGAGCTAACTGGCCGCCCGACAAACCATTCTGAATGAAGGGCTGTGGTGCTGTAGAAACGTCTCAGTCTCCAAATCGTACCCTACAGACCACAGACTGTTTGGTACAGATCCACGTTAAAAAAAAAAAGTCATAATTTTCAATAAAACGATCATTCCCTCCAATATTGTGAATCATCTTGTACTCACAAGGTCAGTCAAAATGCTTGCAGGTGCATCTTTTCCTCATATCACGCAGCTCTACTTGTTGCTGCAGCATGGAGAATGAAACAGAACGCATTTCCTCTGTCAACAGTGAGACAACTCAGCTGTGTCAACCCCAAACAACAACATGGACTTGAGACCTGTATTTTGTGGGTGTATTATGGGGATTGGTTTGACGTGCCCCAGACTTACACGCGAGGGTCAGTGCAACCTGCCCCGGCAGTGCTGACATTATCTGCTACAGTACACACTGTCTAAATAGCCCTGACTAAAGATCTAAGACAACAGACCCTCCCTCCTAGTTCAGAACGGCGCTTGAAATATTCACGGTACATGTGTAAGCCTGTTCATGAACTCAACGCGGCCAGACGTACTGCATGACAGCTCCAGCCACAAAACTCTTCTTTTAAGCCAAAGTCTTTTTCCTCCTGCAACCACATGAAGCGGCGAAGCGGGAGTGGAACACATGATGGAGGACTAATCCCTGCCATGTACAACAGCCCCACCGCAGGCGCCGAACACGTGCATCTGCACGGCCACGACAGGAGGCAAGCTTCACTGAACCACTGGCACCCAATGCCGGTCATGTGCCGCTCAACCAACTCAGCGGGGGGGGGGGGGCTCTGGCTGGTGAGTTTGTGCTTGGCCAGGTGGGAAAAGTATGTAAAACTGTATATTGTGGTTTTATGTAGTGGTAGGGATGGGTTCCAATGGCAAATTCCAATTTGGTTGTGGTTCCAAGAAAAATACTCATACTCATCAGCACACAAACTCCTTAAAAAGGATTTCATGAGGGTTTCAAAACGGGATTCAGATTTGATTTAGCGGATTTGGAACTGGATTCAGATGCGTTGAAATGCTATGCTAACCTTGTTTTCAGCTATTGTAGTGTGGCATAGAAAGTGTAGGAGCCACAATATGTTGTTTATGGTCTTATTAATTGATTATTGTATTATGCGCTAATATTGTCGGTGGTGGGCGTTTTCATGGCGGTTTTGAGCGACAGAGGAGGTAGACGTTCATCAACATAACACACACATATTGACCTATCATATTTCAAAAATGTAAGTAAAAACGGTTTTGTGTGGCAGGGCACCTTAAACTGTTGCAGCACTAGGGGAAAATGGGGCTTATAAACAACACCCAAGGCTGAAAAAGAGATTAGATTATTTTTTGTCATATTGGGTCTTGGACATTACAGTGAGCTGAACCACCAGAACACTGATATGATACAGGATACACATGTACAGTCAAAATATCTGAAACTTCAGCATGTCAATTAAGAAGTAGAGGTACAACATGTATAGGTGTAAAGCAAATTGCAAACTTCTCTATCAAGCAGAAACCAGATTAGCGTTTGTCCTGATTATTTACTAAAATGTGTTTTTATTCTGCTCTTTACTTCCCTTGTCTTATTGTGTTATCTTGAATATATATTTGTTTTGATTCTGGATTTATTATCTTTTAGACCTGTTATTTTGTAGTTAATAACAGGGTAGACAGAGGTAGGAGTATTGAAGTTTTACTTCTGCCTAATCCTTTTTGCACGTGTAAATAGAGAAGTTTAAACACCGGTAATAAGGGAGTGTTATTATTTGGTTTAACTGTTTTCTTAACCCTATTTCTCTGATGTTTTATTTTATTTACATGTTCAAAATAAAGATATCAATCAATCAATCAATCAATCAATCAATCAATAAATATTCCTCATTCAGAGATGGTGTATTCATTTAATCTTTTTTCCTTAATTGGTCTAGTTTTAAATCAAAAGTTAAAGAAATTATGGCTGAAAGGATATGCGATCAATGATCACTGTGAATGACGGTAATTTCCATTCAGGTCTCTAGAGCAGGTGATAATAACAGCTGGTTATTGCTATGAATGAACTCTGGTCCAGACTATCATCAGAGATCCACTCACTGGGTCTGTGCGAGACAGCCGGGGGCCAGGGTGCTCTGGGAGTGAGGGGTTCGCTGCACACTTGTGAGCTCCAGCATGTCCACTTGTACGTCTGTCACATGGCCAGGTAGACGTTTGAGCACAGTCAGAATCTTCTCCACCAGGTTGTCGCCATGGTGACCAACAGCTCCTGACAACCAAAAATGACCAAACATCTACTCAGTATGCAGTAACAGTCACTTACAATATTTACCTACAACATTCTGGTAACGGTTTTACCTATGAATACCATAAATAATAACAAGACAGGATCATGAGGGTGATGTGATTACAGGGCTTACCAAGCCAGGTGGCCCACTGAGCATAAGTTGCCCCCCCCCCACCTCATAAGCCACTAGGAAAACATATTTTTATGTGCATTTTCAGGTTCATAATTGTATTTAGAGGTTATATCAAAATAGGTTTAGATAGTTTAGATAGATAAAACACTATCTTTTTTGTTGTACTACACACTGCTGCAGCTCCTCTTTTCACCCTGTGTGTTGAGCTTTCCGTTTTGGCTACAGAGTGAGACATCACACTTCTTTTCCATCTTTGTTGGGAGTTGCACATGCTCAGTAACTAGGTAAGGACTACTAACCAGTCAGAAGCAGAGTATGAGTGCCCTGACAGTACCTAGGTAAGGACTACTAGCCAATCAGAAGCAGAGTATGAGGGAGTACCCTGACAGTACCTAGGTA
>NC_048415.1:24625316-24648243 GCF_013103735.1 Etheostoma cragini
GAGATGGGGGGGGGGGGCTTCGGGCTGTAAACCACATGCACAAAAAAAGATATCTTACACAATAAAAGAAAGGGAAAAGCCAAAAAGCGTTATATGAGCACTTATTGCGTATTATTAAATGTTTTCTAAACTACAGTTACAGTGGGGCGGCTTGGTTGGAAACTCAGAACGATGCAGTCATATTTACAAATCTCCAGTTACCCGTTAACACTGACTTAATGGCCATATGGAATCTGTTTTATAGCATAGATTAGATTCTGAATATCACAATTCCGTCCATGATTCTGTTTTCACAGAAACCACTGGGCTCTACATTAATGCTGCCATCAGCCTGGGACTGGTCCCACTCGGACCCTTGGCAGAAAAGACAGCTGCCACCCGGCTTACCAATGTTTCTGGGGGAAACCTTGGATTACTGCAATCCAAAAAGGACGGAGTATTCACCTGTAAGATCCATTGTCCGGTCCATAAAAATAATGGATGCTTTATTCGGGGCTATCTTCCTTCTGTTTTTTGCTTGAGAGTGATTGGCCAGTTCCCCTGCTATGATGCGGCTCATGGGACCCACGGCAAAACTCTCTTCCCTGGTACCTGTAGCCTCAAACAGGGAATTTAATGCCGAAGCCAAGGATTTGATTTCAAGCTGCAGTCCAACGGGGAGAGAGTGCATGTCTACGTCGACCAGGCTTCCAAATCTCTTCTTCTCTGGACGTTTTGCATTCAGGGACTCCAGGTCGGGAGACAGCAGGGGGAACAGGTGTGCAAAAGGGGGTGTGAGGAGAAGCTGCTGTGACACGGGGGCGAAGACCAGTGGCACATGCAGGACTTCCGCCGTGTAGTTCATGCTCCCCATCCACTCACACAGCTTTTCTTCAAACTGCTCGAACACGGGGCTTCCTTCCATTTCCGTGGGGACATTGTTGGCGAGCAGGTGCACGGAGTGAGCCACGGTGGTGATGACGACACAATACTGGAAGTGACTGAGGGATATGATGTCTTTAATGACGTCGACTGTTCTGCCCTTCAACAAAGTGCTCACCACGAACACGGCTTTCGGTTCAGTCACAGCGCAGGCTTCGAAGCTCGAAAACTCCTTTAAGTTTCGGGCTCCAGCCTCCAATAGGACGGCAGCCCCGCCGCACCAGTGAAGAGCTTCTGCACACTTGTCATCCATAAAAACAACCGCTTTCTTTACCTTCGACAGCACCTTTGCCCACATCTGCACCGGAAAGTGCGTAAAATCCTCCGTCGTTAGCATTTTGTCAATTATTAGTGTTAGCTAGCTAAATTGAACGAAATGGAAGACTCATCAGAAACGTCAGCTAAAGTAGCAAAACAACCATAGAGTCTCTTGAAGGTGACGTGGCAATCGCCTGTCGCAGCATAAAAACGTCATCCAAGCTATAACTCGTTGCTATGACAGTAACCCAAATATATATATATATATATATATATATATATATATATATATATATATATATATATATATATATATATATATATATTTTTTTTTTCTTGGTCCCATATTACATAAGTTGCAATTTATTTCTTTACGTCCTCACGTTATGAGTTGTGATGACTGAATGTTTTTAAATGTTTTATGTATAATTAAAAAAAAGAAGAAAGCAACCCGAATAAACATAAAATCACACTTGAAGGGAACCATATTATTACATATTTTAAATGTAAAGATAGAAATGTATGCATATTGTTAATCTTTTTTTATTTTATTAAGGAAGTTTCAAATTCATTAATCCTAATTTTCAAATTGAAAACTGTGTTTTGAACTATTCCAAATTGAAATTGACATATATTGAGTCTCTTAAATTGGTAACAAATAAGAAAGCTATGACTATAGCTGATATATTGTCCAATCTATTTAATTAAAAACATCTGTTGTCAGTATCACTAACGAGGTTTGTAAATCTGTCACATTTTTATTTATACATTTATTTTTTATTTTTATTTCGCTGTCTACATGGATTTGTTTATTTTATATTGTATAAGTTGCAATTATTTTTCTCTATAATAATATGTTATGAGCTGTGATGACTGAATATTTGTAAATGTATTTCGAAGTTATAATAAAAAAAATAAAAAATAAAAAAGACAGTAACCCGAATGACTGAGTTAACGGTTTATTTCTTATAACGAGTCTCTAGGATTCACTGTCATTACTAGCAACACATTTCAATAACTGAAAAGCAAAAAAGCAATCTAAAGATTACCTGATTCTTAAAAAACGTGTTGAAGAAGAAATATCAACCAATCAAGTCTTTGATATCAACGGTCAGGATCTCAGCGCGAGACAGGTGTCTGACCAATGACAGCTGGCGTTACGTGCCGTCACTTCCCTTACGCTTCCATAGCAACGCCTTGCTGTCAATTTTCCACTTACACGTACGCTGGTATCCCACGTTCCCGTTTTCCCACAACGTTTATAACTAAAGGTACATTTTTTTAGTTTAAAACTACATTGTCTGTGTTAAAATGTCGTCATCGGAGTCAGACTCCAAAGATGTCACCGAAGATAGCGACGAGGGACAAATATATCAATGTAACGTAAAGTCTAAATCGGCCAACCATCAGCCGTTAATTCACGTTAATGTGTTGTTGTCTTCATTTTTGGCATAAACGTAATAACCTAGAGAGCATGGGCGTTATAGTTACATATATCACAGCATAACTACTAAAGTTGATGAGAGTTGGACTTAATTGAGCGCGCGCGTGTGTGTGTTTGTGTGTTTGTGTGTGTGTTTGTGTGTGTGTGTGTTTCAGTGATTTATGACATGATCATCAGAGATGACAAGGAGGAGGAAAAGGACGAGGTTCAAATCCCTTCCAGGTGTGTATTATTATTATTATTATTATTATTTTTTATTTTGACTATGGAAAAGCGCTTTGAGTAGTTGAGACTAGAAAAAGTCCATTTACATTTATTATGTGTGCCATTAGCCTACCTGTGGTGGCAAGTAACTAAGTAGCCTACATTTAAACAGATAGCCTACTGTACTTATGTAAGCTACAATTGTGAGATACTTTACAGTATTTCCATTAACCACTACTTTATACTTCTACTCCACTCAGAGGCTTTTTCTACACTGTGGTATTACTACATTTGCATACAAGATCTGAGTGTTTCTTCCAGCATTGATAGTTTTTTCATTTGTAATCTTTGAATGTGAATAAAAAAAGAAGGCATAACGCAACATTTAAGTACAGTTACAATATAAAAATAAAATGTATATTATGATACTAAGGTTACTTTATTCTCCTAAACTACTTTGAACCAAATTGGGTGAAAACGCACAGGTTAGACGGGCCATTAGCGACAGCGAGAGAGCGATGAACAAAGTCAGAGTGAACTGTGCTGGCAGTAATGAAGCATTGAGATATATAATACACTTTTCACAGCACAGTAATGACAGGGTTGCACAATACATGTGTGATGATTTCTGCACTGCCTGACGTGTCAAGAAGTATTTTGATGCTCATTAAAATCTGCAGCTAGGCCTCAGCAGTGCTTAGTTTTCGAGCTGGGAAATGCGGATGGAAGCAATCACACAACTGGAGCCCTGACGATATCTGTGGTCTCTGTTCTCCAGCCTCTTTGCCTCAGAGTAAATGTGGCATAGCCTGGCAATTACAGTAAGATACTGTAATACACACAGCTTCAACAATAGTCTTGTTTTTATTTGTGTGAGTTCAGTATTTTTTTCTCTCTCGCATTTTTGACTTTAATTGAACGTGCATATGCTATTCAGGCATGCAGTCAGGTGTCTTCGATTTTGTTTAAGTTAACCCTTGTGTGGTGTTCAGGTACCCGTTTTCCATGTTTGCTAAAAGAAAAATGTTGCTGTTTATTATTTATTCTAACTCAAACTCATTGGCTTTGGCTCATTTTCCGGAAAGAACATAAAAAATAACTTGTTTTTAAATGACTGCACACAGTCCCCCCCCCCTTCCCCCCTTCACATAACTATTACATATACGTTCAGGTCTACTGGACCCGAGTGTATTTAAATGTAGGTGCTATGGATGTGATGATGCCTTTCTGCACCTGATATACCCACACAAAGTTACAAAATTGTTACGTTTCAAGCAATTTCACCTGTTCTGATGAAATTCTAAGAAAGAAGCACCATGTAAAAAAAAAATCAAAAATCTTGTCTCTATTATTTAACCGCTTTTATAATTACATTTCCTTGTTTTCTCACAAAAAACAAAATTGATCATATGGTCATAAATGTGATCCCACAGGTGTAAATGGCAAGTATGAATCATACATGATGTATATTTCATTGGTAATTGAGCTTAAGTAAACATCTGTTAAGTATGTTTACATAAATGTATGCTCTTTATTGATATCCAATGGTGAAATTACAATTTACACTCTGTTGTTATTACACACTACACACAGGCCTGAACTACACACACACGCTCAGGTCCTTTACATGCACTAATGGGGAGATGTCAGAGTGGGGGGGGGGGGGGGCTGGGACTGCTGAAGAGGCGCCCTGAGCGGTTGAGGGGGGTTTGGTGCCTTGCTCTGGACCACCTTGGTCACCTTATGTCTGGATTGATTTAAAAGTCTAATAATGGGGTGGGTCCACCAGACCCGGGATCATTGGCTGTGGAACAAAAATATGAACACCACACAAGGGTTAAAGCACTTACACTAAGAATCCCAAGAAAAACAGTTGTTCATAATTGGATTTGAAAACAGAATATTAAATCTATCCATGATTGGCCTGTTTTCAACAGAACATAAGCCATCGCTACATAAAAATTGTGTCTCTTTCCAGATGGGTTTATCATATTTGCCTTTGTGCCATGCAGTAACTGCTGTGGAACTGATGTGTTTTTTTTCCTAACAATGTAATATCATATTCTAAAGTATATCTACAAGTGGACACTTAGCTGTACTGTAATTGGTCTTGAAAAGAGTAGTCTGAGTGAAGCACTTAGCTCAGAATAGCTACGCTCACTCCAGCCTTCATAATCATCTACTGTGTACATTCATTTGCATTTTTGTCACAGAGCCTGCCAAAGTGGACATTATCATTATTTTCATGTGTTTCGTTTATGTTTTCTGGAGTAATTTGAAAGCTGTCCAAGATGAGGAAGCCAGTGACAATGACAGTGCTGAATTTGGATTGTTGTGTCACCGTGCAGACGTGCACATGAGACTGTTTCCTTGTCATCTTCTGACAAAATAATTTTAAATCTTTCAGCCTTTTATTGTGTTTGTTTTGCCTGTTGGGCATAAGATAAGATAAGATAAGATAATTTGTTTATTAGTCCCCAATGGGGAAATTACTGCACTACACTCTGTGTACACACTTTTTGTTAGTACTCACACACAGGCCTGAAATACACACACATGCTCAGGACCTATACATGCACTATACATGGAGAGATGTCAGAGTGGGGGGGCTGCCAGCTGAACCAGCGTCCTGAGCGGTCGGGGGGGTACGGTGCCTTGCTCAAGAGCACCTGGCAGTGCCCAGGAGGTGAACTGGCATCTCTCCAGCCACCAATCCACGCTCCCAACTTTTTGGGTCCATACGGGGATTTGAACCAGTGACCCTCCGGTTCCCAACCCAACTCCCTATGGACTGAGCTACTGAATGGGCATCATTTGTCAGGACCCCACTTCTTTCAAACTGTAGCTTTAAGATATAATAATTTGTTTGTGTGTTTGTGTGATGTAAAAGTCTTGAATTTCGGAGGTGCCATTGGATAATAGGTTATAAGCCCTCAACCCTAAACACAGTGTAGGGGAGCACGAATCAGAAATTGTCACTGATTGATTTGATAAAAATTTTTAGGCTCACAATTTGATTCTAAATTGATTTTTGATTAAATAATGATTCTTAATTAAAAAACAATTCAGTGAATGTACATGTAGTTACTTTTCTAGTGTATGAATACCATGTGCAGTCATTGTTAATAAGTTATTTTATTATGTTCTTTACAGAAAAAGAGCCAAGGCCAATGAGTTTAATATACAATATATGAATACAATTTTGGAATTCTTTGAATCAATAATGAATTGGTAGAGCTCAAATCGATTTTTTTGCACACCCCTTGTGTTCAGCGTAATGTTGTGATGATGGAGATATCTTTGTTGATAATGTGCGTGCCTCTTGTTGTCTTACAGCTGTGAGAACACACCGGTGCATCTGAAAACTGATGCTGAATGGAGCGCACATGCATCTGCGGTGTGCTCTAACAGGCCTTTTAGTAATGGCTCAGAGGACGAAGCAACACACAACACCACCCACACAAGACAAATGGACCAGGAAGGTATTTGGATTACTTTAAAATAAAAAACAAGGTTTTGCACACTCCATGCTCCATATGCATATTTCTTTTTAATTCTGATGACATTTCCGCCCTCAGGCTTTCTTCCAATTCATTCCTTCATTCAGCCTGTATTTATCCTTGAGACATCATTGAGGGGCGACCCTCATTTTCAATGTCATCGAGTCAGATTACAAAGACAAATAAAGAAGAACAACACAGAAAGTACAATCATAAGAGATGTTGAAAGACAATAAATATTCAGAATTGGAAAATGATTTCATAAATGAATAAGGACAATATGTATGCAAAAGAAAATGCAACTATTTAAAGCAGTCACAAGTAGAAGTTTGCAGGTTGAAAAACAGATTTCTAAATTATCCAAGAGGCACAGTTGAGTTGATTTAAGGGTGAGTTGTTTCTTTCAGAATGCTTGAATCCTGTCAAATGTTTTACAGCTGGTAATCCAAAGGGACTAGACACATTGGACAATATCCCGGGAATCCCAGTACCAACGGCTTCAGAGGACAAGCCATGGCGGAAAGCTGGTAAGTAGTGGTCTTTGAGCCTGTAGACGTAGGTGATTCTTTGCATTGTGTACTCTCTATGTAAACTTTGCTGTGGACTTACATTTTTATTTTGCATTTTTGCTTTCAGGTGCTGACATCTCAGATTACTTTAACTTTGGTTTTGATGAAGAGAGCTGGAACATCTACTCTAAGAAACAGTCCAAAATCCGTAAAGCTAATAGAAAACTATACACTAAAATCATGGTGAGAAAAGATGATCGCTGATGTGATTTAGTCAGTCTTGTTTTTTCCAAGAACATAATCTGAAAACAGCAATCCAGGGCTGGGCAATATGGATAAAAATCAAATATCATGACGTTTTTGACCAAATACCTCTATATCAACATTGTGACGATATTGTAGGGTTGACAACTGGTGCTTTCACACAAGATATGTTCACAACGATATATGTGATAAATAATCATTAACAATATGGATATAATGACTAAGTGGGTAAAGGCAAATAATTGAACAGTTAGACCAGTCAGAAAATTACATTACTGCAATACTGCCTGGAAAACCAGGAAAGGACAACAGTTACAATATTAGGATATCCAAAATGTAATATTTTGTCAATATCTACAATCAATATCTATCTCATATCATGTTATTTACATAATATAGATATATTGTCCAGCCCTGCAAGAATCCCAGACTTTATTTTTCTAACACTGTTGTGATCCCACTCAGGGCCAGAAGGAAAAGGAGGCTTCTCCTGCTCCTCCTCCGTCAGGCACCCCCTCTACTGTACTAACTTCCAGGTTAGTTACTACATGTCTTCTATACCTACTCGTATTGTCTGTGTCCTCAGTGCTTCATCCCATATCCCATTCCTTGCTATAACTTTGAGCCCAGAGCCTGGCGAGGCTGGCAGCTGCTTGTTTCTGTTTGTGACACAACCACTATTAGCCTGAGCCATCTGTTTCCCTCGATCCTAAGATCAAATCTCAGTAAATCACAGGTTGTAAATTGTATTGGCAAGGGATCCCAAAGTGTAGTGGTAAACAGAGACCAATGTTCATTTGTTAAAGGCAAGGGGGTAGGCGAGCAAAGCGTACCTCCTATGGGGAGACCCTAAAGCTAACAAGCCATCCCCTGCCCTTAGAATTCCGTTGACTCCCATTCATTTTAGCGTCACTTCGACCGCAAATAACTTTACATCTGAGGTGTTTGTAGACTCTACTTGTCCATTGTTTATTTCTTTTTAGCCAAAGCTAATATGCAATGCACGTCCCTAGATGGACCTGTGCTTTTTTTTTAAAACAATAACTCACATCACAACACAAACACATCAATAGATACATACCTTAAAATGCAAAACTCACAAGAAAATATAGACAAAGCTATCCAAAACACAGACTAATACAATACATCAGTAATACCAGATGATTTATGACTACATGACTGCTCCCTTTTTCCCAAACACTTTCAGATGAAGTTTGAAATGATCTCAGTCAGGATCATTTTTAAGTCGAATAGATAACGAATTCCACATATTGATTCCCCTAACAAAAAAGGGTTAGGGTTTGTCCTAATGAGGATTTACGTAAGGGCATCTTCCAATTACTGTCGGATGCTCCACAGCATGCAACAAAGAACCCAAAGCTCTGAGAGGAACCGCTTCCTTTCTCCCGTGCATGTCTTCACGTTAATGTGAAGCTTTTAGGGGGACGTTTTGAGCACCAGAGCTTGCTGAAGCCTGTGGGAGACACAGCTGTTATGGAATGGGCCCATGGTAATTTACAGTCTCCATCGCTTCTGTATACACAACTGGCCACTTCATTAAAGATTTGTCTGTTGATGATGCTCCCCTCCTTCTGCAAGGTTGCCCCTCAGGGAAGGTCATGTGGATCTAAGTGCAATGTGGCGTCATGCGCTCCCTGTTTTTGAGTGACAGAGCTGGATCGGGGGGGAGGGGGGGGGCTGACAAATACACACACTTTATGTAGTGGGGGATGTGTTCAATGATGCTTTTACACAGCAGCTGTCTCATTCTATATGAGAGTGGGAAAATGTGATGCTCTTGTTGTATTATTTGATCTGTGTGTGATGTTCGCCACTGATATTGCCTGCTATGCAATATAGATGTCCCCTGGAAAGTCAGTGGGATTCATTTCAGTCAAATGTTCAGTCACAATTTCCCCCCCTAGTTTTAATCCATGTATCAGAATGTAAAAGAAAGTGATTGTTCTCTAACTACAAAGCTATTGTATTACATTTTTAATTTGGTTTATATTTCAAAGCTGAAGCGAGCTGAAGAGACATTAAAGAGCTTCAAGCACTTCCCTGTTGAGCTGCCATTAGATGTAGTTGTTATTCTTTTTTTCTGTGTGTTCTTCTCTGCTGCTGATTAAGTCCTAGTGACAGAACGGGGTTATTGTCCCATGCATGTGTGTGGGTGTATGTGTGTGGATGCTCGATGGGGGGTGGGAATGGGGGTTAGGACTGTAAAGGGCTGTTCTGTGAAGAAGGCAAGATGACCCAGATAAGGTTTAATGCGTTAATGGACCTGCAGTGGGCTGTAGTCGGGACATGGGGAGTGAGATTAGGGCAAAGTCCTGTTTTTTTTTTAAATGTTATGCAAGTGTACTTTAAAAGGTGAATGTAAAAAATCACTAATCTTTAAGAAATGCTGTCCTGCTATTTTTGGCACTGTATCACAATTTTGAATGGATGTGATGTAGATTGTTTACCATGTGACCTGATCAACAGACAGCCAAATGCTACCAATAATGCAAATAAAGGACGAAGGAGATCCAGAGTACGAAGACGCCGACGCCTCAGTGATGGAGAAAAACATTCTCAGGTAGTGTGTGTGTGAGAGATAGAGAAAATAATCTGTTTCTCAGAGCCTGAGTATGACCCGTCAGGTTTCTCATAGCACAATAGGATGATGAAATTCCTTGTGTGTGTGTTTGTGTGTGTGTGTGTGTGTGTATGTGTGAGAGAAACAACGACAATGTCACTGAAGCTAATAATAGTTACGTTTACATTGCAGGTGACTACTGAGAGGTCCCCCAAGGAGGATAGATTTACTTCTTATCCGTCCTCTCCATCAAACTTCAATACTCTATTTGCATATGTCCCTCCACCACGTAAGTCACCCTGTTTCTGGGAAAAAGCTTTAACACCAGCTCTGTGTCATCTTAGTGTGGGCACTGTGTGATGATTTGGCTTAAAGCTATAGTGCATAACGTTTTGATATTAATGAACGTCCGTTAAATTCAAGCCATTGCCAAATGAGTTGCTACACAGCTAATTAAGACTATCAGCTCCACACAACTCTCTCTGGATTTTTCAGAATGACTATGTTCAGAAGATTATGGCGTCCCATGCAGAAACCCGAGTGAAAATAATGACCTCTTTTGAAGAGTCCCTCATGTTTTTTATAATCCTCCATGTCCTTCTTGGCTGTTAGCAACTGCATCAAAGAGGGGTGGGGGCGTGTACGTGATCGCGGAAGGCTTGTATCATGTGGACGGGCCAACAGTGTTGTTGTCACTACTTAAAATTCCTCATCGGGGTCGAAAGAAACTTTGTACCATTGCTTTAACCCCCGGATAACACATGGAAACATGGAAAGCAGCACCACAGAGGAAAGACACACACCATTCATCTCCACAGTGCACACACTGCCCACACTGAGATGACACAGAGCAAGTTTAAAATCAACTAAATGTTTCTTTAATAGGCAAATCTCCATGCATATTGTTTTTTATCTCATCTGACGCCTAAATACGCCTAGATACCAAACATATGAGTTGTCTTCGTAAATAGCTGGGGGAGTAGATTAGGGCCCCATTAGAACCCCCTGTGGTCCACATCACGCATCATGCAGCTGCACAAATGACTAATGGAAATCTGACCATGCGTATTTGTGAAGCTGCAACACATGTCAATAAATAATCCTGTGGAGTTGAAGGACAGAGGTGAACTGTGTGTGCATGTGTGCGTGCGTGTGTGTGTGTGAGCAAGAAGAGATTGTATGGATATATGTCTTCCTGCAGGCAGGTGTCCATAGTGCCATCCAGGTGCTGTCCGTCTTCAGACTTCCTCTTGGTCTTTGTAGTGAATCAGATAGTAATCCGGGAAGGCTCCCGGGTCTTTGCACACAGATGCACATATCTTCATCTTCAAAGGTTTCAAAATAGATGTGTTGGTTTAGGACCCCTTCTTACCCCTCACACACTCCCAGTGAGGCCCATACTGCCTGGTGAACCTGTGCCAGAGCTGCTAATACAACCAAAATATCAAACATCCTGCCGACTGCAGCTTTGAACAGTCAAATCCAGCTTTGAAGTATATTTGCGTAGCTTTTATCTAGGCCCCTCCCCTTTATTAAAGGTTCAGCCTGCATTTGTGATGCAAATGTGCAACATGATAAAAATAGCCCCTGGTAAAAAAGAAATGCTGACCAGCATATTGTGGCACGAGAAATGTGCTGAACAGACCAGCCGTAGGGAATAGGGCAGAGGGAAAGAAGTTTTTTTTTTCTTGAATTTGTTTGTTTGTTTTTCATTCAGGTCACATTAGACGCCAAGTGTGTTTGATCGGTGCACATTTTGGAGTGGAACTGTGTCATTGCAGGGTTCTTCCCATGTCATTTATCAGTGCAGAATAGCGCAGAGCCAAGGTGAGGCTGCCTGCGGCTGTGCGCTGCAGCTACTGCAGCCGGTTAGTGGGTCACTACAGTCAGTGTTGCAACACAGATTGCATGTGAGTGTCCTTCCATTTGGCATTGATACATCGACTGAGGATCATAGCCGAGCAGATGTGCAGTTCTTTTTCAATTGACCATACCATTAACAGATGCCCTCAGATCAGGGTTATTGATGAGAACTACTGACCCCTGATAGTGCTTATCATTCCAATCGACGTGAGGTATATCAGAACACACATAATATGTTAAAACACTAATACAATGTAGGCATCCTTTCCAAGAAAACCAATTCAATTACGTCAAAAGTCTGTGTCCACTCAATATTGATTTGCAGTTGAGAAAGACAGCTTTTTTTTCAGGAAGCTCTAGACCAGCAGCTAATGGCTTTGCTCTTTACAGGCGGCAGGGCAATGACAGGACACTGTCACTGCAAGAGGGATTGTGCACATCTGTCCATCGCTGCGTCTCAGAGTACATTAGACGGTAGCCTTTACCTAAGAATAAGAAAACTCCAACCTCTGTTGTAGTGCAGAACGGACAGCATGTGGTTCGATGTGAAATATCAGCTCCATCTATAAGCCTGCGGCCTGTAGCTCTGTGAAACATTAGCATGAGAGAGAAAGCCACGCAAGCACAAACGGCGGCAATTAGCCCTCAGCCATTAACTCTCTCATATGCTGCCAAGCATGGTACCCCAGCCCCCATCAAACACTCACTTGCAATCCCCACAGGTAGAAACAATTACTCACTCACGCTAACATCGTTGGGTGTGTGTGGACGAGCTGGTGTTTACTGTGAGCGCATGTGTGTCCACAGTTTGTGTATGCATTAGGACTACACAGCACAATGACTGTGGGAATCACTTTTTGTTTCTTACTTCTAGTTTTTTCTGTAGTTAATAGGGCTGGGACGATATGCTTTATATCCCGATTTGATTTTTTCCGAGGGGAAGAACTAAAAATAGTCAAACATAAAAATCACTATACATCCTTGAATCGATTGAACTCTCTGGGACAATATTTGAAAGGGCAGGAAGATGTTCTACATTTCACTCACATACAGGGAACCCTGTGCTCCTTTTTCATATTCAAGCATGACCTTCCTACAGCTCTTATTATTCTTCCTCCTGTTTCAACCATTTTTTGTGTGTTCTGTACGCTGTTGAAAACTGCTCGGAGCCACTCTCCCGTTAGGGGTCTTCATGGAAAAAAGAAGGGGGATGGTATCCAGATGTGAATGTGTGTTTTTGACTTGGCTCTTCAAAGGCATCTCTCTATGTGTGTGTGTGTGTGTGTGTGTGTGTGTGTGTGTGTGTGTGTGTGTGTGTGCTCAGTGCAGACTAAGTGTGTGATGACACATGCTTTTGCTCTGACATTTTGAGGCTGATATAATTTTTCTACCTTCAAATGAGTAACGCCGTAAATGAGTTGATGTTGCTGGTGATGGGAGATGTTGTTTTACATTTGTGTCTTGCATTCCTGTTATTTGTTCCACTTTATTATTACTGACACATTGATCTTCCCACACACATCTTCCTAATATTTCTATAGACATCCAACTGAAATATTCGCCTAACCTTTGTACATGTAATAACTTTTGTCTACTAATATGTTAACTCCTCTCTCTCTCTCTCTCTCTCATAGATAGTTTGGATTATTAAGGAAGCAAAGTAAAAGGCAAATTATTGAAACCTTTTTTTCAAGAATTTGCATTATAGAACAACATATGTTTTTAATGTTATGCTTTTGCTTTAATGGATTGCTTAAAGATTATACTACAAGTAATTTAAGCACACAGTATTAAGTGTCATTAGCCAAAGGAAGGTAAATACCCCAGCATAATCGCCTATTAAACCCTGGCTCTGTGTTACTGTGCCAACGTCTGTACTGTCAAACTGTGTTCAGCAAAGGCAGAAATCCAGTTAGCATGCTTGAAAAAGTAATAGTGGTAATACCAAATTGATGCTGTGTGTTGTTAACGGCAACTCCCTCTCCAGGACATTTGAAATTGGGGAGAAAACCAGAATAAAACCCTCAATGCATGAGGCATACATTGCACATGTGTTTTCATTGTAGCACAGGCGAATTGGGTTTGATCTGCCTACTTGTCTCAGACCATGCCCATCATAGACTATAGAGATTTAACTTGCTAATTCAAAGTCCATAGTCAGCGACAGTTCATTTACTGGATAGCTCCACCGGAAATTCCACCGGATGTCCATTACTTTCCTCTTTTCTTTGGGTTAACTTTAACTCCAGTCGGATCGAGCAGCATTCACTAGAACCTCTGAGTAACATTACACTGTACATAATAGGGTTCTTACAAAAATAAAAAATAAAAATTTGACTTAGGGGCCAGGGTGAAGCAGTGGTAGAGCAGGCGCACATGTACTGAGCACATGTACTGAGAGGTTTATGCCTTGATGCAGAGGTACAGGATTCGAATCTGACCTGTGACGATTTCCTGCATGTCTTTCTCACCTAACTGTCCTGTCAAAAATTAAAGGCGGAAAAGCCCCCCAAAAAACTTAGATTCATGGTCTCTTTTTGAAAAGGTTTCAAGTCTGAGGGTGGGTGTAGATGAGAAGCAGTCTGAGATAATTTATATATCTCAATCGTATGTATACCTGGTCACTGTCCGCAACCTGCCTTATGGTTTTGTCTTCTTCTCCATGCAGCTTTCCTTTTCCAACCAGGACCCCTGTCTGCCTCCCTGCTTGCTGCTTTGGATGGGTGAGTCCCTGTATTTGTCATCATGTATGTATGGTACCACAGAGGTCTGAATGTGGTGGCTGCAGTATTAGGAGCAGGAGAAACCTTAGGAGGGATGGAGAAACTGTCAGAGAACCAGCACACTGATCTCCTTACAGAGGGGGAGTTTGACTCAGGTGTAGTGAGAAACAAATTCAGCAGAAATGTGGGTAGAAAAGAAAAAAACATTAGTCAGAGACTGGCACAGAGATCATTAATACAAGGTGCATTAGTGCTGAACATTTAAAGCAGAGTGATTGCTGTTGGAAGCAGTTTTCTCATTTGTGAGGCAGACTTAAGTGGCTCTCATTTGACACCAACGAACAACCCGTATTTAGGCTTTCTGACATTTTCATTCCGAGCTGGATCCGTTATAACACTGTGCTATGTTGCTGATCTTGCAGCTTGCACCAATGGCCAAATAAGGTAGAAAGCAAGACAGCAAGCTTGTTTGTGCCTGTTTATCAGTATCCAAGGCATCCCCCACTCTCCTCTTCCCATCTACAGTATGTCACAACCTGTCTGCAAACTCCCATATTTCAGCTGATTTACACTACTTACTATAGGCGTAATTTACAACCCCCCCCCCAATAGTCAAAATTGCCCCCCAAATTATAGTTTTCCTTCCTTTACATAAATAAAGACACTTGCAACATAAATTGTTGCAGAAAATTCACCAGAATGCGGAAATATATATGCGCAAAATTTCAATTTTGTTAAAAGTGGATATCTCAACCCCCCCAATGTTGAAACCAAAGGTACTACCTTGCTACTTGATTCACAAGTGGGCCACGTTGTACCCCAGGCTCTCCTGCATTTACTCCCAAGGCCCGTCAATGCCGCTTCACTCCCTTTTTAGTTTGCTGCTGTGCTTGTTTCTTTTGGATGTTGTCTATATCCAGCCTGTCTCATTCCATCTGTTTGTCTGTCTCTCTAGCTTCCTGCGCCTTTCATCTTTTTTTTCTCTTTTCTCAATCCTACTCTTTCCCTTTCTCTTAATTTGCTGTGTGTGTGTGTGTGTGTGTGTTTGTGAATTGACTCAGTGCTCTGTCCTAAAGGATTGGTTTTTCTCACATCTCAGTCCATCTGCCAAATGCTCACATCCTTCAGGGACTTGCTGTTCCTATGAACACTGCCAGCCATATTCTGTATGATTTATGAATCATTTCCTTTTTCTTTTTTTTTACTTTACTCCAACACACACACGTGTAGTTTCTACACATAGTCCCCGCCTCACTGTTTCTACTCTTTTGGGGATATTAGGAACAGCAGGTACTCCTGGCATGATCTGGGCCCTGGCTCCCCATGCTGTGTGCAGGGCCAAGGGCCCAAAAGGCTCCCAACATCCATATTTAGTATTTAAACAAGGATTGGGCTCATTTCCCAATGATGAGCCTTTATAGGGATATCTTTGTAGGGAGTCTTTCACATTCTCACTGTGTAAATGTAATTTAATTGTCAAATGAAAGGAAAAATTGAGTGCTATCATCTTTTGGAAAAGCACTGCTGAACAACCAATAAAAACAATATATGTTGACATGTCTTTTTTTTGTGGTTACGTTTGCTATTTTTAAATCTTATTGTTTCACACATGATTATACAGTATTACCTTTATTAGTCCAAACTGAGTTCTATATAGAGGCCAATTAGGATATATATTTCAGTGTGCAACAGATGGCAGTACCATCTAAATCAATAGAGAATTATGGATCGTTATACTGCCTAAAAATTATTGGTTTACCATATCACCTACTTCATTTTAGCACATATCTATTCTATTTTTATCCTGTGATGCAACATCAGGGCCAGACTCCTGTCTTTGACTGATGTGTCAAAACTATGATATATATATTATTGACCATTAAAGGAACTTGTGGTGCATTTTAGAATTATCAGTGGTGCGAGCACTAAATAATGCAGAGTGTTTTGATGAATCATTGGGCATGCTGTTATTATTTACCCCAGTAGGACCAGCGGACTCACTCTTCCATTCACTCACTCTCTCTCCATTCATAAACAAGCCTCTCTAATACTAATTGTAGAGAGAGAATCACTGTCCGGGTCAGTGCTAATGTAGCCCAGGGAATGATGGACCGGCTTACTAAGGGATTTATGGCCCCGTGTGTTTGGATGAGCTTCATACACACCTTCAGCCCACTCGGAAGTTTTCAATTGGAAGCGGGTGTGGGTCCAGGCCACGTGGACGGGCAGAAGATCCAGATATTAGCACAAGTATGCCCTCCATGCGTTCCTCATGGCTTGGCGAGCTCACACAGCGCTTTGACAATGGGCCAATCACTTCAAACACTTGGAAAACACAGCTGTGCATGTGGAAAAGTGCTTTGATCAAGCTGTAGGGTAGTCCTCTATTTTTCATTCATTCATTCATCTGTACACTTGTTTGCTCCCTCTGTGTCTTTTGGCAATCTTAGGATGAATTGAGGAGCATGATATCAAGTTGAATGACAACTGGCACTATATCCTTGCCTGGAATAGATATTCAACCAGAAGTTTGTGAAATCCTATGGCATGTTGACTTCAGATGTCACCCCAAATATTACGACTGCATATTAAGGTTGATCCAATCTTACAAAGTGAGGCAATGTCATTCCTTGACCAAAAAAATTATATTAAATAAATTAGTGACTTTATTCTCAGAGAACTTCAGATTTTTCTTTAGGATATTTATGAATTTTTTAATCACAGTTTTCTCTACTGAAGTTACCACTCTAATCTCAGAGAATAGCCACCTTTGAAAATTTATGAATTTATGATTTAACCTTGGAAATGCAATACTAATAGGCAGTCATACCACAAGTACAGTTGACCAAACAACATTATTTCAATAAAAACTGTATTTTTTGGGCAACATGGTTTTGCCCCAATGTTTAGCATTGTGGCCTCACAGCAAGAAGGTTCTGGGTTCAAATCCAGGTCGTTCCAGCACTTTCTGTGTGGAGTTTGTATGTTCTCCCCATGTTTGCGTGGGTTTTTTCTGGGTGCTCCAGTTTCACCATCAAAAAACATGTACTAGGTTCTCCAGTCAGTGCCCTTGATCAAGGCAGTAGCTCAGATCTGGAGTTGGTCCCCAGGCGCTGTAAATGGCTGCCCATTGCTCCCTTGAGGGGTCAAATGGATAGAAGGAATTTTGCTACATGTATGTGGATGTGACAGTAAAGTACCTGTACCTTTAATGAACTAGGATGTGGAGTCATGTAGAGATGTTATGTGTGTATTGGGACTGTTCACTTTCTTTTTCCATTTTCAGTGGATCCTCCAAAGGCTTTGATGACCCCTCAACTTCAGGGCAGCCATGTTCATCAGGTACATGTCTACTTCTGAAAACGTCCAGAATGCATAATGTTTAATAAGAATGAGTTATGTACTGAACATGCTATGCCTTGATGACTTTACATACAGTTCATCAATAGAAGTTTGAAGATGATTATTGCTTCTGTGTATTCTGCCCAGAGTGTGTTCATGGATTCCTGGAGTCTGATGTTCTGGGAATATTCTCACTTGACTTGACTTTGTCTTTCACTAATCCATTTCTATCACGGGCAATGAAAATGTGTGATTCGACCCTGTAAACCTACGTGCTTTTTAGACAGATCAAAGTAGATTCATAGCATTTTGAAGGTTTGCTTTGATTGTTTTCAGGAAACCTTTTTATGTTTTCTTTTAATACCCGGATTATATATTCTTCCAGCGTGTTTAAATAAGAGTGTTACTGTTGCCATTAAATGTAAATGGACTGTATCTTATATAACTACTCAAGCTCTTTTACATAGCCCAGGAACCATTTACCATTCATACACTATGGCCGAGGCTTCCGTACAAGGTGCCACCTGCTCATCAGATAAACACTCACACACATTTACACACCGATGCCCAGCAACTCAGGGCTCAGTGTCTTGCCCAAGGACACTTTGACATGGATCTGCAGGGCCAGGGATCAAACCAATCTTCTGATTGGCGGGCAACCACTCTACCACTGACCCACAGCCACCCAGGAACCCATCAGAGGTTACATTTATCATACATTAGTACTTTTTTCAGGAACTTTAACTTATACTGTAAAGAGGTGGCAGGTGCTGCTCTGAATACCTTTGGTCTTTTGGTGAATGCTTAGTTTATACGTTGAGGAAATCAAAACTGAAGCCATTACGGCTGCTGCTATACTTGGTCCACTCCAGTCAGCTGTCTGGCATGGCTCTGCTTTTTCTCTTAGGTGTATCATCGTTAATCCCAAGGAGTACGTCCTCCAAAGCTGGAGGGATTGACACTGCCACGGAATGCTACAAACGGAAGGAAAAGCGTGACAAGGACAGATACAAATCCAGAGAGCACGGCCGTTATGAAGACATTACTAGAGGCAGAAATAGGGACAGGGTGAGCTGTTCCTCTTCACACAGGTGAGTCTCAGTGACTTGAAGTTATACAAATTCCTGATCAAGTTAGGGCAGTTTACTTAATGACACATCATATGCATCTTGTACATCATGTTGATCAAGCACAAGACACACTGGGCCCTCTTCCATCATATAATAATAAAAGTAACTTGGCGGTGTAATACCAGTGGCGCCGGCAGGATTTTATTTTATAGTACGCACGTGAAAAACGTTTACATAATCATCAGTGCAGCTTTCATACAGTATCTTATATTTGCAAAAGAGTCATGCAGAAGGCCAATTACACCACACAATAATGTAGTCATATCTGTAGTTACATTCAATAAAACTCATTTTCTGGGCTAAAAATAAATAAGTGTCCAGTGTGCTGTACACTTTCCATTTTCATTTATTCACTTTATTCACCTACATATGCCCACCGTAATTTTCCACTTGAAAGTTGGAGACAAGAGCAAAGTTCTCGCAAATACCGGTTTATTAAAGCACTCAAACAGTGCCGAGACAACTCACAGATGTGTTGCAGGGTCTCACAGAAAACAGCGCTGTCAACAAACAGAGATAATAATAATAATAATAATAATTTTAGTAGGCCAGACCTGCCTCCACTCTGCTCCACTCTGCTCCACTCTGCTCCAACAAACACCAGCACACACACTGACCATGCATGTGTCATGTATCGACAGAGAGATGGGAGATAATAGACTGGCTTTGCTAATCCAGAACCCCCAACTGTATGATCATCATCATTAAAAAAAAATTATGCACAGTGTGTAGAATTGTGTTGTTGAAGTCAAACGAAAAATAAATCTGGAAGTCACCACCAAGAAAACCGAAATTGATGTTTTACTCACTTACAGAATAACAAAGGGCCAATGACTTAGCCTTGAGGCACTCCATTGGAAACATGAGAGGTGGACAATTTAAAGTCAAGAATGGACCCACAGCATTTCCTATTAGAAAGATCTAAATTACCAATCTTAAACTCTACCTGATATGCCAACCCAATGCGTATAAAGCTCAAAAAAAAAACTGCAGGAAGATCTAAAAGCAATACATGCTAGGCCACTGTATTTAAGAAATCCAAGAAGAACTGTGTCCGTGTTGTGACCCGCCCCAAAACCGTCTGAAATTGATCCAGTAATAGAGCCAGTTGCCATTCATATGATCAATGAAATGCCTAGCAACTATATTAATACATTTTCATGCCCCTCTTTTCATTCTTGGATGCCTCTGTAGTAGATAAATGCAAGTGCCTGCTGAGCAGCTGTGGCCCTTTGGACTGGGTAACATATAGTAAAATTGGTTCTGGTCCAGATATCCAGTCTGTTTTGGGCTACTTTGTGTGCATTTGCAGCTTGCTTCTCTGTTTCTGTCTCTCTTTTCCCCTCACATTTACACACACATGTACAGTACAGGTAACTGGTTCCAAAGGGTAGTTCCAGCATAAAGAAAAGACTGTTTGCCAAGATAAGTATTAAATCTGGGGGGTTAAAAATCTGTTGAGCTACCCCTAGTGGAGTATCTTTGAACTTCATTTAATCTATTACAATAATTTCTAAAATATTTGAAAACGTCTCCATAAAATATTTTGTGTACCATAACTAGCTGCATCTAAGACACTCAATCCTCAACTTTTAACCGCCCCAAACTTTTAAAGTGATAAGATTCCAGTTCTTATGGGGGGGGGGGTCTGAAATAAGCTTTATTAATTTATTTTGAGACATCTGAAACCTATGTTTCAGGTTTCCTGTGACACCATTGTACCATGATCCACACGCATGAAAACAATACTACTTGGTTAGGTTGAGGAAAAGATCATTGTTTGTGTTAAAATGAGTAGATTTGTATGTACAGTACATAAATTAAGTATGTTATGTAAATTAAGCATATCACTTAAGTCAAAGTAAAAACATACATAATCTGGCACAAAACAACAGTTTAGTTATGTGGGAACATATTGGTAGGAGAAAGAGCTATAAAGTACAATAGTGATGGGAGTTTTTGTAGGAACTTTTGTTAGATTAAGTGGCTCAACGAGTGGAGAACATGTGGACAGGAAAAAGAGATTGGAAATACTTGGCTTGTACTAATTTAAAGTTCCAAAGTGACCTCTAACTTAGTCTGTCACTTTTAATGTAGCCCTATGTTAGTTCTGTGCACTGTAAAGTCACAGTATGTTCTTTGTGTTCATTGTTGCAGTTGGGGGATTGCACTCTGAGTCTCTCAGTTGTTTCTCTCTCATATTTCATGTAATATAGTAATATAAGCCGCGTTGATTCTTGTGAGAAAATGCACCTCTATTGTAAAGGAATCCACACTATTGCAAAAAGAGCGTAAGTGTATTTGTAAATAAGCAGAAATAGTTTTGTTTTATTTTGTTTTTGTCCTGGTGCAGAGAGACCGGCCAGGGTGCCGGCTAGATGACAGAATAACTCGCTGTATTTGCCAGCTTCTACCAGGAAATAATTTAGTGTTTAGGACACTCCTCCCTGTGGCTCACGGACAATAAAAGCCAGTTTGATATCTCCACCACTCCAAATTTCACATAGTGCCCTACTAGCCTACAGTCTGACAGTCAGAGTGCTGCCATATTTGTACTCAAACACTCATGCTCACATGCATGCACCAGCCAAATCCTGCCCCACATTTTCTCTACACCCTCAGTGTTGACCATTTGCCAAATGTCTATTTAATTACCATCAACTCAGGCAGCTGCCAACCAGAATACGCACAGGCACATCTTTCCTTCCTCTCACATTCTCCTCAGCACACCTAAGCCTTAAACTGTATGAGTTTTTTAATGAGGTGAGTATGATATTTCACTGTGACAGAGCAGTCCTTACTAAAACATGTACGGAACATGTTAGGTATCATGGATACTCCTGCTATTAGCCTTAGCTGAAGAACTGGCTTCGGATGTGGAATTGGGACTCAAGCATTCGACCGAGACGTAATTATGCCCCTAAATAGTTAAAGGCTATATGTCATGCACATTTTCAGCTTCATATCTGTATTTTGGGTATCTACTTGAACTTGTTTCTTTGCTTTAATGTTTAAGAAACACAATGTTTGTCTTGGGTCTGGCACTGGGTCATAAACATTGCAAAGTCAGAGTGTGTTTTGGGTGTTCTTGTGTCCCGGCCACAATCAAATATGATTGGTTGATCAGTTATAAAGTCCTAACCACTGAGTGAACGAGCTGTAATCTTTTTTCTGCCTAGAGACAACAATAGCTAAATTTAATTAGATAACTCTACTTTTAAGGGGTAAGGACACTGAAACGGTAATTTTGAGGCCAACCTTATAGAATTAAAAGGCTTAGTTTTAATGGAAAATTTAAATTGTAATGCTGATATATTGGGCCTTTTCAAAGTCCTAGAGTCTAAGTTTGTCTCACACTGTCTTTCTGAGTATATCTGTATTCCTGTCTAACGTTAAAGGGTCCTTTAAAAATATGGCACACCTTTGCCAAGGTAGTTCTCAAGTCGTGGGCAGAATACTAATGAGCCTGTATATGACATAGGAATTGGAGCCAAATTTGAGAGGCTTGTTAAATCCCATGTTGTCTGATCTAGCTAGCCCACAATAAGCTGACTGGGTTGGTAGGAACTCAAAATACCCAAATACATGTGCACAAGCACTTAAAATGTTTTTTTCATGATATGTCCTTTTTTAAAACTACAACTGCAAGCAGTCCAGAAGAAATTTGCTGTTGATAACAATGAATTCCCGTGTCAGCTAATTTTGGAACTTCACTGGTAATAAACGCATGGAAATAAGTGCAAAAAAACAACAATGACAGCCCGAAGTATCTCTTACCGCACTGTGCTCAGTTAAAATAATCCTCATACGCTATTCTGCTGTTCAGCACTTCTTCTACTTAAAGTGGTTTGCTGGAGTGTTTGTGTGCGTCATATTCAGGTTTTGTATATAAGGCTCAGAACAGCCTTGTGGGTCAAATGAGGGAAGTGGGACATGGGGACAGCTGGGAAGCTGTAGGCTAACTGCAGAAGATAGGATGTTTAGGAATCACATGTGCGCGACAGACACGCAGCGAATGCACAGGAGGTCGGCAACTCACGTCATAGTTTTGTTCTAATGGACTGTTTCTGTGGCCCAGAGTCCAATGTGTGCTGCTCTCACCACTTCTGGGCTCTGTCAATGTGTGTTGTCCTACATTCTGGCCGCATGATCAGGCTTCACGCTGCATGTGTCACACACACACACACA
>NC_048415.1:24648343-24671779 GCF_013103735.1 Etheostoma cragini
TGTGTGTGTGCGTGTGCGTGAAAGAGAGAGAGGTAGAGAGAAACAGATGGAGCCTTCTGTAGCTTTGTTGGTAGCCTCCCTTGTTGTTCATTGGTGAGGTCCGTGTGAGTGTTACCCGTGTTGGGGAGCAACAAATAAAGCTAACTGTAATTTGTTACAGTTACTGGTGCAAAAATGTGTAATTAAATTACAGTTACCTATGCAAATGTGTATGTATGTGGGGGGCACACCTGCATATTTTCTGTAAAAACTAGCTTATATGTTCTTCAAAACTGCATTCTTATAATCTTAATTCATGTAATGAAGAATTAAAAAAAAGGAGTTTGACAGGAAAATGTCAGATTGGATGCTTCATTTGGGCAGGCGCTGTGCTTGGTAGGCCACATGTCCCGTGCTGAGTCACACACACAGGCCGAGTGTGGCAGGGCAGCCCTCTAAACATCAGCTACTGGTTATCAGCTGTGGTTGTGACCGCACGCATCGGGTTAACCGCCACCACTAATAGATTCCATTAGATAACACTCACATGTACAGCAAGATCAGAGGTCGACCCTCAACAATAAGTTTTTCAATAAAAATAAAAATGAAGCAGTTTGACGATCATTCTTACAATGTCCGGTTCAAAAAGATTGGCAAATCAACAGCAAATAATAAATAAATTACACTCAAAAGGTCTAAGACAAATAAGTCCGTGAGGACCAACTATAGTCATTAGATCTGAGGAAAGTATTTTTGTAAGTTTTGATACTCATTCATTTTGGCTTAGGAGCGGCCCAAACGGCTCAGGTGCTGCACCTAAAAAGGATAACGGTTGGGAAAACCCTGCATGTATACATCCAGTGGGTGGTAGACTGTGTGTTTCTGCCAATCACATCTCCACATGATAAATTGGCCCAGCCGGTAAGTTCGATGGATAATAAATGAGTAAAGAAGTCCCAGGGTGATAAAGAAATTAAACTGATGGCCGCATGGGTAGCTCACTTGGTATAGAGCGTGTGCCCATGTGCAGAGGTTTTCTCCTTGACACAGCGGCCATGGGTTCAACTCCGACCTGCGGCCCTCGGCTGCATGTCATTCCCCCCCTCTCTCCTTTCATGATGTCAGCTGTCCTCTACAAATAAAGACCTCAAACTTCCCTAAAAAATAAATTGAAATGATATTGTCTTACTTCTTAAACTTGCACAGAATGCTTCATTATGAAACGCTGTAAGGCTAATTTCAGTGTTGACAAAGCGTTTAGCTGACTCTGAATATGGAACAGGAAGAGGTAATTGAAAAAAGGCAGCTGTGATACAATGCATTGAAACCAAATTAGAGCATTGCTAATTCAGAACAGCAAAAGCATGGCAATTACGTTTTACAGCCTCAAAGTAATTTGCACCAGTCAAAAGTGTTATTAAATTTGCATTAATGCACAATAGTGCTTCCATTTCTTAGGTGAAAACCTTTGGAGAGTCACATTTTCATATCTTCACAAGTCTTACCTGTAGTTAAAAAAAGAAAGAATCCTCAAAGCAACTTTGATGGCAGCCTTGTGTTTTTGGAGGAAATGCTCCGTCTTTCTTCCAGGTTTTGGTTTTAAATTTAGCAAACATGGCAAGATCCAAGTTGCCTTCTATCATAGGCATAGAATGGCACAGTTAAATTGTCTTTTACTTGATTTTCCTAAGCTGGTTTTGTGCCTGGTGCCACTTTTATCCTGGCTTCAGGGTCTGACTTGGGCCTGTGTCTATTCTTCCACCGACATCTGTTTTTATTTTCCCCCTCTATCCAACTAACTTAGCCTTTAATGTGACATACTTTTTGTCTTTCTGACTCAACTTCATGCATGAAACTCATTTCTTTCCAGAGGAAATCTCAAGGTCTGTACCTAATCATTTTAATGTTCTTCCAACAGTGCTTGTTTGTACTTGCATTCAGTGTGACTCTCTGTATTTATTCATTAAACATAGTTTTACATATACCCATAGCTGCCATACACACATTCCTCTGCATTTGCTTCTTCTTCTTCCTGCCACTAATAGCAAGTAACACACTGCTTTGTACAGGTTAGATCTCTCTAAAGCTCTGCACACTGGTAATCTTTTACAAAACATGTTTGTTACTCGCAGCTGCAGTTTCCACTTTTTTTCATTTGTAGGTTTAAAATGGCCTGAGCCCCCAATTTCATTCGATTTTACGCTCCCCCTCTGACGGAAATGTTGGCTTCGCAGTAGTATCTTTGTTGTGGCTGGAGTAAACTGATTGGCATTGGTGTCTGTACACAGCCACGGTCCATCAATAACCTGATTAAATGCGCGTCCATTTGGCCAAATCAAACAATCGTCCTTACAGCGTGGCTGGCTGCTTGCTGTCCAAATTTGAAACAAATGGTTTTGAGGGCAGACAGAGCGGTGGTTCTGATTATTTTTTTCTTGTTTTGGTCCAAAAGCGTTGATTTGTTAAAGCCGACCCTGTTGAACATGGACACTGATGGATCTAAATTGAATATCTATGATGAGTAATGTATAAAAATGAAGAGGGGGCATGGCTTCCTACCCAGATTGACCATGAACAATATTATTTGAATTGCTCATTTGTTGTTTACATGTTGCTTAGAATCTTTTTTACTGCCCATACATTTTTTTTTATTTTTTTTTCATTGCTTATAGGTTTACTTTGTGTTTTAATTTTAATAAATAAATTGACAAAAATAGAAGAAGGTAAAACTTGTTGTGGTGCTGATCTGACACACAACGCTTTGGGGTGTGTCACAGTTACCAAATAATGTCATTAGTTGAATCTACATATTAATTAGATCTGATATCTAAATGTCAAGCATGATCACAAATTAGATTAGTACATAGAAGCAGGAGAGAGGAGAGACGAAGGCTGAAACAGGAAAGCCAGTTAAGGTCACATTAAGTTATTAAGATTTTGTCTGAAAAAAATGTTATTATATAATCTATGAGAGAATAAAGATTTGGCGTTACAGAAAAGCTGGCTTATTGTTGAGCCTAGCCTGGGACCTACTGCCACAGACTGGAGTTTCCATAATGGTTCTGAATAACTACATCTCCACCTCCATTACATTCTATCCCTTCGCTCACAGCTCCTATTTATTCTTGTGGATATGACTTTCATGTTAATTGTGCCAATCATAAATGGTGTTTCATATCCGCAGTGTGGCTGACATAATCATCAGGGCTTCTCAATTAAACGAGGGCAGGGATGGGGTGGACAAAATAACACGGCGACAGGCTCAGGCGTGTTATGAAATCTATGCTACTGCCCGCCCTCACAGGCCTGGGCCCTGCTGATGAATAAAATCCACAAATTGTAAAAACCAAATCCCGGGGCTTCCAGGCTGTGATTTACTCGTTCTAACACTGCCTTCTTGGGATCCATTGGACTGTGTTGTTGGCTTTATGTGAGGTGGTTGTTTTTGTGCTAAAGCTAAAGGCTCTGAGCAAGAACAAATGTGGGCCTTGGGTCCAAATCCCTGCTGCTAACACAAGAGCTGTCTCCAAATATTGAATAAATTTAGCTTTGTACTTGCAACTCTACCCCTTAAGGCTCTCTCTCTTCTCTGTGTTGAGGAAATGAATGGTAATAATTGCTCCAGCACGCATCTCTACTTTTCCTACAGACCTTTTTGAGCAAGACGATACTTTTATAGTCACGAAGAGAAATGCCTTCAGCGAGATGATTCTTAAAAGTTCAGGGTGATTATTCTAAAACTGGAAGCTGTGCCAAGGTGTCTTCTGTTGAGGCGAAGGAGGGTGTGAAAGAGAAAATATATACACACAGTACAGATTTCCCTTTGGCAGACATCAAGTTATTCTATTTGATCAAGAACAAAAAAATCTACAATGTCATCTGTGTTCAGTGTATTCTGTAAGACTCCTCTTCTATAACTGGAGCCCCTCTGACTTATTATGACAAGCCAATCTGAATTAGCATCACCTCTTCCCATGTGTGCACTCTGTAGTACTGTATATTAAGAGGCAGCATGGAAAAGAGCATGAACTGCTGCTGGCTTTGAATAAAACAAGGCCAAGAACAAGAAGACTGAAAATGATCTCCTGGAAAAACAAGCACAATTGAACACTTGCTTTTTTTTGTCAAGTTTAAAGCTCTCTTCCCAAGGGCTCTGCGTTTATTTCTCACACACTCAGCTGCAGTTTCTACTTCTTTTCTTCTGTAGGTTTTAATTGACCTGATACCCCAATATTGTCTGATTTTATGCTCATGCGGCAACAGAAATATTGGCTTCCTAAAGGGGCTCAAAGCAATGTTGGGTGACGTTCCTTCTTCCATCCATCTTCATCCGCTCATCCGGTGTTGGGTTGCGGGGGAAGCAGCTCCAGCAGGGGACCCCAATCTTCCCTTTCCCGGGCCACAGTAACCAAAACTGACTTGAGTATCCCGAGGCGTTCCCAGGCCAGGTTGGAGATATACTCCCTCCATCTACTCCTGGGTCTTCCCGAGGCCTCCTCCCAGCTGGACATGCCTGGAACACCTCCCTAGGGAGGCGCCCAGGAGGCATCCTTACCAGATGCCCGAACCACCTCAACTGGCTCCTTTCGACGTGAAGGAGCAGCGGCTCTATTCCGAGCTCCTCACGGATTACTGAGCTTCCCACCCAATCTCCAAGGGAGACGCCAGCCCCCCTCCTGAGGAAACACATTTCGGCCGCTTGCATCCTTGTCACCACAAGTAACATGTTGTGACAAGCGACAGTGACAGAGGCACCTTCAATAGTACCTTTATCGTGCCAGGAGTTAACTGATTGGCATTGGTGTCTTTTCACAACTATGGTCCCACAATAACCTGATTAAATGCTTGTCCATTTGGCCAAATCAAACAATCCGGCAGTCAGTGTTTCTCCCTACAAACCCAGGTGGCTGGGTTGTTGCTGTTCAAAGAACTGATACATGATGTTGAGGAAGTTAAAACTTGTTCTGGTGCTGATCTGTCACTGTCTTGCCACTGTCCCTGGTGAGACCAGGAGCAGGTGTGGGACCTTGTTTGTGACACTAAAATAAAGATTTAGCTAAAGTCAAATCTTCCATGTTTGTACTTGCTCTCTTGAACACTGTCTTAACCAGAGCTGGCCCTAACCAATTTGGTGCCCTAGGCAAGATGTCAGTGTTTTTCGTCATAATCTTTTGGGGAATTTTGTCAACTTTTGTGGGGTTTTTTTCTCTCGAAATAGTGCCGTTCACATTGTTTTCTGTGCTTTTTTTCAATGTCTTTAGTGCATTTTCAGAAATCTTTATCATTTTCTCTGATGTTTTTGTTACTTTATTTTGGATTTGACTTTGACTTTCCTTCATTCATTTGGACTACTGGTGCTCCTAGCATTTGCCTATACTCCCTATGCCACGGGCCGGCCCTGGTCTTTAAATAGGTTGACTTCTGATGTATAGCATTTGGAGAAACAAGAACAAGGCAATTGTAAGAAGATTTTCTAAGAAGGATTAACTAGGCAGACACATAGCTCCATGGTACGAGTCAGAGTTACCAAATAAGGTTCCATTAGTAGAATCTACATATTAATTTGCTCCACTCGCGCAAATATCAAGCATGATTATCATGGCTTTAAGGAAACCAGTTACATAACATCCCTGTTAGATAGAAGCAGTCAGAGTGGTGCTGACGACGACACCTTCAGCGAGCTTTTTGTCTTATATTCTAACTGTTGAATAGTTTACATAACTGATTAACTAAGCATAATGGATTGAGAGGGTAGTAGTGGTAGCGTGTTATTATGTTGCGGTGAATCTCATTTGGGATGGACACAGTGTTGCAGCCAATCAGCCTCTCATTACCAGAGACGCCCTCTGAAGGTTACACTGTAATAGACTGCATCCTTCAAGGCAACTCCTGTAATGGGACACTACAGTAGCCGGGGGTGATTCTTTTTTCGTGGCACTCCTCCACACTTAAAGTGACTAAAAATGATTATCATTACATTGTTTGTATTAGTTTTAATTTGGTTCTGTTTCAAAGTAAAATTAGCTTACATTTGAGTTTTTTGTCAGGACTTTTTTTGTCCTTTGATTTTACTTGGCACCACTGCTGCGTTTGACAGCAGATGAGCCCCATTCCAGCTTCTCCTCTGCGTTAGCAGCTGTGAGCCACGTTGCTCTCACTGTATAGCCCCACTTTAGCTCTTTGAGCTGTGTAGAGGTCTGATCTGTGTCAGTCTTTGAGCTGTGCATCTTAAAACCTGTAAAAACACCTTGCTTGTTACTAAGACAACCGGTAACCGTGAGCTGCTGTCACCAGTTTCACATGCACCATAAGTAAGGGATAATGTAGAGCAATTATTACAGCGAAATCCACCCCAAAGGGTAATTTAGGACCCCCGACACCAAGCGGAAGTCAAAGAGTGATTTCCAGTTTTTTAACTGAACATTCATAATAATGTACGCACATAAAAGAAGGAGGCATCGTTTACATGAACTACATTTTTATATAACAGCAAACATTAAAAATCCCTTTGTTACATTTTCCTTATTACAAAGCCTGGTTGAATACTTGATTCTCATTGGTCAATCACGGCAATCTGTTGTCCTGGGGTTATAATAAATGTTCAGTCAAAATTGGAAATTAATCTTGGGGCACCCTTGAGCTGTCCTTAAGGCCCCCCAGGGTGACACAGCTCCTACTTTGTGAACATCTGCACCATAGTCTTTAGTTGAAGCCACGTTTTCAGGTTCATTCCAAGTCACATTTGACATCAGAGGTCAGTCCCTCCTGCTTTGCTTTTCAATTGTTTTCGGAGGTTATGTTGGGGAGTTATGATCAGTCCTCTGGTCTCACAGGACTGCAGGTCCTACAGTGAATAATAGATTTTATTTTAGCTTAGAGGATACTGCAGCATGCTTACTTGGCTTTAATATAGAGTAAAGGGTGTGGGACACAAGTGGTGGGCTCTTTGTTACTTACATTCTAGGCCAGGGGGGCTACAAAGGCTCAAGCAGACAAACAGCAGGCACTGTGGTTAAGGTTTTGGTCCCTTGAGTTCTGACTGTTCTCTGTCCCAGTGGAGAAGGTGTAAAAAAGTCTCATTTCTGTGGGCTACGAGCTCTGTTTTCCCATTGTATTATTTCCCAATAAAAAAACATCAAGTTTCATCAGTGGCAAATGTAAAACATACACTACATGTGGGTATGCTGTGTTTCAGTGCTGAGGAGCGAACACGGCACAGGGACACTACGGAGCAAGGGCACGGACGCCACAGTTTAGGGGAAAAGGAAGAACGGCACGGAGAGAGGAGGCACAGAGACGACAGCGAAGGATGGCAAAAATCATCACGCAGGTCTGACCGACACACACACACACACACATACAAAATGCCAAGTTAATGCCACTCAACAGATTACTATTGTTTTTTGCATTAAAGCAAATCTACCAGCCACTTGCATATTTTACCAACATTTGACTGTGTGTGTGTGTGTGGTCTAAATTCAGCACCATCTACTACACACACACGAACTGTAAAAATCAGACTAAAAGATGACAGAATTCTAATGTGATCGTCATCTTTGTCCTCAGCAGCAGCAGCAGGAGTAGGAGGGCCAGAGGTGAGGACAGAGACAGTCAGAGTAGACACAAACACAGGAAGGCCAAAAGAAATAGGAAGGACAAGGAGACCAAGATGTCTTCTGCTGACCAAGATAGGAAATTTAAATGACTGACATTCAGTCTTTTTTAATAGGATGAACTGCCTTGTGGCATCTTCCTGCATGTTTCATAAGAAAATGTGAGTTTTTTTTCAAAGAAGCAAAGAATAGAAGAAAATTTTATGTATACGTACGAGATGTTATGTTGCAACATCTTTAACTGTTTACTTTGTTGAGGTGAAGTAAGGCGTTTGTGTATGTCTTTTCTCACCGACGCTCTTTTTCAAATGACTTTATTGATCATTTAACCAAATGTACCATCAGATATACTACACAGGCAAGACAGACAGAACCACAGCAGATGGGCCTCAGACCATCCACTGATACACAGAAACCAAGTCAGTTTTTTTTTCTTAAAAGTAAGAAAATTAGTAAGGCCTCCACAATGTCACCTAATTAAATATTTTTTATAACACAACGATCTATTATTTTCTTTTTATATATATTTTTTTATTATTGCCGGTGGTTTGATAATTTAGCCATAGCTTCTGAAATAAAATATAAAAAAACTCAACACAGACTACTACTTGGCAATGTGTCTTCAGGTCAACAAATGAAGATGACAACTACTGTCAGTACAAACAGAATGGAGCCTACATTTAAAGGCCATACCACAAACAAACAAAAGAAACGTATTACAAGTGCTTGGATCGGTACTTTTTTTTAGACACCCAACATTTACAGTAAAGAAATATGAGGCCAACTTAACGCATACCCTAATATATAACTACTGGAATTGGCAATGTGTCCTGTGTCTTCTCGATCCGCCCACCCCACTCACTGGATGCTGTGCCAGAGAATGATCATGTCCTTCAGTCTCAGGCCTGGATTCTCCCTGTTCAGCGTTCCTGGAGGGGGCAAGTTAACCTCTGGTAACAATCCAGTCTCATGTTTGTCCCTCTTCAAACTCCTGGCAAAGTCTCAGCTGTCCATCAGAAGTGAGATGTCCATACAGCTATAGCACTATTCTAAGCTTCCACCACACAACAAGCTTAGGGTGGTCAGCAAGTCTCAAGCTCTGCCTTCCACATTCCTCGGTCAGTGCCAGCGAAGCAGCGCCTGACGACTTGGAGCACTGCTACAGCAGGCTGCCCGGCCAGGAGACGATGGTCAGGGTGATTCTGCCCCGAAGCTCCTTTAGAAGGCGCACCAACGCTGTGTGGGTCATTCCCCATGTACTCGTCCCGTTCACCTCCAGCAAGATGTCCCCACACCTACACAGAGCCAGATGGCCCACAAAAAAGCCTTGTTAATTTAAGATTATGTAAATGAACATGGGTACCAAGAAGTTACTTGGCAAATATATCACAAAACTCCTGGCAGCAGTTCTGGGTGGAACCAGAAAATCTCTTTTGGGGCGGTCCAGGATCAGACCCCCCGGCTCAGGTGCTGTCTGAATTCCAGTTGCTACAGCGACTAAGCCCACCCTATCATCTAATTCTGCGGGGAACAATGATGTTTCATATGTAAACCATTTAGTCACTAAATCTTTTTCCACTGTAATTTGTCCCATTTGTGAGGGGTGATGAACAGTTACATTCAAATTACCATTTTACCAAACCATATAAGTCATTATAAAATGCTTTATAATATGTTTTGTATATTGTTTTAAAGCGTTATAACCAGTCATGAGCGCTTATAACTATAATGATGCAGGGCAATACACAATAGCACATTATAAGTATATAAGCATTATAAGGACATAGGCATGAAAAAAATACTTTTTTTACTTGATCTTATAAGTCACTGTAAAAGTCCTTTAAATGTGTTATATTTATTGTTATTAAGCATTAGGAATATTTATGAGTACTTATAACTATACTCATAGAGCATAATAAGCAGATTATAACACATTGTACATGTGGTTATAATGCATTATAGAGACTGGCTCGATAGAAAGTTTCCCCCACCTAAATTACCACTCAGGGTTTTTTTTATGCGGCAATTTAAAAATGTGTATTAAACAAGTGGATGGAAATGCATGTGGATATACTAACAGCTATCTAAAAATGGGTTTTATAGTACCATCTTTTTGCAAACACAGTTTGTGTTGAAGCTAGTCTAAACCATTCTGCTCAGCAATGAAAGGTGACATACTCACCTTATCCTGCCATCATTGTAGGCCGGCGTCCCCTCCACGATGGAGCGGATAAAAAAGGATTGATTGCAGTTGACCTCTTCCTGACCGCCCACGATACTGAAGCCCAGGCTGCCAGAAGTGCTCCGCCGCAAGACAATGTCTTTGCAGCAGTAGAGATGCCTGCATGAGCCAAGAGAGAGAGATTAAAAACACTAATCTCTTAACTGCATCTTTGAATAATATAAACTGTGTATCCTTGCCGAGTGTGTGCCTAGTAGCTAGATTGCTGAAACCGGGCACACTCTGAAGACAAAGGCATGGCGCTCTATGAAGGAAGGTGTGACTTTCCTCCCAGGAAATGTAAAAAGAATCAAAAAGTGAGAGCAGTTGGACTTCTATATCAGTCCCACAAAGCTAGTGGAAATGACATTCAAATCCTTTTAGCTGCGCCGCCGGACTAGACTGCAATCCCATGGTGACTCAGAACTTGTTTTTTTATGACTGGTAATCAATTCAGTTTGAAAAGAAACCCATTTCTATTTCACTTTAAGCAGCAGCAGCAGTTGTTTATTGTTGTCAGTGAGCCGCTGTCTCCCTGACAACACATTTACTAAGACATACTAAGACATACACACATATGTTTCAATCCAATGGAAAGTTTCACTGATATAATAATAGGTGAATATTTAAGCTGAAAAGTTAGTTTGAAAGTATAATGAGTATTCTCTCCCCAGCTGGCTCTGTCAAATTTTCAGGTGGCACCAGCTGGCAGAGGTCAATAGGACCAGTGTGGGGAGGTTTAAATTATTAAAAAAAAGTGCATCCAGTGGACACAGAGACACAACAGGGGGTGCTCACCTAGGTAGCTGCAGCCATGACACCCACAGGGGCGAGTGATCGTCATTGGGCACTGGGCTCTTGGTGCTGTCTGTGGGTGAGGGCGTGAGACAGGGCGGCATTGTGCACTCCTGCAGGCTTTCCTCCGGAGGACGCATCTCCAAGACCTTGAGCACGACAGGAGACGAGGTGTTCTTCAAGTTGGCCACGGCTTCGCCTCGCGTCACCCCCGTCAAGTTCACCCCGTTCACGTTCAACAAGATGTCACCTGTGGAGGGGGGTGGGGAGGAAGTGGACAGCACAGCTCATCTTCTGCCCAGAGCTTCAGCGCTGATAAATGTTTTTATTTTTTCAAAAGCCCTCACACAGGGGACTTATCACCTGCCTGTTTAATATTCAACAACCTTCCTGCAACAACACAAAGGGATAGAAACCAAATGCCACCTGTGCTTTAAAAAAAAACAAAAAGCCTCCCAGCGATCTAAGTGGTGCACAGAAAAACAGACGGCAAGGTCCAGGCTGCTAGTGAGCAACTCAAAAGGACACCATTGCCCTTCGCAGACATGCAAATTAATAGTCTATTATAATACATAAACATGTTTCATCACCCCACCTGACTCTGCGATGTCCAATATGAATGTGCTCCTTGAACCACGCACAGGACAATCACACCCAATTTGCTTCTTTTTTTATAAAGTCTATTTTTTTAAAGTTGGATATGCTGCAATCAGCAGTTGTGGCTTAAATCTCTCCCCTGCCTCTAACTGCATTATAGCATATCACTGCTGTTGTAACATCCAGTTATTTTGGTGCTACTTCATGTTTTTTGCTCTATTTTAGAGCTGACTGATTTGAGGCACCAAAATAATTGAGTACTCCACACACACTCCTCTGGAACACAATGAGTCCTGAGCACTGCAATGCTAATGCTTGTTTGTCTTTAGAGCCAATTTGCAAAGCACTGAACCACAGAAGCTGAGTCTCGTCTACTGGATGAATACACTTGGTAATGAAACATGAATCTTAAGTGTTCATCAATTGCCACGTTCTGTTATATACAAAGTGTTCATCACAAAAGCCAAATCTATGACAGTCTGCCAGCAATAATGTGAGCTCCGGAGCGTCGCACAACAGTGGGCTACAACAAAAACAAAAACGAACACTCCCATCCCCGAAATGAGTAATTATTTGTACAAAAGCGGCAAACATGACAATCCTTCTAATAAAGATGTGCCCTAATATTCTAAAATATAAGATTGAGTGTGCAGGCAAGTATTGCAAGGAGGCGTTTTATTGGCAGTTACCTTTGCGGATGGAGCCCTCCTGTCCCACCACTCCATCAGAGTCCACGTTAGTGACGTAAATAGGGAGGTCCCACCCTCGGCTGGACATGCCACCCGCCACCGTCATACCCAGAGAGTCATACGGCTCCTTAGTCAGAGTAACTGTCTTCTCATAGCATGCAGGCTTCTGACAAGAGTCCTTAGAGAGAGAAAGAATTTGCAATGAAGGTGAAAATGAATAATGGAGATTTAAAAGCAATAGGGCTGTTTTTATGCATTGCCATGGGAGGTAATCTAAAAACATGCAGGACATTCATAATTGATTGGCTTCTTTCTTTGTGTATCCACATTCATATAAACACAGCAACTCAAGACTTAACATGATAGGAACGTAATTGTAACACCAAGGGCACCTTCTATAGACAGTATCATCTAATTAGACTGTGGCACATTTGCATATTGATAAAGGGCTGTTTTCTCTGGGACTTGCAATAGCCCCCTAACAGGAGAATTCATGTCAGTTCAGCCCATGCTATGCTATGGGAACAAGAGTCCAAATGACATAGACATAGCTGCTAATTAATGAATTTCACTTATTAGCATTACTGGTGAAGTGTACTATATGGCCGCTATTAGGACAGAGCGTCAAGTGCGTCTTCATTTTGTGTTCATGTTCGATATATGGAGCCAAGTGACATTATTAGTATTGGTGAACTTGGCTGTGTGTGGGATAAAGTGATTGAGATTTTAATTAGGACGAGTGAGTCTGAGTGTCAGATGGGGGAGAGCGAGGGAGTAATGAAGAACACACGGACACACTGAGGTCGATGGAATGTAGCCTTTGCTGCTTTCCCCATGTGCTGCATTCACACGACCGACCCTGGGGCACGCCACTGACTAGGGCTGTGTGCACACTTGCTGCCAACCTACACAATGCACTGTGTCTGTGGTGTACTATTGTATACACAACTGCGTGGTGTGCTTTTGTTTAAAAAAGTACACTGTCAGACAGCATATTTTCCAAAATGGGGACTTTCAATAGTGGTAGAAACTCTAATTGCGTCAGTAGTAATCTCTTAATTTCTGCTATTTTTAAAGGGTTAATGAGACAGCCCCTGGCTGGAGCATCATAACTGATGAGAGATGTACTGTATGTATTCTATTTTTGATTGCCAGAAACAATGTACTTTAACGCAAAGTGATCTACCGTGGCCTCCCTCTATGACTGTAAAACAAATTTTAAATAATCATTAGAATCAGAACATGTCTTTCAGGCAAGAATGGTGGAAGATACTCTTTATCGTGTGGGGTGATTGCTGATATGGTCGCAACAGTTCTCTCAGAGGAAGACTGGCCGTGGTACTGCTTGAATGACATGCTCAGCTTTGATGGAAGAACAATACCTTCATGGATCATTTGCACCTGAAAGGGAGTATTTATCACGGGGAGTGGAGACGGAGGAACAAAGCTCCTGTCTGTGTATTGCTACCGTTCTGGTCTCATGTGTATGTCTCTGTATGCGCTGCTCACCAGCAGTGTTTGCTCTATATCCACAGGGGAATATGGTGGGGGTCCGTCCATGCCCCACGGAGCTTCTTGTAAGATGTCTGGGGTTGGCAGGCAGATCTGACGAGACACGATGAAGTGGACACCCTCCTCGCTGGCCTGGAGAACATTTAGAGACAGCAGAGTTAGGACATGACTTAAAAAAGACATGTTTTTAAAAGCAAGGTTGAGAGTATTGTAGTATCGTATCCACGACATTCCACTTCCGGGATGGCTCTGCTGCCTCCGGAAATTACGCCGGACCACGCTGTTTTTGGCCGGATGTCCCTTACCTTCCGCTGTCTTTGTGATGGAAGTTTAAACTGCGGTGGACTATGGTTACCTGGTCCTCAGCTCTTTATAGGGTAAATCCAGATAGCTAGCTATACTATCTGTCCAATCTGAGTTTCTGTTGTTCTAAAACTACTTTTGAACGTTCCACCAAAACAAGTTCCTTCCTGAGAATATTTTGCAGTTGCTCGGTCCGGTGCTTAGCGCCACCCAAGAAGATGTTTATTGGTTTAAAGAAATGCCAATAAACCAGAGCATGTTATTCCTCATGCCATGCTGTGTGGACTCACCAGACCTTCCTCCGCAGCCCTGTGAAGGAAGGTGTTGCAAGGCAAGACTAAGAAGATTTATACCACTCTTGCTTGTCAAATAAGGCTACAGCTAACAGCCGGTTAGCTAAATGTAGCTTAGCACAAAGATTGGAAATAGGGAAACAGCTAGCCTTCACCTAACACGCTAAATCTTGTTAATTTAATCCCTAGAAAAAGCTTAGTGTAAAAAACAAAGAGTAAAATGTTAGGCAACCAGCGGAGAATCCAGAAAGTTAACGACCGCCGCTAAGAAATAGTTTGCCTTGTTGAATTGTTCTTTTGGGGTTTTGTACAGATCAAAAAACAAGATGGCAAGATAACTTGTTTAATAGTGGCCTTTAGATGTGCTGGAAGGTGGATTTTACCTTCAGCTACAGCCAGGCTAGCTGTGTTTCACCTGTTTGGTTCATGCTAAGCTAAGCTAACTAACCAGCTGCTGGATGTAGCCTTGTATTTAATGGAAAGATATGAGTCTGGTGTCAGTCTACTCTTTACAAAAAAAACAAATAAGCATATTCCCCAAAATGTTGAACTAAACGGGTCATAAAACAATTGTTGTTGGTCCACGTTACAAAATGGAATTCCATTCATGATGCTACCTGCATTGAAATATTACGTTTAAAATGTTTTTTTTCTAGGTGATCTAGCTAGTTAAAGAGAGATCCAAAGGAAAACCATGATTATTCATATTTTAAATATAGCTGCCACCCATGTAATCTATTTAAGTCTCTCTCTGTGACTCCACACTCCTTCACATACAAATGGTCCAACAGTCACACAGACGGGCTGGCTGCTTCCCTCTCCCCCCACTCTGTAATTCCTCTGAGATTCCCCTGGTTTCTGTAGCACAGAGCTGATTCCTGAAGTAGCCAGGCCAGCCCATTATTGCCTTAACTGAACTAATTTAATTTCTTCCCTACCAGTTGGTAATCTGTGACAGAAAGGGACTGCTCTGAGAGGCCATGTTGGCTCCACAGAGACCCTGAAGAGGCCAGTCTGACTGCTCAGACAGGAACTCCGGGCGCAGAGACGCTGTACAGTCAGCCGCAAACACACAGCAATTAACTACGATTAACCACAAAACACACCACCATTGACTGGCATCAACCAGGAACCAGAGGCAGCCGCATGGCCCGGTCCATTAGGGAATCACCACAATTAAATACTATTAACTGCACTGAGTGCAGACACAACTGCACAGCACAACACAATTAGCCTGAATCACCACAATTATCTTTACTACCTCAGGGACCCGGGGTAAGAACAGAACACAGTTATTTATGGTCTGTAACAACATGTGGACTTATTTGTCTGTTGCAACTATGTCCTTTTGTAGAATGCTACGAGATCATATGATGGATTTGTTTAAAGGAGGACCTGCTGACTAGGGCTGGGGCAATATGCTTGTGTCCCAATTTGATCATTTCGTTTAATTTGTACTGCGATTTGTTAGTATTGAGTAAAGCGATTAATAATATATTTCTAAAACATAATTGTTTTCTAAAAAGAATGCACATGAGATGTCAATCAGTCCGACATTTGTTTCATCTGTAGTATATAACGTGTATTATCTGCGTTTTTTGCTGTTAAACCAAACGGATATGATGTAGTCGCCGTCGGTGGTACCACGTGAATAGAAAATAATTAGGTGAATCATTGGTAAAAATAATTAAATCGATAAATAAAGTATCGATCGGCGGAAAAGAATCGGTTTGAAAAATCGTCATAGGTAAAATCCCCGTACGTACATGAATCGAGACGTAATGCTAACTCACTGACCTGGATGAGCAGAGCAGCGTGTTCCGGTGCTCCGTAACGTAGATCGTGCCCGTTGATGGCTAGCACGCGGTCGCCAACGCACAGCTGTCCGTCGCGTGCTGCCAGGCCGCCCTCCAGCAGGTGGAAGATGAAGACGCCGTGCTCCTCGGGCCGCCTCACTAGCTTAATGCCCAGCTGCTCATCTGGAGTGGATTTATTCAGGACCACATGGATGCTATCATCCCTGATAGGATGGTGGGGTAAGCCATGAGACGGGTGGCCCCCGGCGACATCGTGGCCGTTCCCGTGGCCGTGTGGGTGGCTGTGCGAGCGGTAGCGATAACGCTGTTCTCTGAGAACAGTCAGCCGGAGGAGCTGGCAGGGCTGTTTGAGCGTTGCCACGGCGTAGCAGTGGGGTACGTTGCTGATGTCAATGCCGTTTACCTGACAGGGCAACAGGGATGCAAATTAACTCATCTTCTTTCATGGTTGTTCATCCTGTATTACATTCTGGAAAGACTTAAAAAATGACATAGTATCTAAAACAACACATGCAATCACAGTTGAGGGGAAAATATTATCACCTACTTCGAATGTAAAGATTGGAACTTATGTCATGTTGTAAAGCTGTTTCTTTTATTAAGTAAAAGTTCCATGTTCACGAAGCTAAATGCTCTAAATCAGTCCCATAATTTACATTGTTGATATGTACTTTCATTCCGAGTCCAAGACAAGACCGAGTCCAAAAGGTTTGAGCCCGAGTCAAGACCGAGTCCAGGACAGAAAAAAAGGTCTTACGCTAGACAGTATTAAGAAAATCCCTTTGGGTTTCACTTTCCCTCCAATATTGTTATCAACATAATAAAGACAGTTGGACTCGGTCAAGACCAAAATCCATATTTGGCAAGACCAGTGGCCGAGACCGAGACAAGTCTGAGTCCAAATACTAGCGAGTCCGAGACAAGTCCGAGACCCTAGAAAAATATTCCGTGACCGGACTCGAGTACTACAGCCCTGGTAACTACCTGTCTGTTTAACAGTAATCAATAACTACCTACCAATAAGTAATTTTTGTGTACCATATTATAAAGTGTTTCCCTAATATCTACCCGGAACTAGGGCTGGGCAATTTATCGATATATCGATATTGTGGTATGAGACTAGATATTGTCTTAGATTTTGGATATTACAATATCGTAGTATGACACATGTGGTGTCTTTTCCTGGTTTTAAAGGCTAAATTACAGTTAAGTGATGAACTTTTCTGAACTCACCAGACTGTTCTATTATTTACCTTTACCCACTTAGACATTATATCAACATTACTGATGATTATTTATCTATAATCTAAGCGTGAAGATATTTTGTCAAAGCACCAATTTTCAACGTTAGAATATTACCGTAGTATTGATATCGAGGTATTTGGTTAAGAAGATCGTGATATCCAATTTTCCCCCCTATCACCCAGCCCTACTCAGAACTAACCCCATTTTCATTTTTAATCATTTATTTTTGTTTAAATGATTATTTTCCTATTTTAGCAAAAACATGGATGCAGTTTAAAATTGGGATTTTGATTACTGCCTACTGATTTGTGCAAAACGTTGTGTCTGTGCTACCTTCAGGATCATGTCCCCAGGCAGCAGGCGCCCATCCCGGGCAATGACACCTTCTCTGTAAATGTCCTGGATGAGGATGCGGACCAAGGGGGTCTCATTGCCGCCGACGATGCTGATGGCCAGCGGTTCTGTGGGAACCACCCGCGTGATCTTAATACTGGTGAGTTCTCCGTCAGGGATCAGGTGGTGCAGCTGAGGAAGAGCCAGCACTAAGAGAGAACGCGCGGGGGACAAGAAAGGCGGAGTTAAGTCCTGAATTTGAATGTACAACGACATACAAAATCCAGTTTGACAAACAGAGGAGGAAGTGGGAGAACGAGAGACACGTGGGGGGGGAGAAAGAGTTTTAGACCGTGTGAGAGATCTACAGTGGAACCAGCTGTCTCAACTCCCTCAGGTTACTAAAACAAACTTGTACAAGCCAAGAGGGAAAAATTGACTTGGCTGATTATCCTGCTCAATGTTTGTATCATTAGTCACATACATCTGTAGCGAGCATGCTTGGGAAAACCCTCAATTTCAAATTTCCGCAAGGTTTATTACTTGGGCGGGGATGCAAGTACAGTTGTAATACGTGAAATATTCATTGCACAGTGAAAGTGTTGAAAAGGCAATATATCGACTAGTCTCGTGAGGTACTCACAAATGTGTAACTCCCAAGAAATTGACATTAGTAGCAGATTCTTTTCTCATCAACCAGAGAGAATAATAATGATAACAATAAATATGTTACATAACCAAATAATGTGGGTTAATAAGCATACAAACATCATTATACACCTTGACATTTCTGAGGAATGTGTACTTCTGTGTCTGCTAGTTTCATCTCATTACACTGTGCAAGCCCCCTTCCCCTCATGCCCAGTGTTGAATTCCACTAAGCAGCAGAATGACACATCCTAAACTGGACCATGTGGAGGTGGGTGGGGATCTTAGCCAGTACATGACAGGAAAGATGTATTCCTCATCACTTCTTTTTCTCTGGTTATGAAGAATGTCTCTCTCTCTCTCTCTCTCCTTACTCCCTCTGTGTCTCGTGCTCCGTAGCCTCAGCCGTTCCTTCTACTCACGCTGCACTTTCTCCATTCCAAAGTCAATATTTCTTCTTTATCGCAGCAGACTGCTTCTAGGGTGGAGACCACATTGACACAGAGACCCGCAGCCATTATGTAACCCTTCCTCCTCTCCTTCACACACCCTCTATCTGTCTTCATCCCATCATTTCTCTTTTGTGTTTTCAGCCACTTCTCCATCCATGTGGACATTACTATGCCTTTATTTTCCTTTTCTCCACTGTCTTTGTCTGTATCCTCCTTCCCCTCCATTTGAACTGTATGAATCTATCTCTACATTAACGTTCCGTCCTCTCTGTCTATCTTTGTCTCTCCAGCGGCAGGCAATGAATATTTAATCTATCCTCTCAGCCTCCTCTGTGATGGCCCCAGAGAATAATCTAGTCCCTGATCATTCCCCATCCTTCATTCTTACGTAATACCCCATTCCTTGTCCTCTTCCCGTCACGCTGCAGCTCTACTTCCACATTATATTCTCTCGTGGTTGACTATATTTCCTTAACTTTACTGTCATGGGGTTCAGGCTGTGGATACATTTAATGTATGTGTAGAGCACATTTCCTCAACTACATAACATCTACCATGTTAAGAGCACAGCCCTCCCTGGGGACTACTCCATCAAGTTGGTGCAAACCTGTTGACCCTGGCTGTGTTGGAAGGAGGAGGAGAGGAAGATGGGGTGCAGGGTGAACAGAGCAGGAGATGAAGAAGGAAAAGAACTGGAGGTGGAGGGGAGAAGGACATCAGCTTTTTCTCCAGTGACCTCCCGTATCCCATCTATGTCTAAAGAGCCTCAGGCTACCGCTCTCCCTTCTGATCCGTCACTAGTGATGCACAAGTGGACTTATGCAATCTGCATCTGAATTATTAAAGAAACATATGCTGCTGTTACACTGTGGGCTCCCAGCCCTCCCCGTACAGTTGAGGGAACACACACACACACACACACACACACACAAACACACACACACACACACACACACACGCACACGTTGAGCCCTCTCTTTAGGGAATCATGAAGTGCAAATGCAGCAGTAACTTCAAGAAACAATACAACAAATTGCACAATGCAAGCACAAAAAAAATACATGTAAACCCTCCGGTTTTCCTTGGATTAAATTTAACCCCTTTCAAAAATGTCTATATCAGAAATATGGTATTCTTTTTAACCAAATGACCACAAAAAGGAAGGATTCCATGCAACGCTTTTTGCAAATACAATTAATGACTTTCATTGAATTTCGGGTTGAAATTGAAATGGTTTCAAATCAGCATCCTACCCAAACTCATCCACTCAACATACGTTCTTCTGATCTTAACTATAAGTCAAAATAATTAATAATTTCTGGATTTCAAAAAGTAGTGTAAAACTAGTGGTAGTAAGGTGGTGGTAGTGAAATAATAATAAAAAAGTGTTGCAAATGTAAAAAAAGGGTAAAAGAAAAACTAGGTGTTAATCATTTTGACCTGGGAGGACAACACAAGGGTTAAAGATACAAAGGCGGGAGAAGAGATGCAGGCAGGTCTGATCCATACCTTCCTGTGGCACATTGGAATTTCTGGCATTGTCTCTCTCCTCAGACGTCTCGTTGCTCACGGCGTTGCCACTCTTTGTCCTCCGCAGGACACTGAACGCCCGGTTCAACCTCCTGAAGGAACGGCTCCTCACTGAGGAACGGTCAAAGTTTCGGACTGCAGAGAACACAGGGGAGAAGGAGAAGCCCTTTATAGATTGCCTCACACTCAACATGCCCGGACATGTCTGAATCTGCCTCTTCAAAGCGGTTCAAAGGCCTCCTCCTGGTGTAGGGACTGTAATCTGGGCTGCTGTGTTAGGGTGTTGGAGATCGTTCAACTGCGGTATGTTTTCAGCAATCTTGATAGTGAGATAGTGCTTAGCCAATGAATTTGAAACAATATTAAAAGAACCGTTTTGAGTTTTTGAACTCTAATGGCCCCATAGAGCATTGTTCTTACCAGAATGGGTCTCTGTTCTGTTTTGTTTCATACATGAGGACGCACACGTGTAAAATGTTACACATTTGTAGTTATAAACACAACTTAGACTACCTTTTAAGTTCAAGCAAACAGTTCCAAAGCAACATTATAATTAATTTGGAGTCATGTTTCTGGCCACCTGATGTATTTAAGTCAGACTTTTACGCTCTTTTAGCTCATTTTTGGTCAATACCAACTTCTGAAGGAAATAACTGGCCCTTTAGCAGCTAAATGTTCAACTGTGTTCATCAGGTAGTTGTTGAATGTTCTGCTGGTTGCTGTAGAGCAGGTAGTGCACTGTGGGTTTTGAGAGCTGTTTGGCTGCCTGCTGCTGACCATAACAACGCCGAGCGGTGAGAGGGACCCCAACAATTAACAACTAAACAGTGATCTGAAACTCCCAAGCCGATTCCGATGTCTACAGTACATTCAGGGTATGTCTTGATACCAAACACAGGTCATTTGAGTCAGCTGTCTCTGTGACTTAATTGTTTAACTGTAACTGATCCACATCCAGTGTATTTGAATGGTGCATCCCTACACATGAACGTAAACAATGCACGATTTGAAATAATCAACCAATCGGCGACAAAACAATGAAAGAAATGCATGATCAAAACGGATGTGAACAAAGTTATGTTTACATCCAAGATAACACGGTGCACCTTTGAGTCTTAAATTTAACTTTTTTGCCTGACAGCCTTTTGTACCTACTCTCTATATTGTGACACCGCACTGAAAGAAATGAGGGCACCATCTGTTTTTGCCTCAAGTCCATCCTTTTCTTCCCAGTTTTATTTTCTACACAACTTTCAAACAGCTCAAATAATGTAACTGTTTTTGCTTTCAACGAGTGGCTCTTTAATTCATAAAGCTAATCCATGCGGAGTATAGTTGCATGGTTGTGTAACTACAGCAGTGATGTAACACATTGTGGACTCTATTGACCAAATCTAAAAGAGAGCCTCCCAGTGAGACAGTTGTCTTGTACTTTGCTTTCTGACAGACAAGACTGACAGGAGGCTGCTGAGGAGAGGTAGCAGCCTGTAGCCGGGCTGCACCGAGCACGGGGCAGCATGCCTCTGCGGCGCCCTCCTCCCTCCCTCGCCCCCCTCCCTCCCTCTGCGGGCTCTGGGAGATGCGAGAGCTCCTGACAGCCACATTATTCTTTAAAAGCGCCAGCCGCTACCGGAGCTGTCAGCTTGTTCAGCAGTAGTGGTGCTTGTGGTAGTTGCGGGCGCTCAGCCGGTCCGACCTAAAGTGCTTGTGCAGCGTCACTTTGTGTCCCCACTGCATGCACACTCACGTTAGGGGGGGGGGGGGGGGGGGGGGGGGGGGGGGGGGGGGGGGGGGGGGGGGGGGGGGGGGGGGGGGGGTAGCGGGGGGCTGGGGCAGATGGATGGAGGGGCAGAGGGGGAACACTTGTGACCGCTTCCTGGTTTCACAGGCGGGAGAAATGGAGGTAGTAGGCTGATCACATCATTAGGCGTTAGCACACACATTGGGCTATATTTAACCTCCCTCTCCTTCCATTTCTCCTTGACTGCATAATGTACCTGCCCTCTCAGTGACTTTCTCTCTCTGTGTTTATCTACTGTTCTCCACAAAGTGAGATTTTATGGATTTGTGGGAAATAACACAAGGCAGCAGAGCTAATTGGTTAATAGGATTTCTATCAGAGACCATTAGAAGGAACAAAGACTGTTTTTTGAGGTTGGACAAGCTCCTGGGTTATACGTTAGAAGTCTGCAGGTGTAAAAGTATGCTTGAACATAGATCATTGGCATCATTTCTTTGTCACTGGGTGACTATGTAACTGTGACTAGAAAGCTCTTGACTGTCTATTGATTTTCAATCGGTCACCCTGGTAAACACCCGCTCCCCCTGGCTCTCTCACTGGCGTCAGATAGCTACGGTGTAACGTCACGCGGAACTGAACAGGACCGCAGACAAACTCACACTCACTCTTCTTGGAGCTGCTGCGGGCGGCCAGGCTGGTCGTACTGCCTGACTGACTGTTGTCCTCCATGCTGGGGTCGAAGGCGGGGTTGACCAGACCGGGCTCGTCTGATAGGAGGGCCACGGCGGCCGAGGCGGGGCCGTCATTGGGCAGCGTGGCGATGGTGAGTTCTGACGTGCTGTCGGTGCATTCGCCCTCTTGCGAGCGTCGCTTCCTGTCTGCTGAGAGCCCATAGTGAGAGGCCCCTTTACACCTGCACACAGGGGTCAAAAGGTCAGTCTGGAACTCAGATCACACAGTTGGCATGGTGCATTTAACACGGGACATGCTGATGAAATGATGGATGATGGTGATCTGACACAGGATGCTTACATTCTTTAGTGTCAAACGCAGCATCAGCATCACTTTTTACAGTAGAGAGAAAGTAAAAAAATACATGTTACGGGGCCCCTGGTGTACCGCCTGGTTGAGCGTGCTCCCCATGTACTGGGCCTCATCCTTGCAACAGAGGCCCGAGGTAAAATCTGCCCTTTTCTGCATGTCATCCCCCTCTCTCTCCCTCTTTTCTATCTTCGGCTGTTCCATCCATTAAAAGGTAAAAAAAGCACCCAAATTATATTTTACTAAAACAAATTGATGTCACAGCTAATGAAAAGGTCACATTCTCCAGATGAAGATGATAATCTGAGGAGATTCCCCTCCAGCTGGAGGATTTTTCTGCACGCTGACCTCTATCTTCTGCTTTGGGACTGTCTCACACAAAGATCCACGCCGCCTGTACAATAACAACAAATATGGCTGAATTTATTCCTTGGTGCTCTCACTGAGAATTCATACAGCATCTCTCTGAGCATATTTCATATTTACTCATTTCTGTTGCTTGCACACTTTCATTTGTGTAGCAGTATCGGTACAAATCACATGAGGGTTGGATTTTCTCTGTGGCAGTGAGTGTGAGCATCACTGACAGATGATTGTCTACAAATGTAAGCAAACACCTGCTAGACA
>NC_048415.1:24671789-24701379 GCF_013103735.1 Etheostoma cragini
TTTGAATATAAAACCGAGATTGTCTGAATGTTATTTTCCCCATAAACAAATCTAATTTCTAAGTTCCAGATGTCTTCTCCCTGTCAAAAACACCACAACCACGACACATTCTCAGCCCCCCGCCCTCTCTCTAGCTCTCTTTTCACACTGACATTATTAAATTGGGAATGTTTGTGTATGAATTAAAGATATCCCTACAGAGAACGGTATCGTATTGTTGAAGAATTCTCCTCCATCTGTAAGTCATAAAGGCTTTGAGCTGACGCTTCATCACAGGCAGGAATAACACCGGCTCGTCTCTTCTGGCTGTCTCCGCGGAGCCATCAGCACAAACATTAACTGGGTTTTAATGAGCTGGATCAAACCCAGGCCCGGCTTCAACAGTAGCTCCGAAAAACAAGAGGAGCGGCATCCATTCTCCTGGGCTGGAAGATGGACTTTACATGGAGGACATTAACCCAAAAAGGAGGGGTCTGGTGGAAGCAGAAGGTAAAATATTGGCCATCATTGCGGAGGGACTATAAAAATAGAGCTAAACAGCATCCGCCCACTTTTTGAACAGCCCTGGTTCCGGGAAGTGATTTTCACCATTCAATATCTGCCTTTGACGTTTCATTACATGCTAATACAAAGAATTTTACGCCTGGATCCAAGCCAACCAGAGATGACTAGTAACATTTAAAACAGCGCAAAAGAACATTTTGAAGGAAATTTTGTGATGTCAAACAGCTATTTTGCATAAATATATTTATAAATTGTCTATTTCATAGTAATATTTAATGTGTTTATGTATTTACCAACCGCCAAGGCAAATTCCTTGCAATAAATCCTTTTCTGATTCTATAGCCATTGCGCTTGTGCGGAAAACATTTCCATGGTAACAGCAAGCTCCACCAATCAGAGTCGCTGTTACACTTAGGACTCTGGGCAGTGTAGCCCTTTTTTTTTAACCGTTTTTTATTATTATTATTATTTTTTATCCAGGTAAGTCGATTGAGAACAATTTCTCGTACCTGTCACATTCACAGTCCCACTTTCATACAGTGGCTTGAGAAGGCTTTCACACCCAGGCAAAATAAATTGATCTTAATGCCTTAATTCAAAACATTTAGGAAAATCCAACCTTTTAAGGACACCAATTTTCTTTGTGAATGAATAATGTATTGTGAATAAAAAATTATTTTACATCATACAGTTTTATCTTTAAAGGCCAGTTATTTCATGGATCAGGATCCAATGCATCCTGATAAAGTTCCCTTGGCCTTTGGAATTAAAATACTCCCCGCCCCCCCCCCCATCTCCCATCATCCCATACCCTTCACCATACCTAGAGATAAGCATGGTGTTATATCAGTTAGCTTAATAGCTGGTTTGATTTGCATTGAAAGATGATCTTATTCCTTATGATCTTTTAACTTAAAACAAGGGTGATCATACAGACTTGTGGCTTCTACACAGGACAGGGCATTAACCTTCGTTCCACAATCTCATACCTCGTGGTAAGAAGAAGATTTAGACATTATGGCTAATTATCAAAATTCTCATGAAGAACATGAATGGGGATTTTTTATTTCCCTAACCAAAATGTTACCCTCTATAGGACTACATCCTGTTGTGAGCCATTTGGAGCCTAGGAAGGCCATTGGCCCCCTTGGAGCACACATCACCAGAAGAAAGCATTTTGTCTTAATAACAGACCTGTCAAAGTGGGTCATGCACTGTGACCATATCTCACAAAATCCAAATCCTTTCATCCTGAAGTGGGTTCTATATCTCACTTGTAGCCACGGGTCAGACTCACAGGTAGATACAGCATTACACCAAGCTGAACTACCTATTGATCTCACTCGACACTCACATGTGTGTCTGTGCACCTGTGTGTGGGCAGTGCCATCGTGAGTTAGTCCTGTTATTTCAGTTGGTTCTATTGATTGCTATCAAGCATGTCCGTGCTGCAACATACCACTTAACTGAGTGAAGTGGTTGAATAGAGCAATATTTCAATCAACGGCAGAGGAGAGGGAAGCACTGCAGTCTTGACGGGGCAGAAGCTCTCCTTGTGTCACTCAATACCAATTAGAATAATTAAAGCTGGGTGCAGCTTGAAAAAACTACTGAATCACATAAGTGTGTTCAAGTCCCCCAAATTAGTTCCTGTGAGAAGAGGTCTAACCCTCCCTCCCTTTTAAAAATGTCTGTATCAGAAATATGGCATTTGTTTTTAACCAAATTACCACAACAAAGGATGGATTCCAGGCAACGCTCTTTGCAAATACAATCACTTTCAATGAATTTCAAGTGAATTGAAATAGTTTCAAATCAGCCTCCTGTCCAAACTTATCCACTCAACATACCTCTGATCTTAACTATTAGTCAAAATAATTCATAATTTCTAGATTCCAAAAAGCAGTGTAAAACTAGTGGTAGTAAGGTGGTGGTACTGAAAAAAAAATAAAAAAATAATGCGTTGGAAATGTCAAATGTCGAAAAAAGGGTAAAAGAATATATTAGTGTTGATGTGTTTGACCCGGGAGGACAACACAGGGGTTAACGATACAAAGACTCAATACAATTAACTCAAATATTAGATATAGTTCTATGCAAGTGAGGGTTATTGTCCATGGATTCCAAAAAGTAGTATAACTAGAGTTAGGAAGGTGGTAGTGAAGGAAAAAGAAATAAGATTCGTTAAAAAGCTCCAATGTAAAAAAAAAAAGGTTAAAAAAACATTTTTGACTTGCAAAATCAGGTTTGATGAAAAAGAGACTTTTTGTCTTGTCGGGTAATTACGTCACTTCACAACGTTCCCATGGCAACAGGGCAAAATGGCTGCGATTGAATGAAGTAAACACAACATTTTTCAACTTTCTGCTAAGATATATGTGACTTTTGTGCAACGGAAATCTGCAATTTATGTGATTTCACGCCCTCACAAAGTCACATGTTCCACCATTAACTGTAAACCCTTAACTGAACATTTGTTTCCTTTTTTCTTCACACACACACACACACACACACACACACAGACACACACACACACACACACACACACACACACACACACACCTTTGATAGGCTTGTATAGGACTGGTCCAACCTCGCTGTATGGAATTGAAGACTCTTAGACAGCATACCCCTGTTTGAGCATGGGTAGTGGAAAACCGCAGTCAGTCACTGGAGATGGGGAAATACCGTTGTTCATTCAGTTACATAAATCTAACAGACCACCCAAACCTTAGCTAAATGTCTGTCCTGGTATAACTGTAATAAATACGCCCCACACGTTGAATTTGAGCAAGGAAGCTATTAAGGCGTTCATTTCTTAAACATGTACTGTGATTGTAGAGCTCAAGCACAAAGGATGAAAACCAAAGAAACTTTCACAGGGGAACAACAACACAAGTTTTTTGAAGTCCCAGAAACACTGAGACCATTACAACACAGTCTCTAAGACAGCAGCGCCCCGACATTGTTTTAATGTGCCACTGGTTTATCAAAAGGTCTCCCGCTAATTCAAATCTCCTTCCTCCAGGGGACAAGAGTTGCTTTAAAAGCACTCTGAATCTCAGCTGCTTCGAGTTTCTTATGTCTTGAGTTGGAATGCAAAGGCCGCAGTCTGTGCAGGTCTGAAGTTAAAGGCAAGGAAGCATGACAGAAAGCCCTTGTGTCCCTCACCAGGGTGGTCCTGGAGCTTTGGAGACTAGGTAAGCGGGCCAATTAAGTCTGCACACTGGAGACGTCCAGTGCGTCAAGGGAGCTTGCAAAGACACCCAGATGTAGGAAATACACTCTCGCTTTTTTTTCTCTTGGGAATAAACATCCTTTTTGTGTATAATCGGGGAACTTTAAGTGCTTATGCAAAGCCGTTCCTTTCTCATGCAGCATCATTTTTGGAGGGGATGATCACTGAGCTTAGCAGACGCTCATTAACAGTGCAGTACGAGCCTCGGTCAGCACAGCCTCAGTTATCACATCATCTCTCTAAACCGCGGGATCTGTGGCGAGATAAGGAGCAAAGACACCAGAAACATCCTCGGCAGCACTCATTCTCGCCTCCTCCCTACACATTCATCCTCCGCTCTCTCCAGCGCACTAACAATTACCCATGATGCTTTTGGCAACGTGGCAGTTATGTCGGAGCTCCCTGGCTGTGACACAAACAGCCCTGTTCTTGTGATGGGAAATAAACACCAGCTCACAACTCATCAAAGCCTGTGAGATTCTCCAATCCTCTTTAGGGGTGAGTGGATTATCCTTCCTAACCCAAATACTCTCTCCGCTCCATGACTGCCGCGGACAATCGTGTTGGCCCACACTCGGAATTACCTCCGCTGAGGTGACAATTCCAGGTCAGGCAGTCAGATACAGAAACCAGGCGGTGTCTCTGGGCTTATGTTCACACACTGCGGGGGTCATCATCATCATGCAAATGTAGCTCAGCGTAAATTCTTTCAGGAAGACCTAACTATTAATCCATGCACTCCTAAATCAATTCACCTGTTTTCCTAATAAATGTATATTTTATCATGCCGTGTATAACTGTTGCATATCTGCAACTAGTCTCTCCTGATTGAAATGTATCTCAGTGTAAATCCTTTCAGGAAGACCTCACTCTTCATCAACGCTCTACCTAACTCCAATCAGCTGTTGGAGGCATTCTCCTTCCTACTAAACCAATCAGAATCATACACAAATGGCAACGGCCAATCACAGAGTCACAACCCTGCTTTAAATAATCAGTTTCTCCCTTTGCTTTCAGCTGTCGTTGCAGGCAAAGAGTGCAACCCTCCTCCCCCCCCCACCCCCTCCCATCTACAGTCATCTACTCCAGCTCCACCCCCCCTTCCACCTCCAGTCTTCCACTCCAGCTGACCGGATCGGAGCCTCCTTTGGTCTGGTCTTTGGGCTCCTTTGTCACCACGCCGGTGTCTAGATTCCATCGGGGGGGGGGGGGGATTATGATGGCCCTCTACCCCTATATATAGATATATGAAAGATTTGCATAACAATGGAGTCTAAACGCTAAATACTTTGTACATTTTATTGTACAATAAGTACAATACATCTTATTTGCATGTCTCTGCTGATTTAAATGCTTTGGAATCCTAAAGGATTGTGTAGTCACCAAATCATCAAACAGTGGGTCTGTGGGGGTATACAGCCCGCTGTCCGGTATATGACCCACAGTCAGACTCATTTTGGGTAGTTGATAAGCTCTTCTTCTTCTTCTTCTTCTTCTTCCTACAGTACATCTGAAAGCAGCAGGTGACAGGTTATGTCAAGCCGAGTCAACTTTGAGTCCTTAGTTAAGGCAAGTCAAGTCCCAAATGAATGATTGATGTTGCGTGTTGCCAGGATATGGACTGACAGCCAATCACATACTGGGGAGCTTTTAGAAACGTCCAATCATGATTTACAGTTTGCTGCATTTGAATATGAATATGAATGAATATACTTGTAAGTCATCATGCCTAAAGTCAAGTCTGATGTCATTAACTTAAGCTTATCCTTTCTGTTTTCGTCGGGTCAAATTTGAGCCATTTTCCAAAAGTCTCTGTCCAAAAATGTGGGCTTCTTTCAACAAATTGTCACCAGAAAAATAACGTGGACGGTTCCATACAACATTGAGTATTTTATTAGATTTTTTAGCATTTGGAAAAATGATAGGTGGAAAAATGAAAAAAAGGTTGAAAATGTGACAAAAATGCTTCAAAAATGTGGGGGGAAAAAAGAAAAAGGAAAAGGAATTAACAGAGACATCAGGAAGGTGACAAACTTGGAAAAAAGTGACAGAAATAAGAAAAAGCTTCAAAAACCTGATAAAAACCACAACAACTAAAATGCACAAACTGAACTACAATAGATATAAAACTAAAATCGACAAAAATGGTCACTAAAAGTGACAAAAAACAAGAGAAAAAAAGCTTCAAAAAAGCTGGATGTTCATTTTGACCCAGAATGACAAAAAACTGTGTGGTCAACGGGAAGAAAACACGAGTCCAAGTCGAGTCCCGGGCCATTCATTTTTTTGTCAAGTCAAGTCGCAAGTCATCGAAACAGTGACTCAAATCAACTCGAGTCCAGGTCATCAAGTCCAAAGCCCAGAGACCAGGTCAACAAGTCTCAAAACCAGAGTCCAAGTCAACATGTCTCATGCTCAGAGTCCAAGTCAACAAGATTTAAGCCCAGAGTCCAAGTCAACAAGTCTAAAGCCCAGAATCCAAGTCAACAAGTCTAAAACCTAGAGTCCAAGTCAACAAGTCTCAAGCCCAGAGTCCAAGTCAACAAGTCTAAAGCCCAGAATCCAAGTCAACAAGTCTAAAACCTAGAGTCCAAATCAAAAAGTCTCAAGCCCAGAGTCCAAGTCAACAAGTCTAAAACCTAGAGTCCAAATCAACAAGTCTCAAGCCCAGAGTCCAAGTCAACAAGTCTAACACCTAGAGTCCAAGTCAACAAGTCTAACACCTAGAGTCCAAGTCAACAAGTCTCAAGCCCAGAGTCCAAGTTAACAAGTCTAACACCTAGAGTCCAAGTCAACAAGTCTCAAGCCAAAGCTCTGGTTGTTACTGACACCGACTTTCTAATGCTTTTGAAAACGTTCCAGCAACACCATGGTAAACCCAGAAGTAGTGTGCAGGTAAAAATACAAGAAATGTGTGTGTGTGTGTGTGTGTGTGTGTGTGTGTGTGTGTGTGTGTGTGTGTGTGTGTGTGTGTGTGTGTTAGTTATATAGGAAGCTTCCTTGTGTGACAGTGCGAGAAGCTTAAAGGTTACAGCATGCAGTGTGTGTGTTGAGTTTATTTTTAGAGCACTAATGATAATGGGAATGCACCATGAATACACAGCTGGTGCAACATCTAACGACTTTAGTCCAGAGTGCCGGAGCATGCTCGTCTCTGCCACATTTCTTCATGTAAAAAAAGACCATGTTAATTTCCTTTAACTGAAGGCCTGTGGACAAAGAACTAAAGCATTGACAAATCTTAAGGGAAGCCAGGAACTCACTCTAGCCCTTTCCTTCTCTACCAGATTTCCCATCAGGTTCATAATTAAAGATAAACAATGCTAAGAAAAGAGTCGTTAAAATCCTGAAAGGTTTTATGGACCCTGGCTTTACTCAACGTCTAATCCAGCTGATTCAGGGATGGAAGTCCTCAGAGTCTGTCCTCAACAGCTTTTGGCTAAGACAAGCTTGCTTTCCATCAGGCTGAGTAAAGCACACACGTACACGCACACACACACACACACACACACACAAAGGAGACGCTGTTGCAATATGGGGAGGGGGCTGGGGTTTATTAATTGAACTCATGGAAATAAAGGCTTGAATTAAACCTTGATTAGATTAGTATATCAGTTACTTCTTTATCACACACTTGGGCCACGTGCCAAACACATAAAGTAAAGTTTGATTGGGAGGGAATAGACAGGGTGATAGATAGATGCATAGAGAGAGAGAGAGAGAGAGAGAGAGAGAGAGAGAGAGAGAGTTACATCAAGACAGACAGAGTAATCCAGTTAATGAGGAACTAGAGGAGCGTTAATCAGAGGATGCGCTGGTGTGTTGATTGGATCCGCCTGCTGTGAGGGGTAATCCCATCTGCTGCACGAGGAGGGGCTGAGACCGCAGCTAGAGGGGACAGTCTCAGCTGTGGGACGACATTTTTGGCCAAGCTTATTTCTCAAGCAGATTTGCTAAATTAAAGTAGGAGGCGAGGTTTAGTTGGGTGTGACTGTTTTTTTTCCAGCCTTTGAACAACGCATCCAGAAACCAAAAGTGAATGTGTACAGCTCATAAATCCTGTCTTTGTGTTTGAACTCGCCATTGTGCGCGCTCCTGTGCGGCGAATACCGGCTCAGCAGGTTTGGCACGCGTAATACATCTGTGTGTTTACGAGCGCTTTACGAGGCCTCCAAGCCAAAGCGCCGTGTCAGTCCAGTCAGCCTGTTAGTTACAGCCCAAACTCTGACTCAGGATTTTTCAGCCGATCAATATGGACGATCATCAGTTGAGCCCTGACCTCATTATCGGGGCCGAAGGGACATTCATGCAGCTTTTAATGTGTCAGTATCTGGTTTCAACCAGCAGGGCAGTCTCATTCTTTCAGCAGAGAAGGAAAGCACAGCTGATTTAGTGTCTGCTCTCTGGCTAAGCGGGACCTCTGCTTACTAAGATACCTTACATGTGTTCACCTTAACAGCCATGCAGTTAAACACAATGTGGAGACAGCTCTGTCTGTAATCCCCTCCTCACAACACTACAGAATATGATTTTAGAGAATCCCCACTAGGCTGCTCTAGCACATTGCTCTTGGCACCTTTTAGTCAGCCTTTAGCCATGTTCTAGAACACAACGTTCCTAGAACCCTTTTTTCTTGTGTCCAGACTGGACCAGTTTGGGGATTATTAAATTCTTCTGAGCGCGGTTCCTGGAACTCTTTAAGCTCCTACTTCAAGGCAGGGTCTTTTTGCTTTTTCCTCTGACCTAGGTCTACATTGATTGGTCCAACTTATACGTCACGCCCCCACAATGCTCCATGTGTAGAAGCCATGCCGTCTGTTTTAGCAAAAACTTGACTACTTGAATAATTACTACGAGAATGGACAGAATGCTGAAAAGTGGGCTGATGCCGAGGACCACGTTACGCTGGAGCCTTTGTCTTCTGTTTCTCTGTTAAGTATTTCAGCCTGGTCTTTAAACGCCACCGTCCAAACTCTGTCAAGAGGACAGGAACAGTCCGATGGCCTCCTCCATGATGGTTTGTTATTGTATGTGGTGCTACAGTCATGTGACAAAGCTTTAAAGACCGTTGCCGTACTTGTGACACTCCCTCACCTCTTCTTCTTGGCAAGTGTCAACGCAAAAACGGTTTTGGGGGAGAGTAGTTAATAGAACTATTTAGAAGAAGCCAGACCCACGTCAAGATGTTGGGTCTGGGAACGCACCATTGGCAGGGCTCAATCTGAGGGGCGGGATAAACGGATGTCTTTCAAATTCCCTCTGAGGAATAGCATAGTGCTACCATGTCGGATCAGCAAAACTCCGAACACATCTTCCTTTTTTAAGAATGACTTCAGAGATTAACTCCAAAGCCGATTCCTAAGGCCGCTGTCCTCCATCAGCAGCCATCTTCTTTGTTTTCAAATAGCAGGGAATTCACGCAGAATTGTCACAGCTCTGCTGTCATTGAATTAAGCCCGCCCACCGACTGTATACACGATGTGATTGGCCTGACCAGAATTTGGTTTTTCCAGCTAGCAAGCCAACGGAGAGTTGCTAGACTGACCTTGGCTGCAGTTCACATTTGCTGCAGCTAGGGTGCGTCCACATTTCTAGATTAGTGCGTGGACTGTTGCTATGACTACGTTCCTGTAAATAATTGGTCGGAAAAAGGCTTGTATATATATATACATATATATATATATATATATATATATATATATATATATATCTCACTCTACGTCAGTTGTTCCCAAGCAGGGGGTAGGAGCACATAGAAAGATTGTAGATTTTAAAATGATGATTTAATAAAAAAAAAAAATACACATATTAACATTAAGTCTAGTTAACAAGACTCAAGAACAACAATTTCTGCAGAGGTTTTAAACTAATAAAATAGATGTTAACTCAGAATGTTAACACATCTCCACCCCAAACAGAAAAACAGTCCACAAATTCCCCAGCTTGTCTTTCCTTCTGCAAATTCTGTTTGATTCTGGTTATAACCACTGGTCACATTATTATCATTGCCTTCATTCTTAGTATTAATAGCCTAGTAGTAGTAGTAGTAGTAGTAGTAGTAGGGTTGCTAACCAAACCAACCTTATAATTGGTATTTATTGGTATGTGTGAGAAACTTATCAATATCCACTTTCATTTAATGAATAGTAAACTAATACACATTTGGACCATACAATGGGAATCAATGAAGGGGTATGTGAGTTTAGCTGACCACAAAGGTTGTGAACCTCTGCTCTATGCCACACTAGCTTTTGGCAGTATCCTGGTTTTCCTACATCCACGTGCCATGGTAAAACTGCTTGGGTCCCAGCCAGCACTGGCCAGCCAAACCCAAAGCCCTGGCACCCAGTAGGGCACCGTTCACGTGAGAGATTAACTCTACCCTGCTGTCCTCTCTGTTGTGAGTTCCACTCTGCTGGCTCCCTGCTCTGCAGGCCGCCCACAGACTGTACACCCACTTCCTACAGATAAGCTTGCTGCAGACAGGAGACTGTAGAAAATATTCATGTTCGACATGTCATGCCTCAAAGACCGCAAACACCAGCCTGAGTCAGAGGTTAACAGACAAGTATTTGCACAATACACACATCTTCAGGGATATGGCTGAGGAAGTAGGGCACTTGATGTGAATGATTCAGCACAGATATAAGAGTACACTGCATTGCGGAAACAAATGTCTTATATTTAAGTTTAATAAAATGCTTTTGGTATAAGACAGTCCTCACTCAATATTGTCTTTGAAGCTATAGTGCTATTTTATATTAATGAACATCCATTACAAGCAAGCCATCGCCCAATGAGTTGACACAAAGCTAATTAAGACTGTCCGCTCCACACAGCGCGAGTGATGCGGTTTACGTCACCGCTGAGAAAAGACAACAGCAGCATTCAGCTTTGGAGACAAAGAGGACATCAAAATTACAAGATAAATACATCTTCTGAAGACTTCATCATGTTTTGTAAATCTTCGGTGTCCTCCTTGATTCACCAAATAAATGCTTCAAGCAACTGCGTGGAGGAGGGGTGGGGGTGGTGCACGATCTCCGAAGGCTTGTGGCATGCAGATGTACCGAAAGTGTTGTTGTCATTACTCTTTTTTTTTTTTTAAATCCCTTGTCTTACAAAAATAGTTCATTAAAATGTGTGTCTGAAAACATTTGATGTGCCAAATAGGCCAGATTGGTCAGTGAGCTGAGCTACCTGCTCCTCATTTGCATAAACTACTCTGGATTCACTTTTATGCAAATGAGGAGTGGGCAGCTTCACACCCCACTTCTCCAAAGACTGCGCGACACTACCAGAATGCATTGCACATTTGCTCCCATAGAATGGGAAGTAAAGAGAGGACACTGACAGTGGACACGTACTTTTTCATTCTTCATAGGGGCGACAGGCACTATGCAAGAGAGCTTTAAAGGCAGGGTTGGTAATGTTGCAAAGCTAGCAAGATTTTCCATAGCATCCCCCCGGGGGCTCTGACTAACCCCTGCCTTCGGGACTCTGATCCACTAAGAGACGTGCACGAGCACCGCTACAGAGCGGAGAAAAGAGAAAGAATTTTACTCCAAAAAACAAACTGACTACTGGCAACAACGTGCATTCAGCTCAGGCTCGTGCACGGGACGGGTAGAGGACTTACAACGGGGCAAGGAGGCATTTCATTGGTTCTTTCCAAGCAGATTGCGAGGCAGTGATTAGTGGGCGTTTGTACAGGATTACAGCAGCTACAGATGACAGAGATCTGTTTCACTCCTTTTTCAGAGCCCATAAGTTATTTATTGCGGTCAGGGTGTAAAGACCATTTCAAACAATAAAGAAATGTATATTGGAAAAAGTTACCAACCCTGCCTTCAAACCCTAGCTGCACGCAGACACCGCCTGTTCGCTTTGCTGGTGTGCCGTATTTCTGCTTGAGCAGAGACACATGGGAGAGGGCGGCTCTGCTAAAGTAAACACTTTGGCCTGTTACTCACTACTGTTCATGAATAAATGAACACATCCATAATGCATCTGTTCTTTTGTGACTGTATTTACACATGCGATGTGCGCCGTAGTCAAATGGCGTGTGTTTTAATGCATATTTGTTTGCTGTGAAGAATAGCATGTAATGTGAGATTCAAGTGCACATCTGTTTGTGACCAGATTCAGTGTGTCCTCTACATGTGTCCTTGTCTGCTTTCATGATCAGTTTGTAGACTTTGACTACCCGTGCATACAAATGCTCCCAGGACGGATTCATGTGGTAAATCCCATGAAAAGAAATGATCAAGCGGATTTAATGTTATCTCCTTTTTAGAGAGATGTGCAAGTTGTTCAGGAGGGTCAGAAGTAGGCTGTTAGCCTGATTTTTTTTTTTTATCTCTCAGCAACTCTCCCCCCCCGGCCCTCCCTGGATTTCTGGCCTGCTCGATACAATGTGACAATGAGAGCTGCCTCACCACAGAACAGCGGTTAATATTCAATCCAAACAAAAAGTCTTATTAGTGAAGCCTTCTCCTGCTTAAAACGGCCACCAGGCGGAAGAAGGCATGGCGTGGTGCGTATTTGTTGTTACAGTAGCAGTAGTCTGAATTAAGGGAAGTACATTTCCAGGATGAAGCGTGATTTCCACTCTTTTTGTGTTGCTGCTGTCAAAAATCTCGTTGCTACGGTAAACAGAGACTAGCAAGCCAAACCCTAAAGTGGCAGGTTCGAAAGAAAAGTTCTAAAGACCTTCTGGGTTCTTTCTGTGAATGATTGTAAAGACTTACTAAGGATGCATTTGGGGTGAGGGTGGCAGTAGCTCAGTCCGTAGGGAGTTGGGTTGAGAACCGGAGCTGGTTCAAGTCCGCAGGACCAAAGTATGAGGTGCTAGTTTGTCTCCTGAGCACTCCCAAGGTGCTCATGAGCAAGGCACTGAACCTCCAACTGCTCAAGGAGCCCCCTCCCCCCCATGACATCACTCCATTTAGTGCATGTATAGGTACAGAGCGTGTGTGTGATAACAACAGCGTGAAAACATTGTGATTTCCCCTTGTAAGATTAATAAAGAATACATTAAGATTCACAGCATTTACAATCTGACTGGGAATGATTGGCTGGATTGCCATGGAAAAACACAAGGTGTTACACTGGTAAGAGCAAGTTAAGTTTTGAACCATGCATCCAGCTAATATAGCTCACGTTACTGTATTGTGGGAACTTTATTTAATATTGTATGTGGTGTTTTCTCTGTTGCGGGTGCAGCTGTTCCCCTAAAACAAGTTCCTTCCTGAGACCATATTGCAAAGCCACCGTCCCCGTGTCTGGAACTCAACCCCACCCAAGACGATTGTGATTGGATTAAAGAAATCCAAACAACCCAGATTGTTTTTTTTCCTCATATCCCAGAATGCATGTGTGTAGTAGCCAGACCTTACTCCACAGCACTATGAAGATGAGGCCCGGCAATGCGAGACTAGTATGCGTGTGACAAAAGGAGTACAACAATCTAGTTGCTCTCCTGTGTGTGCCAATGCTGCTTTTTATTGGCTCGTGCTGACAGAGTAAAACGGCGGTAACCATATTAAGCATTTCATCACAGAGAAACAGCTACTCTCCGCTCGCATTGTTAGCACCATCTACACCACGCGCATAGCCAATACAGTCTGTATACAAGCCTATGCTCAGTTATGTGTGAGTAAAGCAGATTGCAGCCACTGTCATTTTTTCCCACGCAATATAACTCACTGTATCACATTAAAGTGAAAGAAATTAGAAAAGAAAGGAGGGGAAGGAGAAATGGGGTGGGGAGAAAGGCGGCAGGAAAAATAGAGGCAGGAGGGAATGGTGGTGAAAACACTGGGGGGGGGGGGGGGGGGGGGGGGGGGGGGGGCTGGAGGCTACTCCTGTCAACAGTATGGACAAAGACAAATGGTGTGCCACTGCTCTCTAGCCAGGCAGAAAAACACCACGTCCGCGTTTGTCTGCTCCCGGTTTCTCTCACTGTCATGTCATAATCAGCACAAAACCTCACTGTCACAAGCACAGTAACACACTCCGACGCACACACACACACACACACAAACACTATCTCTGTCTAACTGACTGAGTATTCCTAACTCGGTGGGCAAATCTGATAATAATCAAAAATTGACACACAACCCCTCATTGATATGACCCACATACTGTAGTGGCCGTGCTGGTGCATCGCCATGGCAGCCGTATGTATGGCCAGATGGCACAGGAAGTGACCTTATGACCTCTTGTCTCCTCTCATCTTCCTCCTCCTCTCTGCTGTACGTCTCTGAACCCACCGCTCTTCCACTTCATTTCCATTCTTACTGTTTGCTCCTCCCATTCTTCCCTGTACATAATCCAATGTAGGGATTTCATATTTTCTGCATCTCATCTGACAAACCATTCAGTCCATTTACCTACAGTACGTAGGTACGTTTCCCTCTCCCTCCTCGCCTCCTTTTGGCATCCACTGCTCTCCAAAATGGGCTCTTGGTTGTATGCAGGAGCTAAAGTCCCACTCAGTGGAGGGCGCATACAATGAAATGAAGGGGATTCGCAAGGCGAGCCATTGTTTCATGTGTTGTATGCGGTATAAGGGGACATTCCTGTCAGACTGGAACGAGGACCAGTGGCCCAGCTCGGGGATCAGAGATCCCTGGCTTTACACGGTGCTGCTGAATATAGTCAACATTAACTCCACACAAAGAACGTCTGAGGGTCAATGAAGAGCAGGAAACGGCTCAGAAGAAGAGGAGCCAGATAGTGTGATGATACTGTGTGATGTAAAACGATGATAATTTGTCTGCTGTCTTGAATCCTTTTCTATCAGTGTAACCTGAAAATATTTGGGTTTTGGACTGTTGGTTGGCAAAAACAAGCATGCAAAGATGTCGCCCTGTAATGGTCATTTCACATAATTAACATCTTTTTAGCTAAATGATTCATATATTTTTGACCATCATCCTTAGTTGCAGCACTGATGTTAACACACCCCATGAGAGGTTTGTTTCCATAGTGTCAAAATTCAACAACAACGTGATGTGCATCTGTGTGTCAATGGTGATGTAACCGATGAAATATCAATCGTAAGGAAATGCTATGAAAATAGGCACCAACAGTTGTGTTTTTATGCGTTGTTTTACGTACTGATGGCGATTTTAAATACAACAAAGATGGTGTGTACAGTATATAAAGGCTTGAACAGATGTGATGCAGTAAGTAGTAAGAGTAGCCAGCTATGAATTTTTAATGCTGAGGTGAAAGCCTGTTCCACAAACAAACACACCGTGGCTACAACCGCCCATATGCTGAATGGCACACACACACACACACACACACACACACACACACACACACACACTGTACACAGTGTATAATGCCCACAACTGTGAGCTGAACGCGTACTGACATTTTGCTCAAATCAATAAAGCTGTTGCAGACACACTCACATGTCAATAAAGAGAGGTAGAAAGAGACGGAGAGACATGCCATGCTGCAGTGCCGTAGCATCCAAACTGTCCTGGACAGCACAAAGCCCTACCTGCTAGCTCTACTGCACCCCCAGTGCCACAACAACCGAGCACCAGGGCATTAGGAAGCAACTCCATGATCATTTCCACACCACAGCGGCACACTGTAACTCTTAAAGTGATGATCATAGATCACAGTGAATGTAACAGTTTGAAGTTACACACAAAAAAAACGCATGGATGTACCGCAAAAACACCCAAACAAATGGCTTATAAAAGTGAAAGACATGAACGATGACATTACAGTAGGCTAACAGCAGCATAAGCTGTTGATGGATGGAGAGAGATGGGGTGATGGGGGTGAAAGGATGCACGAGGAGGCTGAGTGTTAACTGTACTCACAGCTCAGAATAGAGGATGTGCAGGTTGCCCAAATTGTCTGTGTAGTTGGCCGGGCTGAGCCAGGGCAGGACCAGCAGCAACAGAGCCTTCATGGTCAACGCTCTGCTCTTTTTCCTCTCTTTTCCCCCTCCTTTTCCCCTCTCTGCACTGTAGCGTTCTCCTCTTCTACACCCCCCTCCTCCCCGTCCTCCTCCTCCACCTCCAATTCTCCGAAACTGGCCGTGCTGACCCGCGCTTCCTCTACCCAACTTCCTTGCTTGCCTTCCTTCTCCTGAGGGGCTCTTGGATCAGAATTAATCCTTCACTTCCTACCTAGCCTCTTTCTTTCCCTCTGGTCCCCCCCCCTCTCTATGTCTCTCTCTGTCTCTCTCTACCTCTGTGTCTGTGTGAGCTTGGCAGTTTGTTCTTCTGCCTCAGGCTGGCTGCTTGGTCATCTCAGCTGCAGAGGCGAACGGGCCACTTGCCAGAGGTTGAAGACGTAGACGGAGGAGGAGGAAGAAGCAGCAGAGACAGGCGCAGAGCAGAAGTCCCGTTGTGGCTCAGGAGGAAGAGGAGAAAGTGCAAGAAGAAGAGGAAGGAGACCCATGCAAAGGTGGCACATTTGGAATACAATTTGAGATATGCAGCCCTTTAATCTGCTCTGGGCACTGGCGAGTTGTAAGAGGATTTGCGCTCGTATGCGTGTGTGTGCTTGTCTGTCTCCATCGGTGTTTGTGTGTGTGTGTGTGTGTGTGTGTGTGCATGTCAGAGAGAACAGCGCAGGCTGTGACTTATACTGCAGCAGAAACCACTGAGGGGGGAGACGGAGCAGACCAAACAAAGACAGAAAGGGGGGAGAGGTACTGGGTGCTGCTCTGATTGGCTCTGCCCACTTCACACCTCGTCCACACACGCACACACTCAGACACACACACACACACAACCTCTGCATTCACCTCCCCCTGCCTGCACATATGTTGGTCCATGAAGGGGTAGGACAGAGAGGAGGGAGGAGAATATGTTTCCTCCAAGCGATGGACTGCTCCCTGTGCAGTAGATTGGTCTGATCGCTTAAAATAATCTGCATCCATGTGTGGAAAAACAGAAAAGAGCATGACCAAAAACCCACCGGCAAATCACTATTCTCTGCAGTGATGGAGGCTTGTTATTCTGACATATAAGAGAATGGCAGGGGCACAAAAAAGAAAAAAAGTTTGGAATAAATCTTGAGAGAACCATTGTACAAGTGCACATTTCATTCATTTAGTCAGTCAGTCAGTTATACAATCATTCAATTTGAGAGAATATAAAAAAAAGGGGAAAGATAAATTGGGATGGGTGATGCACGATAACAAAGGTTAACCCTGTCTATCATTACTACCTGATGCAAACAGTTGTGTAGGCATCTTGGGAAACATTTCCAGCTGGGAAGTGATGGGGGAAAGGTGTGTTGATACATGTTGATGGCAGGTGTGTACAAAAACCAGATCCATTTAAAAGCTGTTTAGAAGTGCATATTAATTTCCCTTCCCGTTTTATTTCAATCTCTTCTCTGTTGTCACTCCCATCTCCCTCTGTCTTTCTCTGTAGTAAACACGAAGCAAGAGGAAGAGTAACAACTTTGAATGTGAGCTGCTGCAGCTAATCTATTTTCATTTCATCCTGTCAAATCTCAACCTCAATCTCTTCCCAGTGATATTTATTCAGCTATTCCATCCTAGTATTGAGTTATGTTAATTAGATTTTTAAAGCTCGCATTTTAGCATCATAGTACTCCCTCTAATTTTTCTCTTTTCCCTCTTTCCCCCTTTCCTTCTTTTCTCTTTTCTTACATTTTTTCCCACCGATTTCCATAGCGCTCTGTTGTCTGCATCCCTCCAGAAAGACACTTAACTGGTGTGAATACCCCGTCTGAATGATTAGTTCATGGATGGAGGTAGTGTAGTTACATGCTGAATATGTGTGTGCGTGCGCGCGTTTGTGTGCGTGTCTATTAATGCATGTGTGCATACTGAAGCATAAGTTTTCCTGCGGTATTTGAACAGTGCGCACAGCAACGAGACCACAGGGCACGCAGGAAATGGAAACGTAATTGGATTGGGACAGGATGCAGTTTGGGAACAGAAACCAGTCCGCCCCCACAGGAGTCGTTTCATTCACTCACACTCACAAAAACACCACCATAACATACACATACACATACACACACATACTCTCCATCTATTATTACTTTAGATTTTCCACTCACGGCATCTAAACGCTCATAGCTGGAATTTCAAAGTGGGAATTTTTAAAGAATACAGTATTGGAGTTATTCCTTAGCAAGACAGTGTCATACAGTACGTACTGTATATACCAAGGGACCAATCTGTGTGTACATTTATGTTACGTTGAATAAAGAAGAGAAAGCTATTGATGCTTTAGAAGCAGATGGTAATCCTAGCACCACAATATCCTGTATGAATGTATGGAAACAATTTCTGCTTATTCCCTTTACGCGTTATTAGGGAACCCACACCACTTCTAGGGAAGACCTGCCTTTCAATACCAATATTTAAAGTATTTTAAAATTCACTATTTGCCAGGCGTCCATGCTTACGCAAGGTAACGTAACCTGATTTGTTCAGCTCCTGTCCCCTGGCCAATCGGCTATCCTATTCTTAACCACTCAAGGCCAATGCCTAACCCCAACCAATCGAGCTGCGGGACTTGCCTGGAAAGTTACGTGGTATCCTTAATAACGCGTATGCTATAGATCTTTTGAGGAGATATTTGATGAGGGAACACCGGTCACATCTTAAACAGAACATGTAATTTAGCTCTGCCTTCTACAACAGAGGAAGGAGAAGACGACGTGAAGAAGTGGCCTTGGGTTGCAGAACAAACTATATCGGCTCAACATTAGCTAAAAAATAAGTTGGGATAAGTTGCATTGTTCTGCCCATGTCGCTTCTTTACTGTTTCTTTCTGTCTTTGGGTCAAATTGACCCATTTTTAGTTCATTTTTATTTTTTGTGACAATAAATGGGCCGTTGAAATAAGCACTGAAACATAAAAAATATCAAAAAATCGTTGGAAAAACATCAAGAAAAACACCCACAACATTGAAATAATGTTTAACATAAACATAAAAAAAAAAATACATAAAATGTACAACATAAATAACATTAATAATGTTGAAAAAAGCGACCAAATTGTTTTTCTTTTCATGGTTGATGGGAAGACAACACAAGGGTTAAAGCAGGTGAGACACAACCTTGTCCAGGCTATTTAAAAGCAAATATGAAAAGAGCCTATTGAAACAGAACCATCGCTGGCAGTAACAATCCCTTTTCCTTTTTTAAGTCACTAATTTCACTTGTATTGTTGCTGCCGCTGCATAGAGCATGTCTTCTCCCTCAGCTTCATAACATGTTAGCTAACTTAGTTGGTTACTGCTTTCCGGAGTCTACTTCTCAATGTTGTTCTCTCACTCCTTAGTATTACAAGGCACAAATGAGCACATTATCCCTTTTAAGGTGTTCTTCAAACACGGAACATGGTTGAATGAGAGAAAAAAACAGTATATCGCATCGAAGGTAACTTGGGTTAGCTAACGCGACTAACAAAACAAGTTAGCTTATCCACCTGCCACTTCAGTTGGCTTTGGCTGTAAAGTGGCCAAATCTCACATAGAAAAGTAACTGCAGGGTGCAAAAACAGCTCAAGCAGTAGAGTGGGTGCCCATTTATGGAGGTTTATACAACGATGCACCAGGCCGGGGTTCGACTCCGACCTGCGGCCCTTTGCTGCGTGTCATTACGCCCCCTCTCTCCCCTTTCATATCTGAGGTTTTCCTGTCAAATAAAGGCCTAAAATGCCCCAAAAATAATCTTCAAATTCAAGTCAATGGCTCAAATTTGACCCATTTTCAGTTTTTTCATTGCAAAAAATGGACCTTCAAAATAAGCTGAAAATGTCATCATTAGAAATATCAAACAACTTTGAAAAAAACATCAAAAAAAGGAGTTGAAAAAGTGATAAAAATCCCAGAAAATGCAAATAATTTTTTTTCACAATTGACGACACACAAGGGTTAAAAAAGAAATGAAAGCTTCATTAGGAACTCTCATTTACTTTCCAAATTTTCACACAAGCTTTTAAAGGACTCCCAGCGGGCTTTGAACGTGTACTTAAAAAACAAGTACACTTTCACACAAAAAGGAGGAAGAAGAAGAAAAGAAACATGATCATGCTCAAGGCACAACATCAGTAAAACACACACATGGTGCTCTGGGTAATTTAATTTGACTAACACAAAAAAATATGAGATCAAGAGACATTCAGAGAAGAGAAAACCTGTTTTGAGCAGCACAGGTAGCCTACATGCAGTCACATGTAACTGCCTGAACAGAAGAACATACCTTAGCAGTCATCTGTGCAAGCCCTTACAGGACAAAGAAACAAAGCGGATAAGAAATACCGTTGTTCAAATGGTTCTAATTGTGTACTTCATTGCACTGGTTGTTTCCAGAATGACTTGATTTCTCCAACCAAAGGCCAATAAAGGTGAATGATGAATGATTACATGAGGATGAAATCATCTCTAACCAGATGGCATGGCAGTCTCAGCCATTACTACTCCTGACCCTTTGCCAGATTCTGGGGTATGGCCAGAGACAGAGTACGCTGACATCATGGCCACAAAAATACCCACAGCAAGATAGATCAGGGACGTCCAGCGCCATTTACATATCCCCAGTCTTGAAATAGATCTCTATGTCTCGATGAAGAAAAGATGTTACAAAGAGGTAGAACAGCATGCAACTAACAAATGTGGTTATAGTTCAGGTTTGATTAGGTTTAGGCAGAGGAATGACTTGGTTAGGCTTTGGGAAAGATCATGGTTTGGGTTAAAAATACTTTTCTGTTGTGGTCACGTGACCCATCTTTGGCTAAAAATCCCAAATCCAATGTTTGCTCAATCAATCCAACAATCCTGAGACACCTGCACATACCAGACCAACACTAATAACCAACTTATTTAAGACATACTGTGAAGGCACAATCAGTAGGCCATTTTAAAATAAGAATAGAAAGGTTGAATTTCAGGATTTTTTCACAACACATTGTGTAGAGTGGTCCCTCTGGACGGGGCCTCTCACCTCCGCAGATAACCCCTTCAAACTATGGGCGAGCTGCTGAATCCTTCTGGGAGTCGGCCTTGGAGCTCCACACCTCATTATGACACTCACACTACATAAAGGAAAAGACTGGGAGAAAAAGATAGAGGGAAGAATGAGGTAGAATAGAAGGTGGAAGAAAGACAAGAAGCACAGAAAATGCGTGCGTGTTGGTGGTGGGAAATAAGACGGAAAGAAGGGGCGGGATAAAGAGTTGGTACACTCTGCTGTTTATGTGGTTATGTGTGGCGAGATGCACTAATTATCCCAGAAGCCTTTGGGCTAGGGGTGTCTTAATGACTATTAATGAAAACAGATCCAGACTGAGAGAAACCAAAGAACTTCTAAGTCTTTTAATGATACACAAACAGAAGTGCTGGGCCTTGTTTAGATGCAAGTTGGGTTAAAGGAAGAACTCTCCCCTTTGGGACTGGAGCTGTAGGTTAATGATGATGTGCAAAGGAGGGTGGGAAACCTAGAGTGTATAATTACTGCAGGTCATTGTAGATTCTACCGGAGCAAGGGTAAATAGGAAAGAGAAAAACCCATAAAGAAAGAATCTTACTTCTTGCTTACTTGTTTAATAAGAGCACTTATGATATCTTAGTTTCTTTAATGGAAAATACAGTTACAGGCCTGCAAATGCGTAAAGGATAATGTAGAGCAAGCCCGTCCTAAATGCGAATTAGAACCCTGGCAGGGTGATGCCAGACCTGGGTCTTTAATCTGAACCTGAAGGAGTGCCAATTCACAATATTGATTGGTTCGCTCTACATTATCCCGCTTATTACACACTTTATCAAACAGCTACTCATACAAAGGTTTCCCACTAGTGATGCCTCCGTCCTGGTTAGGACGGTTAACTTTATATCTGACAAGTACTGCTCCAGTGGAAGCCAAGTTGCTCTTTTTGCTCTGCTACATTAGCGCTGTTAGCAATCCTTGTTTCCTCCACTCTCTATCACTCTCCTTGGAATCTTCTGATCTTTAGTTTGAGCTCCGTATGAGCGCAAATTGCCCCAAAAAATGGTCCGCCAGAGTCTATGATCAAAACTTGGTCTGCTATCCTTAGCGGTGGTTTGTTAAACAGAAATAGCAGACTACAGATTGACCAATCAGAATTGAGTATGCAACAAAGCCAAGCAACAATGCTGGATAAGAACCGCTTCTGCCATACTTTTGGGATTTGTTAAACCATCCTACCTGTTCTTGATGTGGTCTTCCAGGTCACCACGGGCCAGAGTTTCAGTGCAATAGTCAGTGAAGGGGCAAGCCACAGCCAGCTTGTCCAGCAGCTTGTGCACCAGCAGGCTGGGCTTCCTGCAGCTCTGCAGCATGAGGGCCGTGCGACACACCGGGCAGAAGTCGCTCTCCAGCAGGAAGTTGGTGAGACACTCCCCGCAGTAGGTATGTCCGCAGGGCGTGTCCAGGGGCCGGATGAGCGCCTGCAGACAGATGTGACAGATGAGGTCGTCGTCCACCTCGTCTATGTAAAGGTACTCGTGGTTCTCCTCCAGCTCGTGGCTTTGGCCACATGAGGTGCACAGTTTAGGGGGCGGAGACAGTCTAAAGTCTGTGAGGGAAAGGGGTGGAGCAGATGCTCCGGCCATCTCCATGGCAACTTCAGGCTGTATACTTTCCTCCTGGATACTCATTTGGACTCAGGATGTCTTGTTGGATCCAGGGAGGAAGTAATCAGCAACAGAGACGTGCGGGGAAACTGTGTGAGGAAAAGGAACATGTGTAAGGGAGGCAGTAGTGGAGGAAGTACACATGTGTATCTATTACTTAAAATCAATACAACATTGTAAAAATACTCCATGACAAGCCGCAAACCTGCATTCAAAATCCTACTCCAGTACAAATATATTAGTATAATCAGCAAAATGTGATTTAAGGCACTGGTTGTGTAGTGATACACTATGTCTCATCGCTCATATATTATCATATATGACATTATTATGTCTGATGCATCAATGTTTAAGCATGCATTTAACCGTTGTAGCTGGCTGAGGTGGAACCAGTTTTAACAAGTGTATATAGTTTAGTTATAGTTATAGGCATCAGAACCCTTAAAAGCATCACAAGATAAATCAGATGGGACTGGAGATGAGTTATGGGGTGGAAAAATTAAAAGTAAAGTCCTGCTTCACCAATCTACATTATTTTTAGTAATTGTTTTTTTGGTTTGAAATATGATAATTTTACCTTTGTGGTCCTTGAAAGGTTATTTAAATGAAACAGGTTTAGAGGGGAACATCTAACAAGTCATAGACACTGGACAAGTACCACAAAATGGCCCAATCCCAAAGACCGGACTCACAGACCCTTTGGTGCAGACTTCCCCAAAGGGAATTACCAACAGTTCAAAGCGTTGTGCCGTGTCCTTCGGAGTCCAAATCCAGAAATTACAAAAGGTAAACAACAGCACGACACCTGACCACGGAGCGGAGCAGACCTGTTGTCCAGCTTTGAAAGGATTTGAAAAAATGTGAACTCAGCCAGCCGTCTCCTTGGCCTTGGCCGTGTGGAAAGAAACAAACTTAGACCTTAAAATACTTAAACCTGTCGGCAACATCATTGTTACTGAATGTCACCAAGGTAACATTTATACCTGTCTGAGGCCTCACACCGTCCCTCACTTAGCACCTGAGATCAATTAAGTGTGTGAGTCCTTATTCCTCATGGCTCACTTTGGGATTGGGCTATAGAGTTGTATACTAAAGTAACTAGCGTAAAAGCTGCAAAAATTGGGATTCACTGGGTTATTATATGAAAAGGTAGCTTTATAGTATAAAGTGGCATCAAATGGAAATAAAGAACAAGTACCTGAAAGTTATACTTAAGTTATTTTAAAGTTAAGTACAGTATTTGAGTAAATGTACTGTCCATCACACAGCCACAGTCATCGTGTCAAGTAAACAGGGTGTGAAAATATTCATAGGCTGTGATACCGGAGCAGAGCTTCTCTTTCACACACACACTTGAACAACAGCAGTGGGCTGCAGTACACACATTACACAGATTTCATCTGTGGATGCGGGAACGTCAATACTGCTCATCTCAGCAACGAGTGTAGAGACGGAGAGACCCAGGTGAGTCTGCAGCTCGCTGTACGTGACAAGCACACATCCCTGCTGCAGGTTATCACATGGTTTTACTGCCACACAGGTTTACATTACATTGCGCTGTCATATCGAAAGGCAGGCAGGCTCCTAGAGCACAAGGACACGAACAGATGGGCTCAGTCAGACACACGTCACCTTGGCAACAGCCATCATGTTGGCACTCCACGAGCTTTGTTTCTGGACCCACTGTTGGGTTTCGGCTGCTAAATGAGACATTAGATCTTGTTAAAAAAATACCAACAACAACAATCTGGAACAAAACTTCTGTTTGGAGTCTATAATAGACAAACGTTATCCGGGTTCTTGTTCTAGTTTAATTCAATGCATTCCCCTGCTTATTCCTGATATGCTAATTTCAACAAATGTGACCTGCACGTACAACATAAAAATCCAGTGTAATCGGAGAGTTGTCAAAACAAACAGGCCGCACTCATTTCTTTTTTTACATGAGCAATATGAGGAGGGCAGTGAGTTGTGACAGCCATGTTAGCTCAGTGTCTTCGGTGTGTTCGGGATGGGAGGGACGGCCAATAAGAAGAGGCTTTACAAAGATGAACTTTCCCTCTGAGAGCTTGCGGTAACACAGCTGATTCATCACAGACTGTGGTACCCGCGCCGTCTGGGGTCTGGCCGGATCTATAGGGCAGAACACTACCATCGCCACGCAGGGAAAGCTAGACACAGAAAGGGCTGGAGACCGAGATATACAGAGAGAGAGGAGAGAGAGAGAGGAGAGGAGAGAGAGAGCAAATGCCTGCCAGCAGGAGCAGAAAATGAAGGGAAAAAGTGATTCCAAGATTCAGTGAAAAAATATAAGGTGGCTTGATATTCTCTCCAACTCCTGATCTGAACAGAATTACATGATCTCTTTGCTTTCCCGGGAAACTTTTGTGTTAATAAAAGAGAGAATATAACGACACAGTAGGGTTGCACAAATAATCGTAATTTTATCAAATTCACAATATGGACTTGTGTAATATCCAAATCGCAGGGGGGCACAATATTTGTTAAAGGCAAAATATGTGCCAATTTGTTGTGAATGAAGCATTGTGGGGCTGCAGAGACATCCTGGCCTACGAATCATATCCTACAGACTACAGAAAACCTCATTGTTTGGTACAGATCCTTGCTAAAATCACACTATGAACATTTTAACGGTGATTCACTGACAATCAGAAAAACATGATCATTCCCTATTCAATGTCGGGAATCAGTCAAAATGATCACAATATGACAGTTTCCTCATATCGTGCAGCCGTACTGCACATTAACAAAAAACGTCACAGTGAATGGATCAGAATCTACGTCTGTAGTCTGAATCAAAATGGATGACATCTTGCTACTCAAAGCTTAACTGGAACCCAGTAACCACAATCATTTGTGTTTGGAATGACAACAACAATGTAACTACACTTTCCCGGCACACAAATGCATGCACCCGCGGTACATGCAGAGACATGCACACACGCATGCCTTCACACGCCCACTCAAACAGACACTGGCGGAGGACACCCGTGCCTGAGGAGCAACAGCTCTCGCTGGCCGCTAATCCCTGAAGTGACTAGACAACACTGCCACAGCAAGAGAGAGAGAGAGAGAGAGAGAGAGAGACACACACAGTAACATACAGCTGATAGGCTGAGCTTCGACCGCACATTAATGATGATGTTTGAATAGCTACACCTGTTACCATGTAACAAGCGTTAGGTGTGAGGTTCTGAGTTGGGATGCAGTCCGTCTCCTTTTCTATTTCACTTTTGATCACAAAAAGAACGAAAAAGCAGATGTTTGGATTGTAAATATTCCATCAAGGAAAAAATATGTGTCCTTTGTCTTTGAACCAAAGTCATGTCAAGCAGAGCTGCAACTAAAGATTATTTTCATAATTGATTAATCTGTTGATTACTTTCTTGATGAATCGATAAGTTAAATTGGTCTCTGAAATGTCACAAAGTGCTGAAGAATGACAATCCCTGTTTTCCAGGGGCCAAGATGGCATCCTCAAAGGTTTTTTTTTGTCCATGACTCAAAGATATTAAGTTTACTGGCAGATGTACGGATAAACTACAAAGGTTTCACATTTTAACAGCTGTAATGAGTTCTACCTTTTTCTTTTCCTTTTTATAGTAGGCCTAACTCAACCTGGATTTAATAGTTAACAAATCATCAATGAACTAACTGATTAATCTTTTCAGCTCTAAAGTTGAGCTTTGGCTCAATAGTCCCTTTTCAATTATTGATCATAGGAGCGTTTCTTATCTACAACAGCGTACACCTTCTTCCTTACACATTGCACATTTGATGTAAATACAGCTGGTAATTAACTCTCAGCTTACTCTCCTGTGATCTGGGCTGACTTGACGAGTTAATAATGATACAAGACTGTGCCAAGTCAGCTTTCCTTACGATTGAGTGTAAAAAACAACCCAATGATGAGCTAAATGTGTCTGGTCGGCGCTCTCACTGTCCACACTGAACCTGCATGTTGCTATGTACATAACCACTCCTCACATTCAACACAATCAATCATATCTGTAGAGCGTCAACCAACCAAACACACCCTCGGAGCAAAAAGGCGCAGTCAGCCAAATCAGACAAGTGCATGCTAGCAAAGCACGCTGGATTAAATGGCACACAGTTTTCTCTTGCATACCTAGTTTGTCAATCAGTCCACATTTGATTTCCATGTGCTGCCATTTACACTCAGGAAATGGTGTGTTTTCAATGGACACAGATCATAGCTTTGGGAAGTGTGGGCTCACATTGACAAGACTACAAACTGCTCTGTGAGTCATGTAATGAAACACACTCTTTGGAAGGCTGACGCACAATCACGGGCTCCACGCTCGCCCCGCAGCACAATTACAGCGTAGAGTGGGAGTGCTGAACGAGGAGTTGCTTGTCGTGAACACATCAGTTTATCATCGGATCATAAAAATCTGAATGGAGTGCTGATCCAAGCAGCTCAATAAACACGGACCCTGAGCACAAATAAGCATGTGGAAGCCTGGAGTTTCATGCACAAAGAGTGTGTCAAATCTGACACACACACACATACACACACACAGTACAGCATAGTCTGTTGTGTTCAAACATGTCCCTGAACCACTGATAATTCCAGTAAGCCCTTTTTTTTCCAACCTTTTCTGCAGATATCTGTTTCATAACACATCAAAAAACCAAACAGTGGAACTCAAGCAGCACTTCTACTGAATATAACAGGACAAATAAATACCTGAAACCTCTCTTTACTATCCAGAATCCCATCACAACTCATTCCTCTACATGTATCACATACCATAATGTAATATTATCAGCATTTTCTAAATCTTGTTCCATATAAAATGCATTTCCTGCTCTTGTATCTGCATGACTGAGTATGCCGGTCCCTCTCTGAGTTCGTAGCATATCTCCACGCGAGTTGCAGCCAGACCTGACACCTCAGTCTGGGAGAACAGCTGCGGGCAGATGGGAAGCTCTGTGAAGTGTCTCTAATATCAGAATGGCTGACTAGATCAGCACAGACTGTACGCAACATTAACTGACATGCTGAGATTAGCAATCACACACATAGACAACAGTAAATCTCCATAGAAAACATCATTATAAGCACGGAAAGTGAAGTAAACACTCACACAGGGATTCAATGCAAGTGAAATCCAGGCAAATAACACAGAGCAGCAAAAGACACTGGAAACTGGTTTTGTAACTACCGACAAAGTTGCACTGTTGGTGTGTTTTTTACTTGTAACATCCACATTTCTGATAACAAAACCACCTTGGAATGGGGGAAAGTACTTACATGGCTTCATGAGCGACGTTCACTTTCAGCAAAGCACTTCACCTGGACAGGTAAAGCCTCACAGAGGGCGTAACATTAAACCATTCAGATAGGGTGGGGGGAGGTGGGGGGAAAGGAGAGTTCAATGACTCAGCGAAGAGGACTTTGTCTCAGTCACTGAGCCTGCCGATTGGCTGCCTGTCTTCAGGTGGAGAAATTGTATACGAGTGCTGGTCTTGAGGGAATTTTGCAACCCGAAGCAGAGAAGACTGCTCCTGTTTGAGCTCAGAAGCTGCTCACCTCTATCAGGCCAAGGTGATCAGGAAGTGGCAGAGCAAAGGGGGCGGAGCCAGAGGGAAAGGTAAACAGGAGAACTGCCCAAACCTGCTCAGTTTGGGAGAAACTGGAATTTCCATGAAGTGGAGTGGACACATAAAAGGTATAATGGAGGGTCAGGATGTGAACAGTTGTGGCATTTATCAGCACAACAAACAAAACACAATTTCTACTTTTTTTAATGAAATATTGAAATGTTGTAAAAGGTCACCAGCAGATTGAGCTGCAAGTTCTGACTGGCCCTCTTTTATAACACAATTAAGATGTCATAACCCACAAAACATATTTTGTACCTGCATGATTGATTTCCTGCAGACCTTTTGCTTAAACAGAAGGCCTGAGCTGTGGTCTATGGCTGTGGAAGCCCGTAATCTAAGATAATGCTACTATGCTCTGAAAGTATTTTAGACCTGTGTACAGTAAACACAGAATAATACTTGTTGCTTGTACAGAGCCTTCTTTTTGTTGATGTGGTTTTGATTTCCTATGACAATAAGATGCTTTTGTAAAGCCGCGCGGTTGAACAGGGCTTTGTACAAAAACAGTTGTCATCCTCGTTTTCAGATGTGGTTTCCTCCTCGTCTTTTCCCACCTCAAGCTGCTCTTTAAACCCAGGCACGGTGAGCCACAGGTGCTCCAGACACAACACCAGGTTCCTTCATGAGTCACTCTGAGACTCATTAGAATACGTCTGGGCCAAATGTATAAGCCTACAAACTGTTCTGTAAATCACCAGCTGGACTCATAGGCCCTTGTCTAGTTGGATAGTTTAAGTTATAATAAAATATATTTTAAAAACAACATGCTTTTTCTTTGCAAAAATCTTAATTTGTAATGTAACTAAAGCTGTCAGATGAATGTCGTGGAATAAAAAGTACAATATTTCTCTCTGAAATGTAGTAGAAGTAGAAAGTGGAATGAAAAGAAAAGACTCATGTAAAGTACAAGTACCTCAAATGTGAACTTAAGGACAGTAGGCTACTTGAGTAGATGTTCTTTTCCACCACTGGTGGTCACAATGAACAGGAGTTAAAAATAGACGTTCATAAGCACTTTGTTTCATTTGCTTGAGAAATGAAATTTTAATCACTGATAACACACGCAGACTTTGGGTGCTGACTTGTTTTGTGCGTTAGCATTTCTAAGTACCTTCTATTTTAGTTTCAGTTCAATCACACCGTTACATCACTCCCAACGCTCCTGCAGCAGGAAACCATTGCTTGTCTTGAGTGATATTTCTTCAGATTGGGAGAGTGAAAAGGCATTGCCGTATATCTTCCAGTCACTTAGCAATCAGGCAGTGGAGAGTGTGGTCTCTCTTCCCTGGATGAGTGACGGTTCATGAACAAGAAAATGTATGGAGCGGCTGTCATATCACTGCCACTTCCTTTCCTTATGACCATTCTTCTTTCTCCATTCTGTTGTCTCCTTGGCTCTGATGAACAGCAGAACTTGGCAGGATGTTTGAACAGGTGGGAAATGCTCATGATGTTTTGCTAAATTATAGGGTGCACAGTGCTACACTGATTCAGATATGTGAACGCTTTCTTCAACTCCTAAGTACTTTTTTGAAGTTGAGTTGAGCCTGCATCCTGTTTTATTTCTGCTGAGTC
>NC_048415.1:24701389-24713988 GCF_013103735.1 Etheostoma cragini
CCCCCCCCCCCCCACCCCCTTGCTCCCGCCGCTGGAGTTTCTCTAAATACTGTGGTGCATTTGAAACTAATTTCCCCCTGTCTTACTTGGACATTGGAAACTTTCTCTGATTCTTCTTCCTCTCACACACACTCAAACACACACACGCACACACCAAACTCACTTCCCTGCTAACTCTATCTCTACCTTACTTCACACATTCCTGTGACACGCTTTCCTTCCCGGCAATGATTTGAATTCAGATGGCAGACGAGAGAGAAAAAGAGCTGGCTGATACAAAGACAGGGAATATTTCTCTTTTAACTCACTTTTTGAAAAACCCTTCATGAGTTTCTTTTTCTATTCGTTCTCATGTGGCAGTAAAAGGTCGGCCGTCTCTCTCTTCCTACCGCACAGCATCCATATTTCATGGTGCCGATGCTAATGCCCTCCGTAGCTTGAATATTGAAGAGAGGAAACCGCAGACGGAAGGTCATCAAATACAAGCAACCGAGTCGGCTTTGACAATCACCAAGGAGACGACCTCCATCTTGTCCTTCCAATGTGATCATTCACTGGAGACTGTGTGTGGGTGCAGGTGTGGGTCTCGTGGAGATGCATGTGTTTGGGTGTTGTGAGCGTGGACTACATGTAGCGATCAATCCAAGAGAACGGCGAGGTTTTTTTACATTATCAGTTTCTAAAGCTTTTCTTCTCCATCTGTTTTGGAGGTCAATAACTTAACATCAACCAGCCGTCACCCACTGAATTCAGATAAAACTCTTCCTTGATGCTGAGCTGCAACTCACTCAATCATCATATTGAACTATGGTACACAATAAATGTACCCTCAACATTTATAACATTTATTATCCTCAATCTCCAATAAGCCGCTTGCTGTATTCTTATAATAACTCTGCATGGCAGTTTTATTGTGACAATGATTTGTAATGCTAACTGAATTTACATAATTAACCAACCAAGATGCAAGGATTAAAAAGAAAATTACAGTATCTGTCAAACTGGTTATTTTTGACTATTGGAGCTATTGGGATCTTTACTGTCGCGATTTGGGAAATAGAGACTGCAGCATTGGGCATGACTTTTAAAAAAAGAAAAGAAAAAAGAGAGGCTTTATGTACTGTAACAGAAAGCATGTCTCAACCACTTATCTTTAAAGCTCTAGCGCGTTATGAGTTGGTAGAAAGTAAAAATCTCTCTGGATTTCTCAGTATGGCTACGCTCAAAAGTTTGTGGCGTCCGGTGACTTTCCCATGCAGAAACTCGAGTGAAGATAAACCCTGAGTGAATATAATGACCTTGACAATTAACAACCACATTTCTGATAACAAAACCAACCTGGAGTAGGACCCTCTGGACCTTCTGACAAGTCCATCATGGTTTTTGAATCCTCCGTGTCCTCCTTGGTCACCAAGTATAGTGGTATGTATTGGACCCTTTCTTCACAAGCCACATATCTCCAGAACATTCTGACACTAAAATGGTATTTTTAAGATGGACACATCAGGAGACACACATCAGGACCAAACTCTCGCGAGATCTGGCAACACTGAGAAGCTAACATTAACTAAACTAATCTCTGTGATGCTAAATAGGACTTTTAGCTGTGTAAATATCTAACGTTAGTGAAAGAACATATTAAGGAATTATCTAAACATAACTTTTCATCCATCTACTCTACGTTCAGTACACGTTCAAACGAGGCCACGCCCATTAAGGAGACAGGAAGTTTGTGTCGTTTCATACCTGTAGACTTCTCATTGACTGTAATTGTTATAGAGAGACTTTCGTTGTGATGTTTTTGCTTTCTGCAGTTTAATCAAATAGCTACGTTGATTGTTCTATTATCACTTTGGTGTGACTCAAAGATAACTGATATCTCCTTTCCCGGTCCTTGCCCAGATCCATGTTGTTCATGAGTCAGTGTGCAGGCACATTATTTCCATTGAAAGTTATAAAAATAAGAATAAATAAGAATACCATCCAGGTTAAAAAAGAAATACCAGATTTTTCTTTTACAGTATTTAGACTAGACTTCTAAAAATGGCACTGCCTGTGGGCGTAAAGGTACAACTTTATTCACAACGAATCATCTTATAAGTTCAGATGGTCTTCATCTATGTGACATCTGAGGTTATTTTTAGATTGTTGGGGAAGTTAACCATAACTGAGTTGTTACAGTAGGCAAACCAAGGTAATGCTCTCAGACTTGGTCCCTGCGTAATAATTCAACAACATGAGTCAAAAACACTCGCTGCATTCACCCTGTTTGCACTGCAGGCGAATGATGCACATTCACACGGCCATCCCACGTTGCCATCCATCTCAAGAGCACTTCAGATCCCACTTTTTTTTCCTCTTTCTTTTGTACCTCTTCTCGTTTGATTCATGGTGCTGTTTCACCTCAGCTGTTTTTTTCTTCTTCCCATAAATACATTTTTCGGAATCAATTGCATGCAATTTCTCCTGGTAATCTTCAGCTACCTGATTCAAGGTGGCATCTGAAATACACAAGCGCGTCTGTCTCGTATAGTTTCCCTCGCCCTTTCACTCGCCACAGTAATAGATGGTGGCTTTCCATCACTTCCAGCGCCTCACATACAAACGCGTGCACCTTACTTTCACATATACTGTATAGGCAGAAAAAAAACGCCACATGTCAGACAGGAGCTCATCCATTTGTGTGTGCCTGACAGCTCTGGCCCGCTGCCATCAACCCCCCCCCCCCCCCCCTGAAAGGATGAGTTTTGGAGCATTTTCATCTAAGAGTTGCACTTCTCTTTTATCAGTGCTTGTCTCATTTGCACAAAAAGCCATGGTGATAAAGTAGGGCAGTTGATTTTAATTTTCCCAGCTCCGACAAAATAATATGGGGAAATAACGATGTTTTCAATAAGTCATTAGTCAGATGTCAAAAGGGGCTCCACTTTTGACACAGAGAAAAGGGCCTTGTGTGAGGGCAGAACATGGAAGTGCATGTGCTCGCGCTGATCTGATAGCTTGCTGTATAAGCAGTAATCACAAGTGTGAACATCATCATTCAAAGTGCATGGGGGTGGAGAGTGTTAGTAGTTCTGCTATTTGTCAAATGTCACAGTGACACCAAACCAGATTGTAACAAAAGAGGGACACATTTGTACATTTTGGACAAGAGGGACAGATGCTAAGCAGAATGCTGAATGAGAAGTGAGGGAGAGACAAATAAAAGAGGGCACATAGAGGGAAAAGAAAGAGAGAGAGAGATGTATATGAAGCTATTGGTGTGTCTGGCTCTGTTTTCAGCGTTGTATCAGTGGTCTGAGTCTCAGGGGGGGTAAGTAGAGCGTTGCTGTTCCAGCAGGTAACACAACTAATGCCAGCCAGCAAATGAAGATGAATGCACTTAATCTCTCTGCTGCCAAAACTACACCTTAGCATTACGTCACACACAGACACCTTACAATGCCCTCACACACATTAGCCATCAATCTAACTCAGGCTTCACCGTCAAAATGTTAACATTTTACATTCATTTCAATATTTCTGCCTTTGAGTGAATGCAATTCAGTTTGTTACTGCTTATAAAAGCCTGGAACTGTGTGTGTGTGTGTGTGTGTGTGTACTGAAGTATGTGTTGAAGGAAAACTAGAGCAGGGCCACAGATGCTTGACAGCGGGGCAGTCTCATTATCCTGGTCCAGCATGAGAGTCTACCAGTGACCCCGTCTGTCACTCAGAAGTTGCCTTTGGCTGCAGCAGATTAGCGTTATTGGCCGCGGGTGTGTGACAGGTACAGTAGGGCTGGGCACCAACCAAATTGCCTCTATTCCTTAATTGAGTAAGAAAAATACCTCGTCATTCAATACCCAATTTAAATACTTAAGGAATAAAGCTCATCAGTGTCAGTGGGCCGATAAGCAAGGAGCATGCTTTAACCCAGATCTAATAATGCTGGTGATTGGCTGTCTAACGATACATGTTGTAGAGATACTCGGGAAAAACTCAAACGATAAAGGCTCATGGAGAAGGAAAAGTAAATGAAAACGCTTTGGCTGAAATGTTGTAATTAATTGTGTTATGATGGATTCTATAAAATAGAGGGTTTTCACCGACGTGACGTTCAGGGCAGTAACCCGGACACGCAGTCATATTGGAGGCACTCGGTGTAAACAACTGATTAATACAGCTTAATTGGCTTTGTAGGAACTCATTTGGCTATGGTTTAAATGTAATGGACGCTCAATAATATCAAAAGGTTACCCACTAAAGCTTTAAAAAGGAAAGATTGGATTTGCAAGCTGTTCTTATTTCTCATTTGTAGTTATAGCTACAAAAAGTAATGCAATTGCAGTATGCACCACGTTGAATGCGTGGATCATAAAACACAGGGCTTTCAAGCAGTAGAGCAGTTTTTATGTCCTGGGGAGAACAACAGTCTTCCACCCAGAAACTCAGAAAGGGTTTTTAACAACTGTAGTTTTACTGCAGAGATCAGCCACTCCTTTTGTTAAATCCCCCATACCCATGCCTATATCCCAGTCCCTGACAAACCTTTGATTTCTCAGCAGGACCTTCTTGCCTCTGCAGAGCTGTGAAAACACTCTCAGTCCACTGAGAATAGATGGCCAGTGGAGAGTGTCCGCAGTCTAATTTTCCATGACGTTTACATCAGGATCTGCGCGGCGACCGCTTCACTGTATCACCTTAACGTCTTCCCCTATCAGGAAAACTCTCATCTGAAAAATGTCAGTTCATCCCCTCCAATTCCAATTCTGTCCATCTTTCATAATGTTAGTAATGGTTATGTAAAGAATTGGGGTCAGGTTTCAGCATACAGTAAAAAGAGGCCTGCTAGGGCCTGTGTTGGTCTTGCTCCAATCATTTCATAGTATTTTGGAGTGATTAAATTGGGCTTATGATGCAACAGACCAGATGACCAGGACTTACAAGAATGTGAACAGACGGAGCCATTCATCACAGCCGTAATCCTCTCATCCCTTTTATTAGACAGTCAGTGCACTCCGCTGCCATGCAACCCTGCATCAACATGCATGAGCACCTAGCATGGAAACAACACATCATGATGCCGAAACGCACCAAAACAAAATAGCTCGAGGATGCGAGGCCGGGGGCCTGTTTCTGTTTAGTGTTTCTGAAAGCAAACATTACTTTGGGAAGGACTGTTGAGTGCTGAATGAATTAAGCTTTATGAATATTCACAAATCTCTCCTCCTCTTGCTCTACCGTACTGTGATCGCTTAGCAGCATGACTAAAAAGCCTTAGATCTTTGCAGGCTCTAACTTCCAAAGGGGCTCTAAAATCGTATTAGTGCAGTGAAAGTCAACATGTTTATTTGTTGAGAAACAAATATTCATGTATTCAGAGCGAGACATAACAACTTTGCCGAGAACATGGCGCACCAAATCACATTAATCTGAAATCCTAATTATAAGATCAGTGTAATTGTTCTGTGTGGGTGCTCTGACATCCATTTGTGACGGCCCTTATTCCTGTCTGTCTGTTACCATGGAAATAGGTTTCTAATTCCATGCTTCTTGACACAACCCACTGTACGTGCTTGATGTTGCCACACTGATACCTGGTGCAGGTTTGTTTTCTGATGCCCTGCTTTTTAATTGTTTTGCATGGATGTGAAGCCTCTTGCTATTGCTGCAGTCTTTCTCTGGTGTATTGATTTCCACTGCACACTGCTTGCCTCTACGTGTTTCTATTGAGTCTGATGTGTTGCTCAGCCATTGCCCTGACTGCTTCAGTCACAGCAGCTGCTCTGCCCTTAAGCTGGCCACCAGTGGGTAACTCAGTCTTTGATGTGAAGCATCTCGATGGCTCTCATTCAGCCTGGGGGCTTAGCTTTACAGCTTCACATTGACCCGGACAGCTGGCGTGTCAAAGAAACACTGTAGAAGGAATGACATCATACCTGTGTGTAGTACAGGGTGTACAGTAGCATATGTATTACTACACTAAAACGGCATTCAATATACCACCACTATTACGAATGCTATCTGATTGACTTTTTAGTTGTTGCTAGATTTATACTACTCTTATGTTAAATGCTTTCTATGACAAATCCATATAATGCTATCATGCTCCTACATATGATTACAGATATGTGGATATTATTTAACAAATCTTAACCTAATCCAATAAAACAACCCATCAAATATCACTAAAGAAAGAGCATGACTGAACAGCCATAACAGCGTTATTTTTTCAATGATGAAGAAACTTTTCAGAATACTGTGTATCCTTGGTCTAAAAAAACATACGTGGGTCAACATTTTCGGAAAAATGCATAGATACTTTCTTGCTAAAAGATTGAGACCACTGCCACTATTGTTCAGTACAGATACGATTAAAGCCGATTGGCTTAGCTGGAAAAGGCTGGAAGAGAAGCCGGATAACATCCACCTACTAAAACAAAACGTTGTTGATTAACATGCTATATCATTTTTGTGAAACTGAATTGTAACAAACATGTTGTGGTTTTACATGACACGACACAACCAAATGTCAACTTTAGGATTAATTTAAGTTGTGTTTCTGGCCACCTTGCAAATGTAAATGCATTATTCACTCATCTTTTAGCTCTGTTTTGGTCTCCACCAACTCATGAGGGAAACATCTTGCTGTTTAGCTGCTAAATGCTCCAAACAAACAGCAGGTTTTTGAGATATTTTTCAATGAAAACAACTTAGTGCTGAAACTGAAAACAGTGCAGTGAGAGCTGTGAGAGTGAATCAACGGCAGCTCGTGAAATGGTCACGTTGTTTTTAATTTATTGATTCGTGCACACTTTTTTATGTAAGGTATTTCAACTTCTTGTTTTTTTCACAGTGCTAAGCACGTCATCTGTACAATCTCTATGGAGGTTGGGTTTAGGAAAAGAACAACTGGCCGCGGTCTCTGGGGGCCGCGCGACAACAATGGGGCGGTTGGGTAAACCATCTGACATGGTAAAAATTATTTACTGGGTCCTCTTTGATTGACATGCCATGCTATGATGTTGTTATGTTTCTAAAGCAACATTAGCCCCATCTGAGGTTTATCTAAGTGATATAACTGAATGTTTAAACTAGCTTTATGTGAAAATCTTGCCCTCTTTTTCTCCAGTGTACAACATATGGCTTTTTCACAAGCTTTTGCAACATTGTGTCTTTCTTCTTGTGTGTCCCATACACAGTGTGCAGTGTTATCAATATCTGCACACACGGCGGATATGGTTTTCATAACCTACGGGACATAAGATATTCAAGCAGCTCTGCCCAAGCTTCTGAGAAAAGCTTAGCAGAAACAGGGTCAGAGTCAGATAAAGAATAACAGCGGTTGAATCTGAAGTTATTATGATGTGGGGGAGAGCGTGGAGGAGAGCTGCTTTTGTGAAAGAAAGAAAAAAAGAGAGCTTTCACATCACAAAGCGGGGAGAGAGCCAACAAGGCTAATAAAAGGGAGGCGGAGAGGCTTTTAAGTCAACTGACTGGTTCACAGAGTGGAGGAAGGAGATGGTCAGAAAGGACATGAGGAAAACAGAGCCAGAGATTAATAGATGTGTGGCAAATGAGCAGGAGAAGGCCAGGAGTGACACGTAGGTCACCCTTGGAGCTCTGTCCCTTCCCCCCCCACCCTCTCTCTCTCCTGTGATCCTTCCAACCCCCCCCCCCCCCCCATCCCTCAACCTCCTCCTCGGCTGTCCTGTGACGCTGAGCAGACGTGGAGGTTAGCATCACCGAGAGGATGGAAGGGGAGGCGCAAAGGGGGGCTTAGGGTGGGGAGGGGGCTGGGACATAAATAGAAACTGACCTATCATGAACACACACTTGCAGTTAGCAAACATTAACGCACAGCCGGACAGAATTTAACCAACACAAACGCCTACATTTCTGTATTTAGCAAAGGTTACATATACTGCATTAACGTAATCGCTGTTCTGTGTATTTTCGTAGGAGGGTTACAATAAAATGCCAACTACTGTAAGCTGAACAGAGTATGATGCTCCCGGGGATTCTGGGAACTGATGTCATCTCCTCAGATGGCTACTCTCCTGCCAGTCTCTCTCTCTTTCTCTCTCTCTCTCTCTCTCTCTCTCTCTCTTTCTCTCTCTATGCAATCAGACATCCCAGGTTTGCACAGCATGGCTGTGTTCGGCTTTATCTGCCAGCAAGGTTTGGTACAGAACAAAACATTCAGCCAAATCACTGGCAGACAAAACAAGATTGTGTTAAATGGATAAATTAGAAAAATAAATTTAGCTATTTCGTATGTTTAAAGCCACTCCTTGTTCTATTGGAATTGATCTCGTTGTCTAAGGGGCCCTTGCGCTGGTAGTAATCACATTTATGTAGCTGGTATAATCCCGTGGTAGCTTGTAGATGGCCTGAGCTGGGTGCACTGTACTGTGGAGCGCATTGACTGTGGCGAAGGCCTATTTTTAAACCCAAATTGTTACATAATTAAGAGTGGATTGATAAATCAATTGAAGGAGAAAGAAGAGCAGTGACATCGGACCCATGTAAACATGTTAACAACTCTCTGAGGGGCTGTGTGCCCATGCTCTCTCACATACTCCCTTTTCATCCCCATAAACACACCTCCCGCTCCATCTCCCTCTCCATCTCACACTCACTCACACACATGAAAACAACCATCATGTAGAACTCCCTGTGTGGAAGTAATATAATCTGGAGTAGCCAGAAATGAAGGCTAACTTTAATTTGTGTCTAAATAGTCAATGCTGTGAAGTGGCCTCAGACCAATAAAAAAGGAAGCAATGAACTGGTGAGTCAGGGAATTATTTAGCGATTTAATTTATTTCATTCTCTTCTGTCATTTTTATTACAGGAAAACAAAAACACATCTGTGCTAAGTAATTATGGAAATTATGCTGAATTATTCAACCGAAAGCAATGAGCATCTCCGGTTTGTGCCGTGTAGTACTGTGTCCCTCATTTGAGTGTTATTGACAGTGTAACTGCGACAAAAAAATGAAAACTCATATAAAACTTTTATTGCAGACATCGGTCCATATAACACATCATACAGTATAAATAAAATATATTAAAAAAACGTGAGGGAGTGATTGGTGGGCGGTTTTACAGGATTACAACAGCTACAGGATTGTTTTCGCTCCTTTTAAAAGCCTATAAGTCATACATTGCTGTTAGGGTGTAAAAGTGCTGTATGGGCAGACCTTCCCCCACAGCGCTGCGGAGGAGGGTCTGTCTAGTCCACACGGTATTCCTGGATGGGAGAAAAACATCACAATCGTCCCGGGAGGCACTATCCGCCATACGGAGCCACGGTGCCTCTGCAAAATAGTCTCAAGAAGGAAGTTGTTTTGGTGGAACATGTGTACGTTCAAAAGCAGTTTTAGTTGTGCAACAGAAAACTCACATTGGACAGATAGTCTAGCTAGCTGTCTGGATTTACCCTGCAGAGATCTGAGGACCAGGTAACCATAGTCCTCCGATTGGACAGATAGTCTAGCTAGCTGTCTGGATTTATCCTTCAGAGATCTGAAGACCAACCCAGCCTTTGAATTACCCGTGCCAGTCAGACTTCCGCCATCGCTTCAAAGTGATGGAGTTTGGATAGACTGGTTGTGAAGTGCTGCAGGAGTCATCAAGATGCACCTTTAGCCAGTGCACAGTATTTAGCTCTAATGAGTCTCTGACTTTGAGGTACATCTATGAGGCACCTCATTTATAATAAAGCGCTTCTGTCCCGCGGGCAGCAACTAAATGAACTGGGACTGAATGCAGACAAACAGTTTAGCCTGCTCCCTCAGCTCAGGGAGAGTCGGCTGTGATAATTAACCACACAGCTAAAAATCCAGAGAGGTCTGATCACACTCTAGGGAGCTAGGCAGACACCGGAGATCCACACGGGCCAACAACATGTGAACATTTGATGTTGTCAAATTAGATTTGTCCACATCCCATTACGACCACCCTGTGAGTCAAACTGTAATGTAAAGAATTAGATCAAAAGAAAAAATCCCCCTCTTTCATCACGTCTGTGACTCTGAAACGACTGATTACATCTCACCATCAAGCTGAGGATTCAACCCTCAAGACCCGAGAAATAATTATTTAACAAAACACTCATGGGAGACAAAGTCAGGATTAATTAAACACGGAGCAATTTGAAAACTTATCTTACACAATAGACAACTCTTATCCGAGGCCCTGTGGACCCCAAAATGTATTCGGTGTTTTATCACACGCTCTCTCCAAATCCTCAGAGAATTGATCAATGGATCAACTCTGCAAATCAAAAACCCGCACACAAAGCACACAGGGGGATTAGCTATGTTTATCATCATTATCCTAATAGTCCCTATCCAAATGAAATGAATTCCAGGAACTTGTTCGTGCCTCCGAGTGTTTGAATATGGCACTGAAGAGGCTGTCACATTCGCCTAAGACGCTAACGTGACAGATGGCATTCGTACAGGTGAGCGCTGACGCTGATTGATGAGCCTCTCAGGCCAACGATCGGAGCCGCAGCCGATGTGACTGAGATGAGAGGAGACGTACGAGGAGGAGCCAGAGAGAGGCGTGACAGAACATTCATCACACAGCAGTCACATGGAAACGTGGGATTTTGCGATTTATATCTTCTAATTCTATTGGGGCTCCGTGTTTTGGTTGTGTAACATGACGGCGCAGTTTTAGCCTCAACTCTTGGAAATGAGATTTGAATTGCAGGAGAGCATCCGGAATAAATGAAGATCAAGAAGGAGATGATTCAATAAATTCACGATAACAACAATCCCGATTACTCTGCTAGTCCACAATTTACTAAATGTATGGGATTACCGATTTCTGCTAACCTTCTTTTTCACTTCATTGCAAAGACAGTACTCACCTTTGTTGTGTGCTGGCCTGTGGAGGAGACATTTTACAGCGCCCATGAGTGACTAGGGCAGATTGTATTCCTCGAGGGCTGCATTGCTGCTGAGTAAACCACCAAATGTTACTCCACCAAAGTCACAAAGTTGCAGGAACAGGTACATGCAGCCTCCATAAATGTAAGTCCTTAGAGACTGTATCCAAAATGGTAACATACAGCCAGTAGTGATCAGCAAGGGAACATTATGTCCGTGGCCTTGGCTTGAAAGGGAGTGGAGTTACAGTAACATTGATTTAAAAGGACATGTGCTTTAATTAGTCCTAGTTAAGATTTTCATGAACTCAAACCCTGTTTTTGAAATGGTTAATGTTGGCCATAAAAAAAGTATTTTTATTCAGTAATTAACTCTATATACAGTAGTAGTTTTCATTGTTTGCGGGGGTTTAGGCTTATAGCCTTCATTTAAAGAGTACAAGGGGGCGAGTTGTTTAAGTTACTGGGGGGGTTGTCATGTGTCACAGTCTCGTCCAACAATGTTCATGATATCTGAGAGTTTTGATTGAAATTTTGTTCTCCTCCATGTGAGCGTTTTTCTTTGGTTTTGATTGTGAGAGTTTTGTGTAGTTTGAACTCTATCCTGTAAACTACCTTTGTCATACTTACTATTGTTTGTGTCTGAGTCTCGTGTCTGAGGTCGTTACACAGCAGGGCTTTTATTGTGAAGCAGTCTTAGAAAACGCAATGTATTCGTCACCGAGGTTAGCGCTGACCACGATTGTTAATCAGAAAATGCGTCTACAGGTCGAGACAACGCACATTTTACACAGTTCTCAACAGCAGATCAGTTTCTAATGTTGCAGGCAGTAATGTAACAGTCAATAGCCACAGTGAGCCGTTAGATGAAAAGCTGCAGGTGAAAACTACTCATGCCGTGTAGGGCATGAAATCTCATGGTGATTTTAAATTATTATTAATAAACTTCTTTGACATCATACATCCTTCTGGCTGTAAACAGATACACTGGGTTTTCTGAAAGAGTAGCTGGCACCTACACTGTTAGACTGTTGTACTGATTTAGATTCACAGCACTGTACTGTAAGACTTGTATAACATGTTCAAAACAAGACTTTTCTTTCTTCTCTTCTCTTTTCAGTTTCACCCAGCTGAGCTCTTTACCGCGGTGACTAAGCACCTGAAACTCTCTGCCTACCATGACTCACTAATTGACCACATTGTAATGTTTGTGGAAGTAGCAAAAGAAATGCTCCATTAACAACTCTGGAAATGGCAACCCTGCTGGGGATACTGGCATTTTGCTCGAAAAGCTCTCGCAATTTAATTTTCAGACTTTCAAGTGTTCTGTTTCTGGGAATATGTCGGTGTGAGTAGTTCATGAATCAGAGTTGAAACATGTTTTCCCCACTGTGATATCTCAACGTATGAACAGCTAAACACGGACACACTTTCCATCCTGTGGGTAGTAAGCTTTGCACCCTGTTGGCTCTTGAATTAGACCCGATTAGCGCCACACAGACCAGACCCCCTCGTTAACTGAGCTAATATAAAGCACCATGTATCATCATGGCTGCCTCTTGGCTTTGTCTTTGCCTGTTGGTAGCCACACCGAACCATCTCTGTGACATTTAGATGGGTAATTGTATTAAGTCGGTTTATTCTTTCAAGGGTTTTTTGAAATACTGAGTTGTCTACTTTGCAGCTGCCTCCCTGCCTGCTGTCTACCTGGACCT
>NC_048415.1:24713998-24718194 GCF_013103735.1 Etheostoma cragini
CCCCCCCAGCCTGGCGTGATGAACTCTCCCTTGATATACTGAGTACCTTTAAACTTTTCATTAATGTAATCTTCTGTATGTATTGTTGGTTGTCAGCTGCTGTTTTGCCTTAGTTTAGCTGTTTTTAGATCATTTTAGTACATCTTTTTTAGTGCCTCCAGGACACTCTCCCTGTTTGGTTTGCTTGTATTTTAGATCATCAACTGGTTCATTGTTGTTGTAATTGCTGTTGTTGTTATTTGGTTTTCATGTGTGTGTCTTTGTGCGTATGTAATGATGTGATGTAATTTTGATGCCTATCTTGGCCAGGTCTCACTTGCAAAAGAGATTTTTAATCTCAATGGGTATTACCTGGTTAAATAAAGAATACATAAATAAAAAAATAAAATTGTTATTTTGCTTTCCAGTGGAGCTAGAAGCCATCTTGTTGTGGAGGCTAGGCACATGAGTGTGGTTCCATCCACAGATTGTAGTGATAACAGCACGGTGACACGATTTGTGGTCACTATCGATTGCAGTGGGCACATGTGTTGGATAAGTTGGTGCACCCCTGGGACACACCCATAGACTGCTGTCCATTAATAATACACAATCTATGGACACACCCTTAGTTGACTGTCTCTCTACAGCTAGCCTCTGCCCACTCCCCCCTCCCCCTTTTATCCTTTTGATAAATCTAAGCCATAACTGTGTGTATTTGTATTACAAGAATTATCCAGATTGGCAAATATATATTGTAATAAAATGTGTTGTGACAGGAGATGAAGGAGGACCCAATAGCAGAGGTTTCAAAAGGTTTTATTTTACAAATACAAAATACCGAAATGAAGGAACCAGGAAAATCTAAAACGGAGCACTGGGACTGGCAAAACTCACAGGGAAGGTAACTCATGGGGAAGGTAATTTTCATCTGAAGGCGATATGGGCAGTAACACACAACACGCCAACAGGAACGAGGATCTGACAGAAGAAGACGAAAGCACAAAGAATAAATACAGGGGGTAAGGTGACAAGAGGGCTGGGAAACAGGTGGAAAACATCAGGTGATCACAAGAGTGGGAAGACAGGACTAAAGGCAGGACGAGACAAATACATTACACTCTATATTGTTTCTGTTAAGAGTGTGTGTGTGTGTGTGTATATACATCTTTTTTTGTGTGGTTTGTTTTGTATGTGTAAGCGCATTGTGAGCAATGATGATCCAAGGCAAAATTCCTCGTGTGCGTCCTCATACCTGGCAAATAAAGTGGATTCTGATTCTTCTGATTCTCTCATGCATGCACACGTATAAGACGTGCAGATACGAGCTCTTCCCACTTATGTAATTATAATGACATTTAAGCCAAAAGCACAAAAGGCCCCTATCTGTATCACAGTAATAAATAACACTGAAACGTGTTACTGTGATAACTCTATGGATGGATGAGATGGCCACCATGTATCCCCCCCCCCCCCTTCTTGTCCTCCACACAAACACTCGCAGTGGTTGATTTACTTGATTAACCCTGAGAGTGGAGGACACCGTGTCTTCACGAGGGGATGCGTGAAATAAATATAGAATTTTACAAAGAGTGCACAATTACAGTGAGGTCTCTGCAGCCACTTAGGCCTAAAATAGCATGACCTAGGCAGATTTATGGAGCCCGGAGTCTTCACCTTCCTCCGAGCACACAGCAAGTCCTGTCAAAGGGTTGTTGCTGGGACGATGCTCGCTCAAGCCAGAGGGAGACTTATACGCATTAACAAGGATACCGGACAACAGCGGTTATTGGTTATCTGGGCTGTTACTATCATTTCTTTCATGGCCTGGTTGAATACTCGGTTCTGATTGGCCAAATCGCGGCATTCTTCGGTCTGCTAATTCTGTATAACAAGCCGTGCCATGGATGGAGTTTTGATCGCACACTCGGGCAGACTATTGTTTTAATCAATGACAACCGTACAAACCACGGACTAGTTAGCTCCATGTTCATGTACCGGGACGCAGGCCTCTACAGTGGCTAACTTTTGTCTGAGTAGCCGTAAGCTGTGTAATCAGCTGCGTGATAAGTAGGATAATGTACAGCGAGTCGGTCTTTATTGCGAATTGAACTCCCTCAGGCTGAGTCAAGTCTTGCCCCACCCTGTCGGGGTTCTAATTCCCAATAATGACCGTCTCGCTCTACATTATCTATTGTATATCGAATGCTCGATCAATCCTCATCCAGCTAGCTACTCACAGGGAACTGAGAGGTGGTTGCATGCACACGCTGTATTTAGCCAAACAAAGCATGTGCCACTTCACTTTCTTTTAAAATAAAGTTTGTGCTACCCCTCTGATGCCACAGTATAAATAATTCTATTTCAATTTATTCGTCTGGCTTTTATCTCAGTGAGACGCATGAATCACCCTGGGCTTGTGTTCCCGAGCGAGTGTGTTTTTATCTGCCCGTTGTTCTGATTTTTCCTAAAATTTCTTCCCCTCCCCGGTGGGCTCTAATCTCTCTCATCAGTGTTCTCGCTCCCCCCACTGCAATGTCTAAGCACTTAAGCACTGCTGGTAGCAGTATGTATTTCGGGGGCTGTCTCTCCCCGCCTTCTTCAAATGCCATCCTGTCATGTTGTCACGTGGCATTTAGAGCGAGTCCTCCGGGGTCTGGTCGTTTGAAGTATTGATTGAAGTCCCCTTGTCCCCTGAGTGCCATTGCGTAACAGGCATGCAAAAATTCACAAAGTCACTGAGAGGGAGGGACAGAGAGAGTGTGAGGAGAGATATAGGAAGGCCCGGAGGGAACTGCAAAGGAGCGCCAAAGAGATGGGCGAAGGAGAATGAGATTGAGGGATTGAGAGGACAGACCCTGCAGAGGGGTAGAGAATTGTCAACTGTGGATGAGAGGAAGGCAATTACTGAGTCTGTGGCTCATCCATCAGAAAACCTGGACAACTGCAAACCAGCGGCATAGATCAAGCAGCTGAAAATAGGCCGCTGAAGGAAGGCATCTTTACGTCGTTGTTATTGTTGTGTCTTATCTCGGGATCATGGAGATTCTTGATATTTCCTTGCAGAGAGAGATGAGGAAAATGAAAGTGGGCTAAGGTTCTCAGAGGGATAACAAGCTCTTTATTTACAACGAGTGCAACAGAAAGAATCAATAAAGTTTAAAAAAAAAATTTTGCGAAGGGTGCACAATCCAGGCTCCTCCAAACGAAAGGGCTGATGGGAAGGTAAAAGCTGTAAAACCTGTAAAGATGCTTTTTATTGTGGAAGATAACAGTGATAAATTCTATATCCAATTAATTTGCTGTTAAAAAAAGATATAATTCTGAATTCCCCTACTTCTAAAAAATTAACATGCATCAGTATATCTCCTCTTTTAACTTTGAGGGATGCAAACACACATGAGTGTGTGCACACAATGGCAGGCACTTCATTTTATTTAGTATCACCAAGGGGGACAAAAAAAATCTTCTGGTGAAATAATCCAGGTTGTGGGACAGACCTAGATTGAAGCCAGTGTTGCACACACACACACACACACACACACACACACACACACACACACACACACACAAGGTCTTTGTTTGACACGCAGGACTCCCCACCATGATGTACGACTCCTCTTCAAAGGTGTCAGAGATGAACGTCCCTGCGAGGACAGACTCAATATGTGACCTTTGATCCAAGTCTGACCCTTGAACTGCACGCTATTCACTGGGTGCTTCAGGATAAGCATACGTGTGTGTGGGAGTTCTTACACACCGGTATGTTGATGCTCTTCTGTTTTTGGCCTTCTTTACCCGCCTGAAATGACATTGCAGACGCTGTTACAAAGGTAACTATGGGTGTTGCCAAATTAACCAAAACTAACTTTGGTAGAGTTGGTAACTATTTCCAATCTACACTTCTTTATCTATTGTTGGAAATATCTGATATCTTAAAATATCTTACACCCTAATTGCAATAAATAACTTATGGGCTCTGAAAAAGGAGTGAAACAGATCTGTTATCTGTGGCTGCTGTAATCCTGCAAAGAAAATGCAATGCTTCCTTGCACCCCCCCACGCATGCGAGCCTGAGCTCAATGAGTGTCATTGTACTGCAAGTGTACTAGAGAATGGAGGAGAAAACTCAGGTAAAGTTACCTCTGGTACCATGGATGCCATCTTTCTGTTGGAGAGGTATGTTTTGTTTCCTGTGGGGGGGGGGGGGGGGGGGG
>NC_048415.1:24718260-24720567 GCF_013103735.1 Etheostoma cragini
GGGGGGGGGGGGTCTGTTTTATGTCTGAAATGGCTTGTGCACGTCAGTGTGTGGATCGCAGCCCCAACAGCAGGAAGATGCCATTTTTATCTCTTGCCACCAACATTGTCTTTCCAAACTTAAAGCTAACTTTCAGCATTCAGTTGTGCATTGCATTCAGTCAGCATCAGGAACTGCGATGGTACACTTCACCATCTCCGCACGACATTTCAAATCTGGCTCGACTTAAGTCTTTGTTCCTGTTACACTGCAAGTTGAAGAGGAGAAACATCCCATGTGTGCTTGCCTCTCTGTCTCATTTAATGCCTGGCCTTTCAGTTCCTGGACAATGCCTTTATCTTAACAATGTCTCGTTGGCCTGCTGTCTCTGCTCCAAACAAAGAACAGACCTTTTCTCATAATTAACTCCAGTGACTTTCTCCTACCCAGACCACTCCTCCGCCAGCCAGCACACAAGGACCAGAGGAGCTCTTTGATTTTTTTTATGAGCCACAGTGTTCTCTGGGAGGCATTTGTGAGATGAAATAAAAACAGAATATCTACAGCAAAGCTAAGATCACTGTAGATGAATGTCATCATTTGCGTGAGCTCCTGTATGATGGCTGCATGACAGGAAGCCATCAATGAGAGTTAGTTAAAGGGCCCTGTAAAAGCCTTTCCAGCCGGGCAGTAAAATCAATTCCTCTGCCTTCCTGGTTGGACTCTGTGACTTTCTCTCTGGTCGGAGAACAAAAGAACTGCTTCCATTTATGTTCTTTTAGAGCTGCCTGTCTAATTTTACCTCTGGAAATATCAGCAATTACCAAGAAGCCCTTCATGATGGACTCAGTTTCTGTTGCTTTGGGTTTTTTGGCAAATCAAGCAGTCGTGGGCATCGTTGGTGACAGATCTTTAAAAGGACATCTTATTTGAATGCCACACATAGTACCTTCCTGCTTTCTTTTTAATAAGGGTGTCATTATTGAACCATTTCAATCAGGAGAGACTTGTTTGCAGATGTGCAAAGGTTCATTGTACAGCATAATAAAAAGTACAAGGTCTTTGGAGATTAGACTCCATCGTTTATACTAAGACCATCCCATCACAACCCCCCCTATGGAATCCAGACTCTGGTGGTGGTGGAGAAGGAGCCCAAAGACCAGACCGAAGGAGGCTCCGGAGTAGTCAGCCAGCGAAAGACGAAGACTGGAGGGGGGAGGTGGAGGGTTGCACGCATTGCCTGAAACGACTGATTGCTGATAGCAATGGTAGTAACAGATTTAAAGCAGGGTTGTGACGCTGGGATTGGCCCTTGGAATTCGTGGCCAATTCTGATTGGTTTCAACAGGAAGCCTCCGACAGCTGATTCGATTTAAGAAGAGAGCATTAAATAAGAGTTAGGTCTTCCTGAAAGAATTTATACCTCTATCACATGTGGACACTTAAGCTGGAAAATCACAGACTTGATCCGCATAACACAGCCTCCAGAAAACGCAATTTACAAAGTGGCCTGCCTGATTTTGCAACAACCCGTTATTATGCAGATTTGAATTTCTCCCTTTTAACTCCTCATCATCATCTCTGTAACAACGCGTCTTTAAGCCACCTCCTGCTAATCTCCAAGATATGACGTGTTTGCCAGTTGTAGAACACTTATGTAACATCCTCACCTCTCCACATGTAAGTATACATGCATCCACGCGCTTGTGAAGGAGCAGGGAGAAAGGGTGTTGGGGCTAGTGCCGCTAGTGTCAGGACTCACTTTGAAGATTAAGAGGGGAGATATCATCGTGCCATGAACATATGAGCATTGGAACTACCGCAGTGCGACTCCACAGGAGGAACTCAAGGACATCCGCTGAAAACTTACAGCATTGTGTTCATGTCTGAATATTAACAAGTTTTTCCAAGCTTACATTTTTAAATCAACAGCTTGGCGTAACTGTGACAGTCTCAGGAGTGGAGGACCCAAATGCAGAGAGGAGCAGGCGGGCGGAAGAGAGTTCAAAAGGGTTTATTAAACAGAGTCCAAGCAAAAAGACAAAATCCAAGGAACAGGTAAAAATGAAAACCGAAGCTCAGGGGCTGGCAAACACACCCATGGGAAGGTAAAGTTAAGGGGAATGATGGGCTGGAGAAAGAATGCATGAACACAACTTTCACACAAACAAGGAAAAAGGATCTGACAAGAGAAGCCCAGACATTTAATACACAAGGTAACGAGGTAACGAGAGGCAGGTGGCAAGAGGTCAGGGAAGCAGGTGGAAAACATCAGGGGCGTTTCTCAATACCAAGTAAGCAAAGAACGGACTTGTGTTCTTGGGGAGA
>NC_048415.1:24720667-24731028 GCF_013103735.1 Etheostoma cragini
CACCAAACATGACGTTTCACAAGAACACAAGAACACAAGTCCATAGAAGAACACATATTGAGAAACGCCCCAGGTAATAGCAAGAGCGGGAAGACACAGGAAGTTAAACTAAAGGCAGGATGAGACAAATACCCGACTTCAAAGTAAAACAGGAAACAGAACATACAGACACGCAGGGGAACACAAGACCAGTAACACAAGACCAGGGAGAACACAAGACAGGACAACAGAACCAAAAAAGGGGAAAAAGAACCCAAAACAAAACCAAAAAACCACAACAGTTATCATGTCAAGTACGCTACTGCTTTCATTGCCCATCATCATCTTTGTAACCTGGACCGCTTTGAGCTTTATTTCGTTGATGATAGTCTTGTGCTCTGCCTTGTTTTGTGCTTCTGCTCGGCCTTTTCAACATTGATGCCAGGGGCTACAGATAAAAAATAGCCCTTTGGCTAGGATTCTGATTTTTTTAATATAATCATGCGTTTTATCAATTTGCACTGTCCTCTTCTTAACCCTCATGTGGTTGTCGGGTCAAATTGACACGCTTTCCTATATCAGTGTTCTTTTTAATTCCCCAAAATAACATGATTGATTCCCCACAACGCTCCTTGGCAAGAACAAATCTCTACTTTCATTAATTTTAGGGTGTCTTATTCAATTTTATAGGATTTGAAAAAAAAAAAAATTGAAGGGGTTTTGAAATAATAATGAGTAAAGGTTGACATTTTCCAGTCTGTGATTATCCATCAACATCCATTCCTTTAGTTTAATAATTCTAATTTCTGCTTCTCTAACTCAAACATTAGGTATAATTTCCTATAAATGAGGTTTATTGAACATAGATTCTAAAAAAAAACTGTAAAATTCAAGTTAGTATTTTTTTGTTGTTGTTAAAAATGCCCCAAAAGGGAAAAAAAAAATCTTCAACAGTGTTGAGAAATGGATCAAAAATGTAACCATATGTTAAAAACATCAATTAAAAAAAGTCTCAATTAAAGTGTTACCTTTCAATTTTGACGGAAAGACAACACAAGGGTTAAATGAATTCTTACCACCAGTTGAGGGACAGCAGATGTGTCTAATGTAATTCTGGCACATTTATTTATGTATCATTGGTGTGCATTATTGTCCCATAAATAAACCTGAAACAAATAAATAAATAAATAAAGAAAACTCCATCGAAATGCAACAAGTGAAGTCTCTGCTTGTTGCTAAGTAATGCCCACCACGACACTAAGAACTAAGCTTGTAAACATCCAAGCTCATTTTATTTTTAACCTGTGATTTCATCTGGCCCAAGCAAACCTGTAAGAATTACTCATTGAAACATAGAGGCATAACTCCATGAATTACTGAGACGCATTCACGGAAAACACACCTACATGAGGTCAGCCGGTTGACTCCGTATGGGGCCGACTCAGCTGACCTTGTGTCTCATGGGTTACCATCCATCACAGTCCGTCAAGCCCAAGGTGAGTGTTTGTGATCAGGCGGCCCACAGAGCCAACCGTAGAGAGCCTCAGCGATGAGGTCAGGGGTCGGAGGTCACGCCTGTTCCCACAGTAGCAGAGGGGGCCTTGTCTCTGTTCACTGTCACCTCATCACCACGCTCAACACCCCATGTATTATTGAGACAGAGTAATCCTTGTTTCAATAAAAGTAAATGCGAGAAAGCCTTGTAAACACATTGTTCTAAGCAGGTTCATTCCAATTTGAGAATTGCTAGCGTGTGTGTGTGGCAGCTCTGTGAGCCAGCGTGATTAACTGAAGTCATCCCAAGTGCAGATTGTTATTTTTAGTATGAGAGGATGACTCTGTTTCAATCTCTGACACCATTCCATCTAATAAGTCACTGTAATGACTGAATGGATAATTAGTCCCCTAATTGAGTCTGAATTACCCAATCTAATGTTGCTGAGTTACTGTGCTGACTGTAGACCAAAAAAAGAGATCGGGTCACTCTATCAAAGCTTCAAGCCTTCACAATCCTCCAGGTGTAGCGTTAACTCTCGACTCGCACAATGCATCATGAGTCGGACACGATTACAGGGATTCGGGTACCTCAGTAGACCTGTCTCCGCAGCGCTGCATAGGAAGGTCTAGCTACACCAAACAACGTTCCTGTATGGGAGAGAAACATGCTCTAGATTTTTGGCGTTTCTATAAACCAATCACAAGCGGTAATTGCCAGACGCAGCGACGGTGGCTCTGCAAAATAGTCTCGGGAAGGAACTTGTTTTGGTGGAACATTTGCACCACATACAATTTTAAAGAAGGTAACAGTTCAGCAGCGTGAGCTATATGTTAATGAGCTGGATACATGGTTATACGTCATTTGCTCTTACATGTGTATCACCATTTGTTTTTTGTCCATTGCAAATGCCAATGGCTTCCAATGGAGAATGAATGGCTTAAACATACCTTCTGTAAATCTTTATAATCATTCCGCCTGTCATGTTGCACGATCGACGTTTTCCTTAAAACTTGCAGTGAGGGACATCTGGTAGACAATCCCGAAAATGAACCTTTGTCGACAGACTACTGTGGTACTGTTAAAGAATGTAGACCACAAAAAGAGATTGGTTCACTCGATCAAAGACTTTACAAATCCTCTGCTTCCAGCTCTAACCCCCTCCCTCGCACCTGGGAACTGTGACGTGAGCAGAATGGAGTCTGACACATGTTTGCAGTGAGCTGGGACCTCGGTAAATGGATTCAATACTCTAGAGTAGAGAAAGCTGCTGCTGTTGACTGGGGAGAGCAGCAGCAGTCAAAGTCTCGGGGGGCGTAGCTTTAGAAAGTGTCAGAACCAATTTGGAAGGAAACCATTCTGGAAGACAACAGCTTTAAATCCTTGGCTGTGAAATACAGCCACACTTTGGACCGCTTTGCTTAAATATGCACTTAAAGCTAGCTGGCAGAGCAAGAGCGATATGTTCACAAATTATCACGTGCAGTGAATTGTTAATATGGTTTTATGTCCATTTTGGTGAGCCCAGAGGGAACATATGGCATTTTAAAAGTAGCCCACATTTACGGTAGCTACTTAACGGTAGACTACAGAGAAAATCTGATATTTTTACGTCCGTTTCAGAGCAACAGAAGGAAAACATTTCAGTCGACAAATTAAGTGGAAGTGAAATGAGGAACCAAAATTTGCATAGGAACCAGTACCATAGTGGAACCGGGTTTTGGTACCCAACCCTAATCACCATTTAACAAAATAACACTGACCTCATAATAATGCAAATAACAGGATGGTACTTTTTAAAACAAACTCACACGGTATCATTGCTTATTCAATACTTCCCAAAAAAATTCCCATTAGTCTCATAACTGTGTGTTCAGACAGAACACAAACCAAACTTTAGAAGTCGCACCATTGCACATTAAGTCAATCAGATGCAAATTTGCCCAGGAACAGGTGTGTCTATTTCAGAAACACAATTGAAAGAAATGCTTACTATTCTCGCAATCTATATTGCTCCATAATTCTCACTTTCCAAAGCACATAACAGCCTTGGTAACACCTTTGAAACCTGTGCTGCAGGACAGAAACTTTTTTCCTACTCCAAAACAATCACAGCACCAGAAGGTCTTTTTCTGGAATTGTTTTTCTGAATCAAATGCTATGCTTGTCCCCAGTGATGAGTCTTCACACAACTTGTATTACAGTAAAGTGACCACGAAATCCTATTTCAAATCATCAGGCTATGTGTAGACTGGATTTCTTTGGTGTTTGGGGACATTTTTTGGGAAGAGAGAACATCTGTTACTCAGGGTGCGTACATGCATACCCCTGCAGCAAGCTGGAAGCTGTATTAAAAACTAAATTGGAATTCAGTTTCAAAGAAACAATGGTTTAACAAGACATGGGCAGATAAGAGCGCAGGCTGATGCCTCAACCACAAACAGGGCTGGGTCCTGAATTCAATGCTTTTTGGGACCGAATTACCCCAAAAATGCCTTGTTATTCAATTTCAAAGGAGTAAATCTCCTCTGCGTCCACGAGCCAATAAGCACACAGCATGCGTCTACCAAGATCTAATAATGCTTGTAATTGGCTGTCTAACGTTACACGTCACAGAGGCTGGAAAATGACACATGAAAAACTAAGTTACTCATAGAGACTTGTGCCGTTATGTTGTTCGTTTTCCTTTATAAATGGGTTTTGTTGTTTTATTTTTATTTTGTACCCAGCCCTATCCTCAAACTAGACTCTATTTTAATCTTGACAGCTCATCAAGATTAGTGACAAGCGACGGGGCACAACCCAAACCCACTCAGCCGGGAAGGGCGCGGCTAACAATGCCCTCCCTGCAGCAAGAAAAACAACTTTCCTTTGGTCCGTTTGAAATACTTCTTTAAGGTGCATATTTATTTTTCTCTTTGTCCTGATCTCCGTGCTCCTGCTTTCAACCTGGTTGCAAACTCTAGATGCAGCTGAGGGGAGAAGATCAATCATCCCCATCAGTTGAGAGAACTCCAGGAGTGTTATTACTTTGAGCCAGGCCATTAAGCTTTTACCCCCGAGCGATCGATGGCAGATGCTGGAGGGGTTGTTTATCTTTTGTCTTCTTATCAGAGCAGCAAAAGGAGGCGAGGAGAGAGAGAGGTGAGGGAGAGATACAAGAGGAAAGGAGGCGGACCGATGGATAAAGACAAAAAGGAAGGCGAGAACACCTTGTTACAGTACAGGCAACGACTTTGACTTGTAATTCAGAGCACAGTCCTCACGGCTGCTTTCTTGATTTGCCAGAACTCATGTGGGGAGCTTGACACTTTTGATGTGGGAGATCAGTGACGAGACAAGGTTATGGGAAAGGCTCGCAGCCTACAGGGGAATGAGTCAGTATGATAATCAGATGAACTGAAAGTCCTGCTTCATGTCATCATGCTCACCGGCGTAACAGATGAGCCACATTAAGCAACGCTCAAAGTCGACATTTATGTTTTTTTAATTTTTTTTAATTTAATATCTGACGCAAAACCCCTCATTAAGGAAGCTCTCTGCCGTTTTCTGGATCTGAATCACATCAGCTCGCTCAAAGTGAATGCAAAGTGAATGACTGCTAGAAGGTGACTTGTGAAAAAGTGGGAGGCAAGCACACGCATACATACACACACACACACACACACACACACACACACACACACACACACACACACGAAAGTGCTGTTCCAAACATCCAGACATCCTGATAAAAGCCACTAACAAGAAAGATGGACCGAGCATGAAGCGGAAGGACAAAAAGAAGCTGTATGGTGGAGGTTTCCCTCCCTTCCTTTCTCCCTCTCTATCTGTTTCTAGTCACGTAAACACACTCACATACACAAAATCCCCCTCAACTTTCTTCATTACTAACTTCAAAGCCCTCTTATTAAAATGTGTTAATTTCTCATGAATAAAGTAAAATAACATGCAGCAAATAGGAATCATAGTGAATTCATCTTCATGGTTATGAGATGTTTTCTTTTCATCCCATGCCTTATTTTCTTTAAATCCGTTTTTTCATCTCCCTCCATCCCCTTTATTCCCAGCCCTCAATTAATGCTTTCAATTCATCTTCTCTTGGTCTGCTTCTCTTTGAGTCCCTTGCCTCATTTAATTCAACGCTAACTTCATTAGAGTCACCCAGACGATTCTGCGCACAGGTATGAGCAAAGAAGACTCTCAAAGCTGATAATTGTGTGTTTTCCTCAGGGTCTCGGGATGGTTTTGTTTATCTGACAGCAAATCCTCATCCCACAGTCCGGATGCAGACGATGCAGCCCTATAAACCGGTAATTCAATAATATAGAATCAGAGTTGTGTTTTTGCAAGCTACACACGTATGCTCTATGTCACAATGTGTGTACCTCAGAGACTCATCACTGGATGTGATGTTTGTGGTGTTGATAATGTTAATCTTGGTTTGCCTGGCCTGAACAGGGCTGGTTCAAAGGGCCCATTGCTAGGCCTGAAGCCTGGGCCTTTCCTGCTGAGGGGCTACTGACAGCGCCAACAGCCCCCTGGGGAGGGGCCGTCAGCAGCTTCCACTCTCCATGAACCAACAAGATCACGTGTCAACAGCTTTTGGAGGTGAACAGATATCAGAGTGTCATTTGTCTCCCATGGCCAGACCTTTTATTTAAGCAGTTGCTCATTTTTGCATTCCAGACTTGTATATATTCAAATATTTGTTCTTTTATTTTATTCCTAGTATTACTATGTTGCAATGTTTCCCAAACTTAGGGTCGGGACCCGTAATGGGTTGCAGACCCGTTTTATTGGGTCGCCAATTGGCAGAGTAAAGCATATCAATCTTATGTGGATGAGCGTTCTTTTTTGCTACACTGGTCTGTTCAGCTCAGATGCTGTGGGGGTTTTTCTCTCTCTCTCTTTTCTTATCCTAGGAGGGGATAAGAAAAGGAGTTGAGAAAGGGGTGAGACACAGAAAGGAGAATAGAGACCTTTTCTGTTTTGGGTTACTTTTATAATGGAAATGTTTTCATACAAATTTAAATTCATGGTTTGTTCCGTCCACAGTTTAAAAGTGTAGATGTTACAATGATTCATGGTGTATTTTTGTAAATTTGGGTCCCGTGGAGACAACAAATTTCTCTTTTGGGTCTTGAGCTGAAAAAGTTTGGGAACCACTGCTATACTGTATGTATGTGTATTGTATCCTAGTATTTCATTTATGTTTTGTGCTGTGTGACTGATTTTGCTTCAGACAAGTACCCTATAAGATGCTAATGAAAGACTTCTGTAATGTTGACCCAGTAAAAATGGACCTACTTAACCAACTTGGTTCACTGCTGGCTACAAGTCAGCATCAAACACAACAAAGGCTGTCAGTGGAATGGTGTTTTTTACCCAAAGATAGCTGGCTATCTTACTAATCTCACTTTGTCAGAAAGGCTCCTGAAGGCAACTTTCTCATTATTAACTCACAGTCATTTGCTGTTTTCACAAGTTGAGCAGACTCACCTAATGTCTATCAAACAATTGGCAACATTTTTCACAAAAGACATTTTGACATGTCAAGCACAGGTGTGAATAATGAAATTAACAAGGGCTGAATTCCATTTAGCTGCTTCAGCTTCTGGATCCTGTTATGGACCTTTTTCACAGCAGACAATTTAACCTGTCACAGTAGGAGAAGCACAGCTAAAATGAATGACCTTAATGATGGCTCAATTCCATCCAGTGTCCCAGTGAGCTGTTTCAGTGAGTCAGCATGCACAACAACAGGGCCTCTCCTAAGTGGAATGCACCCATCATTAATGGTTTTGACTGCACCTGTGCTTTTTCTCCAGTGACATGTCTGCTGTGAAAAAGGTGTCTTCTGCATCCTGGCTCACTGTCACATTGTAAATAGTAATTGGTAGTAATTTGTGCTGTGGTGTCTGCTGTTTAATAGGATATTGTTCAGTGCACAATGGATTATGGGATACTAACAACTGAAAAGGATACAGACCCCGGCTGGGTTTAGGTAACATAAAAATGCATTTTTAGAGACAGCCATGTTCCAACGTTTTTCATCTTGAAACCCGTGCAGATTCAATCCCTGAATTGCACCACAGCTTGTTTCTGTGTGTTCTGTAATATTCTTGTCAGACTCAGTCAAGCCATACTTGCCCAGTAGGCATTCTCAGGAGTTCCCTGCCTTGGTTACATCACCTGATTGCTCTTGTGATCAGCCACCTGCCTGCCCAGCTGCTGCTCGTTTGCTCGTTAGCTCCCCAGGATACATGGAGGGCAGTTAGGATTGTGGGTTGCCAGATTGTTTATGTTGACTTGCCGCTGTGGGGTTTCAGCAGTTCTTACTTCACTTCCTTAACATACCTGTGGCCGGCCATATTCTTTTGTGATGTTCCTACCTTCCCTGCTGGGCTGAGGCATTTGATTAATGATTAATGATATTACAGATTAATGAGGTGATTAACACAGTAAAAGAATACAATTTTAACTGCCTTAACCAACTCTGTACTCAGTAATCCCAGATATACCCCCAACTCTAGAAACACAGGAACGCGCATATACAAATATGGATTGATGGATGGATGGACTGTGTGGATGTGTAGACCAGAAAAGGGGTAAATCCCATGCAGCACCCCCCCAGCAAATCGCACCCTGGTAATATCAGAATCGCCTATATCATCTAGTAATGTAGTTCAAGTAAGGTAGCTCATTTTGTCAGGTAGACAATATCAGTGTCAATATGTGAATGGCCTACCTTCTCCATGAGGTAGTTAAAGTCTGGTAGGGTTTGTTGAAACGTGCTGTGTGTCTCCTGGAGAGATAATGTCAGTGTGTTGTAATACTACAGGCTGAAGTAAAGGTCTCTGCCATACGATGAATGGTGGGGAGGGGAAGTCAGTGTGCAGCTAAGCCTCTTCCATGTAAAAACCTGTTATGGTCTCTGTGTGTTTAGAAGATTTAAATCCAGTTTAAATTGCTGAGCGGGATATAGTACACACTCGGATGTGGAAGTAATGATGCAATGACTATACTGATTTCATTTGAATGCCTTCAAGTTTTACTGCGCCAGACTTCATATATTTGGATTATTCAGTCTAACTGTATAGTTACAATTCTTCTATTCAATTTTTCTGTTTGTTTAAATGTCTATTTTTTTCTCTCCAACTGGGCCATTTAAAATGCTTCTTGTATTGCATCTTAAAACATCTTTTCTTGTCTCCAGTTCTAAATATCCTCTGATTCCAAGCACCACATTGGTTTCATCATAATCAGATCAACTGACAGAGGCGTGCTGTGAGCTCGGCAGACTGCTCTCAAAGCCTGGATGGGGAAATAATGATTAAAAAAGTTAACATTCTGCAAGTCGAAGTATACCCTTTTGCACTTGGGCACTTTATTGAGCAAAGTGATGACAAGAACACTGGACATCAGGAGGATTTTGATCCCTTCATCATTGATAAAGAGGAGCACAGATACAGCAATATATGTCAACTTTTCCTATTTTTGAAGGTAAGAGATGATGAAATTTAAGGCAATGGCCATTCTCTTTTCTTTGTTACAGTGCAATTTTTGAGTGCAACTCAAGCAATATCTGTAAGGACTAAGGAGGAAATTTGAAGATTATTCCCAACACTCAAAGGAACTGAGGTAAAATTGTTTTGTTCTTTTATGAGAAAATAGAAAAAATACGTATTTATAAGCATAAAAAGGAACAGGTTGGCACTTAGGGAGCTTATTCCCATTCTTGCTAAGAGTTAAAATATCTTTTTACCAGTATCATGTCTGTTCGATAAATACGAAGCTTAGCATAGTTTAGCTTATAGCACAAAGACCGGAAACAGGTGGAATTAGCTAGACTGGTTCTGTCCGTAGGTAACAGACCAGGACATCTGAAGCTCACTAGTCTGGACAAACAGAAGTCCATTTTCAGGGTAAATGCCTTACATCCCCAGGGCAGCTCAGGTTATTAAACGTGGATGTCCCTCATCTTTCACTTTCTGTGTGTTGCCGTTCTCAAACTTGGTTTGCTTTGGGAAAACAACACACTTTGAGCAAGCAGACACGCTGAAAATGGCAAGTACCTCAACATTTTGCACCAAGGTAGGCCTGCTTGGTTCTTTCAAGGAATGATTTAAAAAAAGGTTTACAAAGATTTGTAGGTTTATGTCATTTACTAACTGGAACGTTTTGGGGCCAATAATTAATTAATACTGTTTACAGTGCCTTGCTCAAGAGCACCTGGCAGTGCCCAGGAGGTGAACTGGCATCTCTCCAGGGACTAGTCCACACTCCGGTCTTTGGTCCGTACGGGGACTTGAACCAGCCCCCAAGATCCAAACATAGAGAACTTTATGAAAATGGGTGAAATATGACCCCAGGACAAGAGGAGGGTTAAACAAAGAAGAAATAACATGTGAATTAGTGTGATTTATACCTCCCCTTGACTCAAATTTAATGTGGCCAGACCATATTTTTATATACATTTAGTTCCTAGCAGGTTAATGGATTAAAACAAGACAATGGATACAATACAACATGTACACATAAGACAAGAAAGCTATAGCCATTGGCATAGACAGGTAAAATGGCACAACCACTCATAACAACTGTCGGCTTGATGGCGTGACAAAACACAGATATCATACACTGTTGACACAGGTAAAAGTGCATAGACACACATTAGAACGCATCAACAACACAAACGCACACAGAGACAAACACGTTCTTCTGGATAATGAAATAATGATTCTATAGAGCAAATCCATCCCCAGGTCTGTATTCAGAGTATGTTACCACATAAAAGATGGTGATCATGTGGCTGCAACAAATTGCCACAGCCTGCCAGCTGCCAACTTGTAGTTGCTCAGGAACAGCTGTGTCCTGAGTGCCA
>NC_048415.1:24731038-24748984 GCF_013103735.1 Etheostoma cragini
CCCCCCCGCCTGACCACTGACACACTCCCGCTGGCTGTCCCGCCTGTCACTCTCCATGACCCTTATCACCAGTCTGGCCCAGGCATAAACACACAGAAACGTGTAAACACTTCAAACACACACACACACACGTACGGCTTCCCAGAGGACCACATGCACACTGGTGTAAACTCAAAGTCAGTCAAACGCACACACATTCACTTTTGTACTTTCTCCAACTTATAACTCATGTTGAATGACACTCTTTGATCACACTGGTGTTTACCCAATCAACCGGCATCGCGGCTTATTTTCGCGGTATTAAATAGCTGTGAATGCTTCCTGGCTTAATCATTGAGACTGTGTAGGTGAATACATTAAAGTGATCAGTGTTAATATGGGGCTGTGCTCTGCATCACTTTGCCCTCCATAATGGGAGACCTGCGTTCAGAGCATCTCATCCCTGTGAGGTTCAAGATTGTGTGAACTGTCACCTCTGCAGGCCACTGCCGGCTCATTTACTCATTTTACTATGCAGGGTGGTTCGGATGGGGGGGTGGGGGGATATTTGTGGGTGTGTGGGTGTGTGCGGTGTTTTCACCAAAGGTATTATTAATGTACCTCTGCAACCTAAGTAGTCTTATGAAGAGACCCAGGACTGTAACACACATACACACACATCAAGGCTGGGTATGTTTCAGCATATTACATACGATACGTATAAAAAGATGAATATGCATATGTGTACTTTGTGTCATGTTGGAGCTACTGTATTGACCGGTTTCAAATTTTGTAAATTTGTAATTTCCAGTTATAACCATTCCTAAAATTGCCATTTAATTGGTTTTTGTACCTTACATACGTAGGTTACTGAAACTGTATTACGGAAAGAATAAGATGCCCCACATCAACCAACTTCCTTTGCCAAAAGTAAACAAATGAACACCCTGTCTTTTAAAAATTTCATTTGTTAATTTGCAATTCAAACTGTCATGTTTTCTGTCAAGATAATGACAAATTGTTGATTACCACAATCTAGCAAGTTGCAAAATGTTGGCAATGAATCCGTTCTGTCTTTCATTTATTGAACTCCTTTGTTTTCATACAATATCTGTTCTTGCAACACAATATCTGCTCGTAGCAGCTAAAGCGTAATAAAACCTTCTTACAGTGAGGTTATATTTAGGTACTACTTGGTTGTACCCAGTCTCTGAGCTCGGGGTCAGTAATCTGAAACAGTAGTGACAGTATTACTGTAATAACGCTTGTTGGACCCTAAGGATAAGCACTGCACATACTGTTGAGTAATACTGAATGTAAGCCAGGCTTTTTTATTGTGTACCAGTAAACTATACAGGGCACCTCTAACCTCTTTACCTTACTCACGCAAAACATTGCAAGTGAACATAGCAGGCAGCAATAACACTTCCTCTCAAAACGTAATTGGTTGGAGAAAATAGTACTACATAGACGTAATATGTAGGACACAGTGTTGTTCTGTGACACTCTGATCTTTAGCATTAGCAGAAGGTTAACCGTCTGCAGTACAGGTCTAATAAGAGCAGGGTTTTATTCTGACCGACTGCACCAGGCAATTTCAACCCTTAGCCCTCCTCTCTAAAGGGAATGCAATGAGAATATTAATGAAATTACAAACTGTTGTTCAGCCCTCACTCTTCTATCTCGGTAGCAGTCCTGCATTTCAGAGGGCCCAAAATACCCACAGTGAGGGCAGACTGCATAATACATATTTTAACATGTTTTAGCTTTATGTGGGGAGTAATACATCTTTCCAAAGCAGCTTTACTGCCACTGCGGTTTAAAACTTTCACAAAGAAAAGGAAAAACAAAACTCTCCCATGCACATCACACATAGATATCAGTGTGTGCATGCATACAACACACTCGTCTGTGTGGTAGTGAGCGGGTTAGTCCTGCCCGTAGTGTTGGTGGGCTTTAGATAAGAATGTCAGTAATCTCAGCTCTTCTTATCAGGCAGGCACAATAACATGACCCTAATCCTACACTGAAGTAAATACATTCTTGAAAACCGATATCTGTGCTGCAGCATATCTGTGAACCATCACATTCTCTAGTCGCGTCCCGTGTGCCCCATGAGGACCTCGGTTTCACGTCTTTGTTGTGTGACAAGAACTTGTGGAAATTTTAGTCGCAGTGTGTCATCCTCCGCCTCTCGGCATTGCTATAGGCATGGCAGTTTTATCTATCTATCCAGCTTGTCAGGCTGTTCAGGCTTGGTACCTTTACCCACGGGTTACAAGTAAACAACTTGACTTCAGAGCATTTTTGACTTGAGAAAACTGTTTGAAGCTGTGCTCCGCAGGTCAAGCTCTCGGCTCTCTCTTTATTCTTAAAGCGTGCGCCCATGCTCGTGCGTGGAAGTGTGCGATGCTGAAAAAGGCTTTCTAGCAGCAGGTTGTCCTCAGAGCTGAGCTCCCTCTGCATTCGAAAGTTGACCTGCTGTCTGGTTGGTTATAGATTTTGCTCCTTATGGGTGGAAACACCTCCCTCCTGCTCAGCGTTGTCTTTTCTCCACTTGCTCTTTCCCCCCTCTCTTTCCTCTCAGATGTGTGCTTCACAGTGCGTCACAGCCCCGGCTCTTTATTCCCAGCCCTCCTCCAGGCATCTCCCTTCCTGAGCATCACTTATATTTGCCACAGCGGCTCTGATGGCCTGTCAACTCAGCCGCACATGTGTATGTGCTACAAACTGTTGGCGCCCAGGAATACACACACACACACACACACACACACACACACACACAGGAAAACAGATCTAAGTGAGTTCATTAGTACATGTATTGACCTTTTGTACATATTCCTGCACTCAAAATGCATACCCACATGCAGAATGGGCACGGCACACAAAGGGGGGGGGGGCCGGATGTGACAGAGAAAAACTGCACACACGATAAAATGTGCTCAGATCCGCAGCTGCACTTATCCTTTCTTTAACGCAGCCTTTGCGTTTTGCTTTTTTCTGTTGGGCAGAGTGCTCCGGGCATAGCCAAATGCATTTATTACACATGCACTGCTATAGATCCACTGTCTAACCCTGCTGACTGCCTTCACCCAGCACATGTCAAACCTAATTGCAAATTGTTAACCTCTAAGTTGCTCGCATGAATGGAATTGACAATCTGTCAGAATCGATTAACTCCAATGATAGACTGGATTGTGTAATTTCCTTTATACCTTAGCACACTTTCCGCTTTTTTCACATGGCTGGCCCCCTGTGACTGAGTACGGGCAATCCATTCAATGATTAGTGGTTTGGAATTTTTTTCAAGTTCAGCTGAGCAGTAAAGCTGAGACAGCAGAGTGTAAAGGTTCTCATATTAAACACACGGTCAAATATTCATTAGTCTTGTGACCAGCAGCTCTGGATGTCTAGATGTGACAGAGCTGATCTGGGGATGCTGCATTGCGTAACAAGCTCCACTGTGTAATCACTTTCATTTAATAATTCATGAACAAATGTTACACAACATGCAGAATGTCTCATGTAATAAATTCATGTAAGGGTCACACACACACACACACACACACACACACACACAGTGTTAAGTGCAAATTTTCCCACACATTTCTTCTCTTATTGTGGAAAATAGAGCATACAATACAACGTGATGAGTACAGAGGAGGTTTTGTTGCTCCCACAAGTAGATCCAGAGTGTAAGAAAGAAGCTGGATTGATGGAACTCCGTGTTCTGCTGTGTTTTGCATACTGTATCTTCGCTATTGGCAACAGCAACATATGAATAATGTAAAAAAAATTATGCAACAACACGGTTCAATATGTAGATCAATTACAGCGTAACTTGGAGGGAAATCGCTTCAATGAACAGCGGGGTAAAAGAGATCACAGCTCTGGTATTCTAGAAAATGGTCACAAAAATGTTTGTTTTTTTACTCTATCTCTGTATGACTCACTCTCTATCCTATCCTCTATTTAACTCTGATGCAGACAGGCGATGGAGATATTTATGGCTTGCAGGTGTGAAAAGGCTCAGTGTTAAAAATTGAAACACTGAAGGAAGGAACGCCTCAGGGGGATGATGGTTGATACGGGCAGCCATCTTACTGGTGGTGCTGGCCCAAGATGACAGATCAGTAGGACACCGTGGCACGATGTACAGCACATGACAAAGAGACATACAGACTAAGTAGTGACACATGCATGAATGGGAGTCTGGGTGGCGTGCCAAAAGTTACTGCTACAGTTCCATATGGACGATTTGTTTGATGAAATTCCCCATGAACAAAAGCTCATGTTTTATAGACGCAGTAAAGACATTAATAATGGAGGCCGCCATTCTTAAAGACTTCAATGAAGAATACCAGCATCATTTAAAGTCATTTCACAGGCTTTCACTCTTCAGATTTGCTTCACATTTCCCCCTACAGTCATAACGTATTCCAAGAGTAATTCCATTTGTGACTTATTTTTTTGTCATTTTTTTATGCATGGAATTGATGGCAGTAAACCAAGCTTGAAATTAGCTGCAGTTCTGACTGCAAAACTCCTCTAAATTAAAAGACATGATAGAGATAATAAGGCGAAATGTTTTGAGAGGGACTATTTCCTGGCAGAACGTATTTCTTCCTGAGGGTGTCGGGTAACTCAAATAACCAGAATGTGATATAATGAGCTGACTGCTGTGAAAACACTCACCTCGGTGAACACGATGATGATATAAGAGATAAACTCTGATTCAAACAATTTTACAACTTCATTGACACTGTGACAAATGATCAAGCTCAGAACATTTTCACGGCTGTTAGAGGTTGATTTTCATAATGTACAAAACATAACTGCTTCTTTGGGTAGAAAAATGAGTCTTTGTACCTCCATGGGAGAAAAAACGGGCTCCCGTTTATTGGCATTTCTGCTAACCAATCACAATCTTCTTGGGCTGTGCTTGGTGCCGGACGGAGCCATGGCGCCGCTGCAAACTAGCTTTGGGAAGGAATTTGTTTTGGTGGAACATGTGTAAGTTTGACCCTGATTTACCCTGCAGAGATCTGAAGAGCAGTTAACCATCGTCCTCAGAAATCCACTGGAGTATAAAAAATTCCATCAATAAAAGCGTACGGTAACATCTGGACAAAAAGAAGGAAACACGGCAAAATTTCCGGTGGCAACAGAGCAATCCCGCCAGTCGTGGATGTAGACAGTGTGTGTAATGTGTACTGTAAACACTGCAGTAACGTGCCTGGAGCAGATGACCATATAAGTAATCCCACATGGATTGAAGTCCCCTCAAGCCGAGAGTGGAAAAACGTTTTAAAACAGAGTGTTCAGAACCATCTTAACTTAGGTTTATGTTTACAAGGATTACTATTTTAGAATGCTTTTTATTGTCATTATATACATGCACAACCAGATTAAAAGGTCAGTACATATGGTTACAGAATTATTAAAAGCTTTGGTCATATTTAACATAAGCATCTGATATTGCGATACATTATGACAGAGAAAATAAGGAAAACCACAATAGGTCTCCTTGAATGTAGGTTATATTTTTGGCCCAATACTGAGATCTGTAACTGTAGTATAATCACTGAATTGCACCGCTTGTTACTACAAGTTATAATCCCATTTTTGTAACACATTACTATAAATACTGTTTTGTCAAGGCCAGGTCAAAACATGAGACTTGGTCTTACATGTAGTACACCCTAGGTACCGACTTGGGAAGTGCGTACATTTTGACAGGGTAGCGTTGTCTGAAACCATTCACACCCGTTATGCACTGGAAACGACTCTTCTTCTACTTCTTTTTAATGGTAAATTGAAACCGGCCGGAGCATTACCACCACCTGTTGTCGCCCTCCAAAACATACACCACTATATATCTATCTGACTACACTGTAGTGGTACTTACAGTATTAAAAAAAAACACATGCATACAGTACATTCTAATGGTTCAGTGTTCATCATCTAAACTAAAGTGTCCTTGTCTGCCATATTCATAAGTTTGTACGTCTTGGTATAGTTCTCTTTTTTTTTGGAGTGGCCACTAGTGCACACATGGTATGCATCCCCACATAATCATAGAAAACAGAAACATCTACACATTCAGATCTACCGCAAGGAAGCAGTGTTCATGGTGAGGCCTGTGCCAGGGGCCGAAAGGCAGATGGAGCCTGCTGCTTCACCCTCGCCCGGACGCTGTCGTCTTTAGAGAGAGAGAGAAGATGGCGCTCAGCCAGCCGTGGCCTAAAAAACTGACAGAGAGGATTGAATTGTTCCAGCGACCAACCGACCCCTGAGGTTCCCATCTATCTCACTCCTCACATGTACAGGAGCACCCAAAGTGAGAAGTACAGCAGATATTTATTTAAAAACAAGATTTAATACTCCTGCAGGCTTGCTGTATGAGTCAGATGAGCGCATAAATCCACAATGATAAATAACCTCGGTGATAACCACAATGATTAGTCAATCTTTCTGTTATTGGAAACACGTCCAAGGAAACATTGATATTAATGAGTAGCCAGCCTAGTTAGCCCCTAATGCACATGACATGGCCCACACTGCTGCATTAATGGCTTACTTTTTTTTAGCTCAACTGCAGCCATGATCCATCAGCTCAATTGAAATGTCACAGGAGAAAGCCAGGAATCAAAAAACAAGGAGTGCCATCTCCAAAGCAAACCTTAAATAATAATTCAGAGATGCCACTTATGTAAGCCTCGGCCCCGGTGGGAAGGAGGAGAGTGAGACATTTGATTTTGTCTGAAGCGCTGTCATGTATTCTCTTCGGACTGAAAATGTGTGACTCATAACGATCAGTAGACAGAGCACAGGACCAGATCTCTCCTGTTCATCCTTCCATCTCACTTTTGTCATGTTTATCATGTGTATTTTAAAGACAGAGACAGAATATGATATTTCCTGAAATAATTTCCGGTTTCTGACTTATAGCACCGTGGATAGCAGATACACAGAGCAGAGCTAACGACAGCAAATGAGACACTATTTATTGGAAAGGTAAGTCTGAGTACGTATCACAGGAAACAGTTGGTCTTCCTTAAGACAGAAAAGGTTACCCAGAATCCGCCAAAGTCTCAAATATTTACACAAGGTGTGCGTGGACATTCAATCTCTCTTTGCTCCTTGCTTCCTTTCTTTATAGAGCGGTGAAATAGTTTACGTCCTTCTTCTGAGGTGAAACACCGGGGAACACATTCTAAACAGTTTTATTAGATGCATCAGGGGAAACTAAATATTTGTGTAAGGGGATGGGCGAGAGGCTCATGTATCATTCTTGGGAAAAGCCTGCAGGGCAAAAAAATTTAATTTACTATACCAACATTTTTACTGTCATTCTTTCCGTACTGATATGTATTTGAAATACCTGTAACAACAATAGTTTTAGCCATGCCAGTGGCTCAAAGGAATAGGATGGCAATGTTTGGGGCCGTCCACCAGTTTGCTCAATATTTTAATTTGTCCATAACTTTGGTTAACAGTTGACCAAACTCCTGCAAAACTAATGACATTCCCACCTGCCTTGGCTTTTGTGCTAATCAGAACATCAGGGGGTCATTCCTATGTTTCCTCATTTCTCTGAAATTTTCCGATCATCAAAATTAGGCCCTATGTTCCCTCAGCCCACAACATAGACATGCTCCCGACATCAGAATGTTAGCATTTTGATTGTGAGTATTTAAGCGCACAGACATTAGCATTTAGCTTAAAGCACCTTTGTGTTAGCACAGTACAGCCCTAGAGTGATGCTAGCTCAGGTAAGCTATCTCCACAAGCTAACGCTAAGGCTCAGCGGAGGAGGACGTCATTAATGTTTCCATCTCCTGCCTTTCGTCCATTAGATTGCTTCCTTCTTTGCGGTGATAGGTTTGCCGGGTGTAGTTCGGTAGAAAGAAAATAGTTCCTGAATCTGCTCCCAGCCAGGTCTGTAGATCATCTTGAGTAAGCATGTCATGATTCCTGGAAAGAGACGAAGTCTCCATCCATATGTCAATCAAATTATCTGAAGTTTGGTAAACACTCAAACAGAGCTGGTGAAAGTGTTTCCATCAAACGTTTCCATCAACGTTTCTCGCATAAGCCGTGTATCATGTCCATACCAAGTCAATATTCATGAAATTCCATTGAATTTTACTCTTTCCATGAGGCATTTTTCATTTGATATCACTTAATTTGGATTAAAACGTGTGCATGGAAACTAACTACTGCTTTTAAGTTTTTTTTAAATATATATATATATATATACATATATACTTTTTGAGCATGACATGCCAAGTGCTATCTGGTTCCATTATATTCAAGAAAACATCAGACATGTCTACAGCCGACATCTCAAGCACCTGATGACCCTATGTGATATAGTTGAAAGTGAGACTGACACCGTTGACCAACAACAAAATGGACAACAGCAATGAAAAACCAATAACTGACATTACAGAAAATCTCTGCCTTGCCTTCCTCCGGTGCCTTAAATACCTCCGTAGTAATCTTGTTAAATCAGCCACTGATTATTCCATCAGCACTACTTAACATGCTCCCTCCTACACAAAGCAAAGAAAAGGAAATTGGGGATTTAAAGATAACAGCAGCATGCGTTTACCAGTTGAGCTGTAGTAATGGATACACTGCCATCTGCACCTCAGGGATAATTTGATTTGCCCTGACATGCTAAATTACCTTGCTACAGCCTGTCCATTTTATTTGCTAATTCAATTTGGTTTCCCTTAACACTAAGGGCTCCAGAGGCACAGAGAGGCTGGTTGACTGTACTGTAGGTGCTTCCCAGGGCTGATGTGTTCTGGGTTGGGCGAAGGTGACCAGGGGGAGTCGAGGTGGCCGGACTTTTTAAAGACTCTGATCAGCAGGACCCTGACACGAAGGAAAAACATGCTGACTCTACAGGGAAAGGTGACCCGGGCCGGCCACAGTTCTCAAACTCACACATGAACACACAATTTCACATGCAGATGAACACACATGCCTATACACAAATTCTTATGTAATGGAGTGTGTGATGGCGGCCGGTGATTGGGCTAAAGAGAGAAAGCTTCTTTTACTGCCCCGCCATCCTTTCTCAGTGGTGTTTTAAAGCATTTGATTACTTATTCGCATGACAAAATAACTATACATACCATTAGACCTCCATGATTCATCCTTTTGACCTAGATATCCTCGGGGAAGGGATCTAAGATAACTCTCCATATTTTCTACGTGGTTGATTAAAATAAAGATGTTCTCACACTGGATACTGACCTTGTTTTTTTACACCACAAACGATACTTTATGAACAAGCTATGTCATTGTTGGTCCCTCTGCAGACATATCTAGAGATATAGACAATTTTTTTGAGACAGGTTTTATTACAAAGAATCGAAAACCAAGTGACTGAGATGCTCCTTTCCCAAGTTTCATTTTAAATTAAGTGTCCTGTTCCCTTCTTCTTCTCACAGAGTTTTTGTGTTCTGTCTTTCATTGTTGATGTTTTGGAACCCAAAGCCCACTCCTCCAAGCTTTCCTGTAGGCTAATATTTGTCTTTCCACCTCCTCCCACTGTCTGAACATCTGGACTGGAGCTCTGCAGGAACACAAACTTCCTTGGCGAGCCTTTCGTATCTTTTGATGACTGCGTACATAACCGGCGTTAGTTTACTGTGACCGTAAACATTCCCGCCTGGCCACCAACACACGGCCGCTCAGCTGACTGGGGATATTTTTTGTCAATAACACTATTTATCACAGGGAGCCGGAGAACTCTGTAAGCCATCCTGCTGTTGTGGTGTAGCAGCGAGACATGTTTTTACAGCGGACATTTCACTGTTTGAAACAAGGTTCAACAATCTGAGGCATTCTGCTGACATGACTAAGATCTTTAAGAAGGAAACGACAAAGGTCTAGTATCGTAATGCATCCAGACCATAGTGAAAATAGACAACATAATAAAAATAACAACAAGTCAACATTAAAAGGGCTTGATTAATCAATTCCATAAAAATACCTTAACATCTAGTGCTACTCCAGAGAGAGCAGGCCATGTCATTTGAAATTGTGATACATCATTTACACATTTATTTTTTTATTTTTATTTAACCCCTTGGTTCTTGGACTGCTGTTTTAAAGCCTTGAGTGTGGCAATGTGGCCGCCACCATCTTGGTTTTGTAAAACAGGGCAGCTGTGACTTTTATTTAAAAGAGTGTGGAGCTCGGGAGGATGTTATCCAATATATTCAATATTGTTCATGGTTGAAATGGCACTTAGCAAAGCTAGACACTAAAGAGGGAACATTGCTGATTGTCAAGCATTCTGAAGCGAGTCATCCAGCGGAGGTATGGTACAGTACAGAAAATCAGCAAACTTCTCTGGGTCATTTTCCCATAGACTTCCATCAAAACTGACATATTTGTTGGAAATTAGATAGAATACAGGTTAAAGGCACTTCTCAGACCCGAAAACTTTGTCCGTATTCTTTACAATCTGTGATCCACACAAACTGGAATTTACCACCTCTGGTTAAATGTAATATGATATGAATTTGCACTTTTCAAAAGCTCAGCTAAGAAGAACCATAGTGAAATATACAGTCTATGGGGACAATTTTAGTGGTGAAAGGTTTGATTGAATACAATCGCTGATTGTGAGGAAAATGAATAAATGCTCTGAATAGTGGTTAGTTGGACTTGAAAAGTTTTTTGTTGCGGTTGGGTGGTTTATCCATTGATTTTGACTGGATGGTCTGCAGGGGGCTGATGTGTCTGGAATTGGTCTAAGCGCTGAGGAGTCTGAGAGTAGTCATATCTGAGTTGGTGAGAACCGAAATGAGCATGAGCTGTGTATGAACGTGCTCGCACTATCAATCTGTACGCGTGCGAGTCCATGCATGCCTGTTCCACTGTGTGTGTATTTCTCTACATGTCACCGAGTCAAAATGCCTGAAGTTTGGTCCAATTTTCCTCCGAGTGATGAAAGTCATTACAGCTCTGGCTCACAGCTTTGATTGAAGTCTTTTAGTCACAATGGGGCGCTGTGAATCATCCGATGCAGGGTCAGCAGAAGCCGGCTCAGTAATCAGGTGGGATTCAGGAGGGAAGATGTGTTCAATCAGGCACATTCCATCTGCACTCTGCTGGTCATGAGACTCAGAAATTCACATGTGAATGCAGGTGTCAATCACAGACACACATATACTGCACTGCATGCAGGTGTGGATTTGTGTGAATGGACATATACTGCACACTGTAAAACACCATGCAGGAATTAAGTGGAATCAACTGATCTTTCAGTTTTAACCTAATGTAAAGTTGTCTTCAATTCAGATTTATTCAACTTAAAAGGATCAGAATATAAGCAGACATTCCAGGATGCATTGTTCTGAAGTTATGACTCTCCACAAACCCCTCTTTTTTATAGTCATAGGAGAAAAAACGTATATGATGGAAGTGTTTGTGTGTCTTTAATACACAGGTAGGTCTTTGTTTCTTCTTTTTGAAAACAGTGTTAACCAGGACGAAGACTAGTATCAATTATTCAATTTAGTGAGAGCAGCTCAATGAGGTATAACTTGCCCTAACTCGGGTGTGAAATCTGCACCCACAACTGAAATGGAAAACTGAGAAACTAAAAAACAATTGAACATGTTTCCTAAGGTTTAGTCAACTCGGTTGGTTTCACATCTCATAAAGAATTTGGACTAATCATTCATATGGAGCTCAAACATTACTTTCTATATTGGAACCGGATTTGATCCTTTAACAGTGTAGACACGCATGAAGGAATATCTATACACAGAGGGAGAGACAGATACTGTGCCTATGTGATGCTGCAGAAAATAGCTGTGTTTCTCTGTAGATGGCAGTGTAGCACAGATTTCCTGCAGCTGTGTGTGTGTGTGTGTGTGTGTGTGTGTGTGTGTCCTACATATAATGCCCCTGATAACCAAGATAAATCCTTTCAATGGAAAAATGTCCACGTATCCCTAAAATAGCAACACTCAATCTTGGCTTAATTAGCTCACTTTTAAATGATTGTCCAAAATGCTTATGCAAATAAATCACTTAACTTGTTTTGATTTCTCTCCTAGGAAAACTGAATTGTTCTTTTGAGATAAGGGCTTTAGACGTAAATATAGTTTTTAGAAGACTGTTGATGGAAACTGCAGATTCGTCCTCATCCGCTGCACACGGCTGTCAGGAAAAACAAGCCAGCTCTTTGAGCAAGAATGCACCAAGTGCTGCATACATTTGCATTCATGTTTCCTGTAAACATATTCCTCTGTGTTCTGCAGACAGAGACTTCACTGTGAAGAGTATGATGCCCAAAAGTGGCCACAAGAAAAAGAGTAGGGCGCAGGAAAGGGATGGAGAATGGAATCAAGGACTAGATTAGACCAGAATTGGCAGCGGAAACCGTAAATTTAGCAGATATGGTATTGATAAGAGAGAGGAGGTTGGAGTGAGGAATGCAGCCAGGAAAGGCTTTGACACGTCCCGTAGTGTTGGAGAGGGAAAGGAGGAAAGAGAGGAATGACTTTATGTTGAAAGAAGGAGACGGATGTGACCAGGCGGTTAGTCAGGTCTCCTGTGGGGGGTCCTGGGGGGCCAGCAGCATCTCGCGCATGCTTTTCCAACCTTTTTCTGTCTTTCTCTCTCTCTCTCTCTCTCTCGCTCTCTTTCTCTCTCTGTCAGGCCTCTTGCACTTTTGTCCTCTGCTCTCCTTCAACATCTGGAGTCTGTTAAGCATCATCAACGCCAGAGCCCCCGCCATGACACCTCTCCTAAAAATGCCTAGGATCAGGACTTTTTTTTGAGTGTTTTTCTTACACTGTGTAGCATTTCTTGTGGTTTCACACTGTAAAAGTCTTCATTTGTTCTCAGGGCATGTCTTACAGAGCAGCTCTAACCTCAAATTGCTAAATGATGTTTGACTACAAATGCCTTGACATTTTTTTTTTTTTTTTTTTTTTTTTAATAGAAAGAAAATCTATTGCTTTAATGCGAAACACTTCCAGTGAGGTACAGCTCATTGTCGGATGCTTTCATGATTTCTGGTCAATTAACTGTGAGATTCCAGTGTTTACAGATGCACAAACAACTGGATGTTGTTTCTGTTCTTTCCCTGTTGGTCGACAACATTGTAAATGAGTCATGTTTGAGTGAGAGCTTTTACATAAGCCAGCGATTCCTAACCTTTTAAGTCTGAGGGACCGCCTCAGCCTTGGCAGATGAACTTGTGTACCCAATACACAGCATATGTTCCACATGTATGACACTAGTCATGGTCAGCAGTCGTACTACTACAAGCCTCCAAGGCTACTACTACTTGGAGTGAAGCTGAATGTTTCAACCATACATTAATTAACATTACTTTAGGCCATTCTTTTTACCCAACTAGCTATTTTAACTGCTATTCATAGCTAATTTAGCTGATCATTGAAACTGTTTAGATATTACTTTTGACCAGTTATTTCTACCTTTTATTCATAGTTATTTCTACCAGTGATTCATTACTTGTGACTAGTTATTTCTACCCTTTATTCCTTACTTTTGGCTGAACTTCTGTGCTCGCTTGCTGACTAGTTTTTACACATTCTTACATAATGGAAACTATCTTTCACGTACCTCCTAGCAATCATGACATTAGCTGTAAGTGTGTGTGTCTGTGTGTGTGTGTGTGTGTGTGTGTGTGTGAGACTGATCAGTGTTTACATGGATCTGTCAGAGTCCCCCCAACCGTGGCCAAAGGATTAGAGGTTAGCAAACACCTCTGTGAAAGTGTTTAACGTCAGGGCCATGAAGACAGATTTGTGCGCCGGTCAGGCAGCAGACGAGCACACCATTTATTTTCTGTTGTCAGAGAGATGACCTCTGTGTCCGCGCCCGGGCCATCCCAAATACGCCGGCTCATGGGAAACCAACCTGGGGGTCTAAAGTCTGCCTTCTGGTCAACAGCTCGAAGCAGCAGAGATGCTGCAAAGAGAGGGGAAGGGGGGGACGCGATACAGAATGGGTTGTAGATTTTAGGTCTGGGGGGTGCTGACAACTGTAAAATGTATTATTGACTTCGTGTGAGCCATACGTGTGCTGATGATTTGAATTGATGTCAGATTATGCAATGATGGGGTGGGCAGTCGACTTAGTACCTGTTGTGTGTAGATGTTGTGTATGCAACTGCAGTCTGTGTGTGTTTGTGTGTGTTTGTTTTCATTTAACCACATCCGTGGGGTCCAAAAACCGGCACAAAAACCGTACAGTATACTTATGGGGTCAGGATAGCCATGTCGGGCCAAAATGCTGGACCCCACAACATTAAAGGGCTGTTTGAGGGTTAAGACTTGGTTTAAGGGTTAGGGTTAGAATCAGGTTTTGGTTAGGGTGGGGGTAAGGGTTAAGGTTAGGCATTTAGTTGTGATGGTTAAGATCAGGGTAAGGAGCTAGGGAATGCGTTATGTCAATGGCGGGTCTCCACAAAGATACTGAGACACACTTGTGTGTGTGTGTGTGTGTGTGTGTACAAACCTGGCTGTGGGGGTCCACAAGGGAGAGGGCGGGAGTTCTTGGGCACCAGGCATTCAACAGTAAAACTTGTCAGAGGCTGTCTGTCACAAAGCTAATGACTTCAGCAGACAGAGCCTGGATTTTGGCTTTTCCTCACCGCCAACACCAACAGCCATAAAACCGTCTATGTTTGGAATGCAGAACATGGATCCTGTGGATGAAAACAGCAACACAGACATCGCACACAAACCCAGAAACCACTGCAGCTCACACAACCAGGTGCTCAGATCTGCTTTAAATATATGAAGTGATTTTATTTGGAGTGGCAGACTGTGATATTTGCATACAATCACAACACAGACTCGTGTGCATGGATCCCCATTGGATTCATTTTGGCGGAGTGATGTGCTGATCCAGATTGTCGGGGCACTGAACCATTAATAAGGGGGTGTAAGTGACAGTGATTACAGCAGGTCGTAACAACAGACCGGTCAACCTGACCTTTAACCCCTGACCCACAGAGGCTAAAGGAAGGCTTGGTTTACCAAATCAGGAGACAGAGAACAACTCACGGACTGTACCACCTCATTGAACTGAGAAAGATTGTTGATGAAACAGGGTTAAGGTGAAGAAAAAAGGCTGAAAGAATGGGAAACAGAGATGAAAAGACGCATAGTTTACATAAATGCTGGAAGATGGATATGAAATAAAGTGAAAAGAGGAAGTTAACGGAAGAGACAGAGGTAGAAAATGAGATATCTGTGAATAATGTTAGCCCACCAACAAACCATGTCAAATCCCCCAGCATGTGTCCATTAAAGACCTTTATCTCGGCCCGCCTCCTTCACGCAGGGAAAAGGTGGAGTTAGGTTACTAAGCTGACCTCCCACATGGAGCCGGCATAGAGCAAAGGTGGAGCACTGATTGTGTTTTACTTGAGTAAAAGTACAAGTGTCTTTGGTAGAAAGTAAAGTCACTTTTTAGTATATTAATTAAGTCAAAGGGACATATTTTAACAAACTATGAGCTATGAAGTTTGACGGCTGATAAAAGGGTCCGTGCAACAGGCGCATGGTTCAAAAGGGTTGTGCTTAGTGTTTTCATTAATCATAGATGTGTTCTGGGTTTAACATGCAATCAACCAATCAGAGGTCATCTCCATTCCCCTTAAATGCCAGGCGCATTTGTACAGAGTTGCACATCGTTATTATGGCAGCAGATTTGCACTGTAATATTTTCATTTCTTATCTTTTGCATGTTTGTGTGTCTTGCTGCGCGGCACCAGTTTGTGTGTGCGTTGGTGTGTTTGAATGTGTGTGTGTGTGTGTGTATAACAAGCATAGTGTGTGCGTGCTGTGCACAAGCCTAGGCGCATTTTACTAATGTGCTGTTGAAATAACAATGAAATTCTGAGTTACTGACTCAATGGTGCGCTCACTTCTGGCGGCCTCAAAATAGCAATGCTCCCAGAATGCACCTGAACACCACTTACTTTAAGACCAGCACTCTCAGAATGCACCTGAACACACCTTACAGTAAGACCAGCACGCCCAAAATGCACCGGAACACACCTCCCTGTAAGACCGGCACTCTCAGAATGCACCTGAACACCCCTCACAGTAAGACCAGCACGCCCAAAATGCACCTGAACACACCTCCCTGTAAGACCAGCACGCCCAGAATGCGCCTGAACACACCTCCCAGTAAGACCAGCACGCCCAGAATGCGCCTGAACACACCTCCCAGTAAGACCAGCACCTCCAGAATACACCTGTACACACCTCCCTTTAAGACCCTCACGACCAGAATGCACCCAAACACACTTCCCAATAAGACCAGCACGCCAAAATACACCTAAACACACCTCCCTGCAAGATAAGCACGCCAAGAATGCACTTGAACACACCTCCAAGTAAGACCAGCACGCCCAGAATGCAGCTGAACACACCTCGCCTTCTTTAATTTGGCCATCTAGGAGCAATGATTTGCCATTCTGATTTATTTTTCTGTAGCGAGTAAGAGAAAACATTTCAGAATAAAAGTATTTTACTTTATTTTAAGTCCACGGGTCTACTGTATGAGGAAGCTGCACTCCAGGTGAACACGGATGTGGTGAAAATGTTTTTTATGTCAGTCATATGTAGTGTTTGGAGTTACTGTGTGGTGGGGTGGGGGGGAAATGCTGGGTTAACTGAGAAGGCCAGAATTGATAGAGTGACTAAAAGGGCTGGGAAAATGGTGCGAGAGTTAAATACAGTTGATCAGGTATATGACGATCATCTGGTAAAAATGACTCAGAAAATAACGAGGGACCCGGGTCACCCCCTTCATGGTAATCTGTCCGGCAGGGTCACAGAGGGTAGTGGTAGGCTAAGACCTCCTGTGACACGAACTGGGCGGTATGCTCTTTCTTTTATCCCTCAGTCTAGTAGACAGCACAACAAGCACTTTAAACGTACATTTGTATGAGTTTTTATCATTTATTCATTGTATTTATGTATAGTATTGTATTTGCCCGGTATTGTATTTAAATTCTTTACTTTTTATGGGTATGGTGGCGAGTGTGAGCACTGTAATTTCCATTTTTGTGGATGAAATAAACTTGACTTGACTTGACTTGACTTGACTTGTAGTGGAGTAAAGGAAAAAGTTTCCAGAAATATAAATAACAAAGTAAACTATGTGAACATTCTACTTAAGCATGACACAAAGTAGTTCTACTTTGTTAAATTACAACACTGGACAGACGGAATTCTGCTCTGAAACAGGCAAACTTGCAACACTTTTAGTCTTGCGATCATCTTTATTGATGGAGCCTGTCACCCAAACCTCCTTCTGTACATAAAAAAAAATAGTTTTGAAGAACTTAGATGAGTTTTTCTGCGAGAGTGATGGTTTTAATCTCTCTGCAGGCCAAACGTCAGGTCAGGCTGATGGAAGAAGTGACAGAGATTATTCCGAGTGCCAGAGAGGTCATTGTCATTTGTAGCTGGTCCCCATCCACTGTAATAGGTCAGCTCCCCAGGAGCCACCACAGGCAGACAGCCCAATACCGTCACCGTGGCAACAGATGACCGCAGGGGGGATTAAACATGATGCGCTGTCACGTCTTTAATGGATAAAATGGCTAAATGAATGTGGACTGTCACTGGTATAGGAAAGTGCTTGTCAGGGGGCCAGGGGAAGACAGTCTCATTAGGAGGAGTGTGTGTTTTGTTGTCTTCTCACACATTTCGATGTGTGTCTTCAAAGACTTCATGTTCTGCTAATTTTCAGGTACATAATTGTATTTAGAGGCTGTACCAGAGTACGGTTACATAGTTTAATTTTCAAATAACACCGTATTTTTTGTCGAACTACACATTGCTTTAACTCCTCTTTTCACCCTGTGTGTTGAGCTCTGTTTTAACTAAAGAGGGAGACACCACACTTCTGTAGCATCTTTGTTGAGAGTCAGGGGGG
>NC_048415.1:24749237-24752639 GCF_013103735.1 Etheostoma cragini
GGATGTATTAACGGCGTTTTTCCATTAATGGTACCAGCTCGACTTGGCCGCGGTGCCCCGTCCTCCTTTTTCCATCACAGATTAGTACCGCCTCATGCGTGAGGCGAGCCGTGGCTGGTCGTCATAGCAGCAAACTGCCGTGACCTAATGCAACACACACACACAGAACGTGGAAGGTGTTTCTGATTCTCGGCGTGTTGCCACAGCCAGAAGGAAAATTAGTTTGTAATGAACCTGGAGGCAGCAAAATAAAATAAAACTATTTACTGGTTGACACGTCTGTCGCTAGCAATGATGGCGCAGTGATAAGTGATGATTCTCTCCGTCCAATCAGCAGTCTGCAGGTTTTCACTTCACCTTTAGGTATCGACTCAGCTCGCTTAAAAACCCGACTGAGGTAGTACTACAAAAAGTACCTGTTAGCAAGTACCAGGGACTTTTTGTCACAATGGAAAACCAAAAAAGGCGAGAAGATACCATGCAGTGGAAAAACGCCGTAAGAGAACTGGATTACAGCTTTTGGCTTGAACCCCTGTTCATTCAAATGATTATGTATAATTAATACTTCTATAAAGTTTGCCACTTGCTACAAAAGCAGCATCAACGAGGATAAATGCTTTTGTTTTGAAGGCCTCATTTAACTCAAGGCAACATGGTAGCTTTGGTTATTCATATAATATATATAATCCTTGGTTGTATGCTGGATCTGATACCCCCCAACCCCCCATTTGCCTTGTGGACATGTCAACTCACTGAAAATGTGTGTCTGGCTTGCATACAAAAACCTCACTGATAAAACGGAGAGTGTGAGAAAGCAATACTGTGCTGACATGCAGATCCGGCTGACAGCGTCACAATGGCTGTTTTCTTAGTGGGACTCGCTGACTGAAAGACCCCAGAGGTATAACCCCCCCCCAGGTTAAAAAAAAAGACATCACATTGTCATTAGACTGGTAAATGGAATCAAATTGGTTCCCTCCAGGAAACAATTTTTCAATTCACCTACCACACTCCTCACTGAGTCCACTGAGAGCAGCCTCACAGCTGGAAACAAGGGAGGGTAATGCCATGCAAAACAAAGATATTATGTCATCCAACGGGCAAATACATAATTGCAAGTCATTGCAGGCTATGGGGTACACATCAGATTGGTTTCGTACTCCAGTTGATGGGGAATCATGTTGCTGTGTTTCCACATGACGGAGATAGAGGGCAGTGTTTGTCTGTTCAAGTGGAGTTGGTCTCACAGGAAGCACACAACCGAGATGAGCCTCTTGTAAATAAACTGGGATATGGAAGATGATCACTCATCACTCACTTTCACAGGATCAGATGACAAGGGCTGTTGGCTTCAATATACAAAGAAGTGCCTAAAAAATAGCAACTAGTTATTGAATTCTGATATCATCCAAGCCTTTCCTGACCTATCTCCACCGCGCTGTGCAGGAAGGTCTGGAAACAGGAGCATCCACTCCTGGATGGGAGGAAAAGCAGGCAGGGGAGGTTTGCATTTCATTTTAACCAATCACAATCCTCTTGGATTAAAGTAAGTTAACTGTTCACACAATACAGCAACATGAGCTATTTACAGTAGCTGAATAAATGCACTGTCATCTTGAATTAGTTAGACTTTACTAGAAATTTGCGTTGAAACCCGTTGCGGAACAGGTTAAGTTGTAATGACACAAAGCGGTAAATTGATGCAGTAATTTGGATTAGTAGTCATTACTAAGATAAATTAGAAAGTTTTTTTTCATGCAGTAATATTGTCTAAAATAAGCATGTTACTACAGCAACAACTTGTCTGCATATTTTTGTTTTCTTAGGTTCAAGATGCTTATAAGAATAATGTATTTAAAACATTTATTAATTTCCAATGTTCTGTGCCACATGGAGAGTTCGTGTCAGGACACCAGGGTAATGATTTTCTCTTTAGATAGTGAGATTGAAAGAACCCAGCAGCCCCCCCCCCCCCCTCAAACAAGTTGCCAGGTGGCGGCTGGTGGTGTGGCCTTGACCAATTACCACTTTGCTCATTTGCAAGCCATGATTTTTATCTATCATGGGGGGGGGGGGGGGGGGGGGGGGCAAATTTACCGGCTGAGTAAAGCAGAGAAAGGGGAGGTAACCTTGCCCCTTGTGACCTCATAAGGAGCAAGATTCCAGATCGGACCATCTGAGCTTTCCTTTTCTCAAAGGCAGAGCAGGATACACAGGGCTCAGTTTACCCCTATCACCATTTCTATCCACGGGGGAGGGGGGGGGGGGCATAGGCCATTTAGAATGTTGTTGGCGTCCATTTTGGCGTCTCACGCTTACTGTCCTGTGGTCCTGCTCCTGTTGAACCTTTGCCTGTATTGTCCTTGGAACAATAAATCTACTTACCTATGATTTCCTGTCTGAGTCGTGCGTTTGAGTCCGCCACTGTACCGTGATCCTGCACAGTGCTGGGGGAGGATCTATCCACTTTCTAATTGTGGTTTGCATCGCTACAGTACTCTGTTGATCCTGAGAATGATTACTTACCATAATAGGTGCTCTTATGCTTTTGTCTCCTTTGAAGAGACGCATTGAGAGAGTCTTAAGGATAGTCTCGAGTGCGTCTGTCTCTCTTGAGGAGTTCAGAGTGGTGTGCTTGTTTGTAAATGGCCTCATTTACCTTGAGAGTGTGTGTCTTCAGTGAAGCTCCCACCCCTCGAGAATCAAAAAGCTCGACTTTGATCCAGAACTAACAGAGGTTTGACCGAGAGAAAGGACTGTTCCACATCCAATGTTTGTGAGCCTGGCGCTGTTGACATGTTGTGAGCTGGAGCCGCATCAGATGTGGCTTTGATTTGTTAAAACTGCGGTTTTCTATTTATTTATTTATTTATGTTGGACCTTTCTTCGCTCAGCTTTACTGATCGATGACATAATGTTTGGTCCGTCATTTCTTTGTGAGCACAGCACCAGCTGTTGTGTTTTAAACCTTGTGTTGTCCTCCAGGGTCAAAAGATGAATATTTTTACCCTTTTTTGACATTTTCAACACATTCTTTTTTATTTCACAACCACAACCTTACTCCCACTAGTTTTACACTGCTTTTTGGAATCCATGGTCAAAAACCGTCATTTGCATAGAATTATACATAGTATTTAGGATAATAAAGCAGAAATTATGAATTAATTGGACTTATAGTTAAGATCAGAGGAACGTATGTTGAGTGGATGCTGATTTGAAAATGTAACCCGAAATTTAATGAAGGTAATAAGTTGAATATTGAAGTTAAAAATTGAAGAGCATTGGAATCTTTTTTTGTGGTAATTTGGTTAAAATGAAGGCCATATTTCTGATATAGACATTTTTAACAGGGGTCATCTTTGACACACACACACACACACACACACACACACACACACACAC
>NC_048415.1:24752952-24757610 GCF_013103735.1 Etheostoma cragini
ACACACACACACACACACACACACACACACACACACACACACACACACTCACTCACACACCCACAGCCTCCCTGCAGAGTAGCAGGGACAGCAGTAGACAGGACTCTGGCCGGGCCTGTGTTGTCGGGTGGTGCAGACTAAACACTGGGCAGAGTCAGAGTTTACATAACCGCCCATCTGGATTACCCAGGACTGGAACCACACAAACAAAATCTCACACATTTTCCACACGTTCATAATTCATTCATATTCAAAGTAAATAAAAGGCACGTACTCTCTCTGAAACATATTCCCATTGTTATTTATAAACTCGAGTGTTTGGACTGTGTCTGTAATTACAGAGAAATGTGTCATACGAGGGTATGGTCGTAAAATGAATGGCACACTGACAGAATCTATAAGTGTTAGTCATGTGTTTCTGTGTTCGGTGTATCTGTGTAATTCTTCTGTGTGATGTCTGTCAGTGGAGTCTTTGTGGCGTGAGCTGTATAATAGGAGGATCTGGCTTCATAATGGGACCCTCTCTATGGGCCCTGGCCCACTGCCAGCAACCCCAAATGCCTCTCACTGGCTGTTGGTTTAGCCGTTGATCCCTGGAAGTGGCAGTGGAGGATCGTTACCGTATTGGTGCACATAGAAGTCACAGGATATGGTTTTTACTGTGGTTGATTTTTTTTTTTTATTACATCTCTACAATAGGCTCTCTAACAAAGCTGAGATACTTCCCCCCCCCATGCCTAAAATAGTCCTCTTGTCTTCAGATAGGCTTGTAAACCAGCAGGCCACAGATCGACATCTTTAATGTTTCTTGCGCCTCTTTCATGTTGGTTATTCCCAGGCGAGCCTATATAACGGTCCCCCCCGAAACAAAGTCCCCATCCAGTATCCCTCTTATCCATTAACTTCCTACACACTGTCACAGACAGACAGACAGGCGGGCACAGACACAGCGGAGCTGAGATTATGGCTGTCGTGGGCTCACACTCTCTAATCAGAAGCAGAAGTTAAGATGTTAGATGTAGCCGAGGAAAGACAACGGGACACTGGCTGCTGAGCAGAACATGGCAATCCTTTTGGGACTGCTTCCTTTTTGTTGAGAATGTGCTCTTTTTTTTTCAGTCGGCAGTCCTGAGCTCCCTCTGGAAGAAACTGGTAGGACAGAAAGCTAAGAGAATCATGGGTAATTCTGACCGCGTTCTTTCATGTAGATTCCCTTTAATGTCATCAGGGCGTTCTTGCACCCCCCATGTAAAACCAACAGAAATTTGAATTTCTTATATTTGAGGCTGTTATTAATCCTCCTGTTGACCCCGTTTACAAAACCTTTTCCATCTCAGAACTAAAAGAATGTTGAAAAAAAGTGACACATTTTGGAAAAGAAAACAAACAAAAAAAGCTTGAAAAGAATTTACTAGACCATTCCTTTTTTAAAAGTGACAAAAAACATCAAAAACGTTGGAAAAAGCGACAAAGACATTTTTTAAAAATAATGACTAAAACGTAACTAAAAAAACCTCAATAAAGTGACGAAAGAATTTAAATAAAATTGACAAAAATGAAGAAAGAACAACAAATGTTGAAATTTCAACCCAGAAAAACAGGTCGAGGGGAAGACAACACAAGGGTTAAATGCTTATTACATCCTTATTTTGTAATTTTGTTGGTTTTGTATGCGGCTCCAGCCCAAAAAAGACGTCTCTTCTCATTTCTTTAGCGGTTTATGGAAGCGCCTTTCACAATGCGATGTACGATACAGCGCCACCATACCGGCGCTGTTACAAATGATAGACATCCACCAGTGCAACGCTTCCCCCCCCCATGAAGACACCAATATGTTTTTGTAGAGAATGCGGCACAAATTTGACCGATGTGTCACCTCCTAATTCTCTATGCAAGAAAGGTCCTGGTTTCCTTCTGGGTAATTATACGGTTGGCGGGTGTGGTTTGGTAGAAATCAAATGGTCATACGTGAAAAAGCTCCCAAGCAGGTCCTGTGTGTAATCTTATGTAATCGGGTCATGATTTCTGGAAAGAGATACCGATGTTGAGTTTTCAAAATGTTTTCCGGGGGTCATTTTGGGCACAACAAGCCGAGTGCTATCTAGTTCTGTTATATTGGCAACAAGGCACACATCTCTACGGCCGATATCTCACTGACACTGGGCAACTCACACCGAAACAATTTAGACTGAATAATAGCACCATAAGTAAAAGGAAAAACATGTATTTTTGATTTGAGGGTGAACTGTCCCTTTAAGATATCTCAGTCTGGACCAATGTTGAAGACATTGCCCTTGAACCACGCTGCTATTATGGCTAAAAAATGCCAGAGATCATTTTAAAAAGATGGCACCATCATTACATCCATCAGAGAGCTGTTTAAAACTCTCTGGGGCATGTGCGTATCATAGAGGATCATATCAACGCTGGGCTGCAGGACCTCTGACTCCAATTTCACTGTAGATGTAGGAAAGACAACAGTCCAGGGTGCTCAGGAAGTTCAGTCAGATGTTCAAAAGTGGTCTTTGTTGTCAGGAATTCAAATAAGTATAGAAAAAAAAGAGAAATCCAAGGAACTGTTATTCAAAATGATCAAAAAAGACTTTATTTCATAATAGAATTCAAAAGACATAGGGAGAAGCAACCCACGCGTAGCGGCACTAAAATAAATGCTTTTAAAATCAACTGTAAATGTATTGCTTCAATGTTAAGACTGATACCTAGTTAAGGGATCAAAAAAAGTATACATATATATTTGTTTCTATATCTACTAGGAGAAATTCAGAATCCACTGTGTGCAGTCCACAGCATGTGAGCGCAAATAAGACCTTGATCTTCATACTTGGTAAAATGAAAAAAACTAAACTTTTGTAACTCAAACCGTTGAAACTGAGAACCGGTAGCAGAGGAGAACAGATAAAACAGGAGACGTCATCTTTTCTCATCAGGCCCGCGGGCTTATCCCGCTTGTAGAGCTGTTTTCGTTGTGTGAGGGCGGCCGATACACCACCCTCAGCCCCACCCTCGCTGTACTGAAAAGTGTTATGAATGTATGTGTCTTAATTCTCTTCTACTAATGTCTGTGGGTGGCAAAATTAGGGTGGGCTGTGCTGGGTCCGCTTAAATGGAAAACCGTGTCCAGTTTAACCGAGCTGCTCTAAGCCGATTTTTTAAGGTCACATTGGCACCAATGGGGGATTAGTTTGGTTCAGATCAATGTCTGATTGGGATCTTTCTCTCTGCCATTGCCTCCCTCTGGCCTGAAAGAATGCAGCCAAAGTCTTGCGATTTGTACTTGGGGAGAAGAAAGGCTCTCCCCTCCCATGGAGGACAAAGACGCACATTAGCTCAGTTTTGCTGTTTTTTTCTCCTGCAGGAGTAAAGCTCGCAGCCCAAAGGATCAAACGCATGAAGACACGACCGGTGATGGCACCCCACTGCAGCTGCTATAGCTACTGTTGCGCAGGATGCTGTGTGTGTGTGTGTGTGTGTGTGTGTGTGTGTGTGTGTGTGTGTGTGTGTGTGTCCAACATGTGTGTGAATTTTCTTGCGTGTCTCAAGTAAAGGAAAAGAAAAAAAAACAGGTGGCTTCAGCAGCCAGTGCATGCATATGCTGTGAATGTATAGCTGTTAAAATGTTTGGGCTTGTGAATTTTGGCTCTGAACAAGTGGCGTCCACATCAGCGGAATGTCTGCCGTGTTTCCCACAGGACTTTAAGATCACTTAGCAGTGAATCCAAATGTCACTGCAGTCAACGCCATCCACCCGTTGATAAACTGATGTTTGAGTAATCCAGTCACCAGAATATTTGGAGTCACTCTTGACATTTGAGAAACAGATACTGCAGGGTTGTGCACTTGGCTCAACCATTTGTCACTTTTTTTTTTTTTTTTTTTATCTATAGCTCTTCAGAGTTTGATTCAAGATTTACAAGATAATACTTATAAATAATAAGTTAAAATGGCACACTGCTATCTTGAATTCTCATGAAGATAGCAAACTTACAGTACACCTGAAATGTCACACCACCATCTCATGATTAAATACTTGGTTAAATATATACCAGGATTATATTCTGTTATGTATCTATTAACCCTCCTGTTGTCATCAGGGTCAAATTGACCCGTTTACAAAAGAATTATATTTCAGAACTACGACTAAGAATGTTGAAAAAAGTGACAAATGTTGGAAAAAACTTAAAACTAGCAGAAAAAAAATCATCTTTTTTTTAATTTACGCTGAAAAAAATTACCAAACAAAATTGGAAGAATCACCAAAGCTGACAAAAACTTATTAAGAAGAAGTGACAAAAAAATTGGTAAACGTGAGAAAAAAAGTTGTTAAAGGAAACTACAAAAACTGAATAAAAGTGATCAAAAAAATTGAAAAAAACTACAAAAACTTTGAGAAAAGTGTGGGAAAAAACAGAAAACAACCAGAAAAACACAAAGTTGCAGGTCGACGGAAAGACAACACAAGTTAATAGCAATCAGAAAATTCCATCAACATCAGTATTAAACTTGATTTTCATGAGGGAGAGCTGGTTATATGGCTGTTTTGTGGCAGTTTTCTGCATAAAGTTATTGAATTAAAAAGTGTTGCACTCTGGCTCGGCTACAGCTCTGTCTGTCTCTCTGCCCCCCCACCCCCCCCAAAA
>NC_048415.1:24757710-24784584 GCF_013103735.1 Etheostoma cragini
TTGCCTGCAACGAAAGCTGTTAGCAAAGGAAGAAACAGATTCTTTAAAGCAGGGTTGTGACTCTGTGATTGGCCGTTGCCATTTGTGTATGATTCTGATTGGTTTAAAACGAAGGGGAACGCCTCCAACAGCTGATTGGAGTTAGGTAGAGCGTTGATGAAGAGTGAGGTCTTCCTGAAAGGATTTACACTGAGATACATTTCAATCAGGAGAGACTAGCTGCAGATATGCGACAGTTATACACGGCATGATAAAATATACATTTATTAGGAAAACAGGTGAATTGATTTAGGAGTGCATGGATTAATAGTTAGGTCTTCCTGAAAGAATTTACGATAAACTACATAAAATATGTTAAGCAGTGTAAAGTGGGACAGTGTTTCCCTGTAGAGGACTCCAACACGGGGACACTACAGCTGCCGTTGGTCGGAAAAACAACACAGAGACGGTGCGTTCACTGGAAACTCGCCAGCCTCGTGGTGCATTTCAAGTCATTGTAAAATACCCTTTTCCCATTGGGTGCTTGTTATTGTCGTTTACAAGAAACATACTTGTGAAAAAAGTCATTGTTAAAAGTTATTCTTATTATATTATTGATCAATCATTTGATTTTGACCATATGGCTTTAGCAATAAACAAGACATTCTTTAATGTCGCTGACTGTCGTTTTGTGCTCCTTTTTATGTTTTATTTTATGTACATTGTACATATTATTTATATTTTGGTTCAGGAACTGTTAGGCACCGGCACCATTTTAAAATAATAATTAATAATTTGTATTGATCACCAATGGGGAAACTACATTTTACACTCTGCTGTTATTACACACTACACACACATGCTCAGGTCCTATACAGGCACTAATGGAGAGATGTCAGAGTGGGGGGGTGGTGACTGCTGAACAGGCGCCCTGAGCGGTTGAGGGGGGTTCAGTGCCTTGCTCAAGAGCACCTCGGCAGTGCCCAGTATCTCTCCAGCTACCAGTCCACGCTCTGTACTTTGGACCGTACAGGGACTTGAACGTGCGACCCTCCGGTTCCAAACCCAACTCCATATGGACTGACCACTGCCCCCCCAAAGTCTTGTTTTAGCACCAGTATTGGGAAAAACCCAAACAATACCCAACCCTATTGCTTCTTGTATTATACACTTGTGATGTGGGAGGCAAATTAGCTAAATAATAACTAATTACTAATAACTAAATAATCCTGGACTAAATAAAAGTCAAGGTAACTGACAGCAGAGCCAGGATCAACAGAGCACCAAACGCCTTGGAAACCACGACTGACTGAAGAATGAAAAATAGATAGGAAAGCAAAGTGCATCCAAATGGAAAGAAGTCAGTGTTTTCCTCCCAGAAATAAAATCAACTAACTCCAACAAGTTATTCTTATTTCAAACTGCTTCCACAAAGGCCCTTTTCTCTGAAGTATTAACACTGAGATTAAGGGAATACAAAAGAAATATCGGAGTTCCGTTGAGCTTTTCCTGGCATCGTTTTAATCCAACAAAGGTCTTCTGCAGGCCAAAAACTTGGATGTGTACACAGCTACTGAATAGATTTAATCTCTCTGAACATGGAGAAAATAGTTTTGATGTGTACGTGTGATCTAAAGCCGAGCAATCATCAGAGGGTTTTCCTAAAATTGTGGTGAACCCATATTTGTTCAGACAAAAGGTTTCAGTTCATCAGCGGGCATACAACATGGAGGGATGATTACTGGTGTACATGGAGAGTGAAATGTTTCTTTGTTGATCCGTATCTCTCGTGGCAGCGCGGCGTATCATTATCCAATCACAGAGGAGAACGGCCGTACAAACAGGGCACGCCATAATTGACGACGAAGCACAGCAATCTGTAATTCCATCTGCTCTCCCACCAAAAGCATTTAAATAAAAGAGCAGAATGGGTCAGGTAATTAGTCTTTTTCTCGTTCACACATTACAGGATTTATGCTGGCACAGCAGGCATAAATAAATACAGAGGTTCCCAGCAAAGACGCAAAGGAAACGCAAAAACCAAGTCTGAATATTTTGGATATTTCCCGTTTTTGTTTTTTTGGAACTTGAATACATTTGGCATTTAATTGTGATAATTGTATTCTTCTTTACATCAGGATTATTATTAAAAAGCTTATCCAAATAGCATCAACAACTTCCATTATTTCCATTTGAATAACATTGTGAGAGTACATTGTCCGTGCACATTAATCTGCTGACACAACAGTCTTAAAGGTTCCATCCCATGAAAATGTCCCTTTATGAGGTTTTTTAACATTAATATGAGTTCCCCCGGCCTGCCTATGGCCCCCCCAGTGGCAAGAAGTAGTGATAAGTGTAAACCTATAAACCTGCAAAAAGTCCATATCATGACATTGTGGCAGCTGGATGTATATATCCTGGAGGGTTTGTGCTGTAAATGTAATATCTTGGATTAGGGACGCTCCAAAATCAATCATCAGCTGTCGCCGTGGTCCTGCTACACCTACTCCCATGCCCTGTTACGCCCTGTAACGTCCTGCTATGCCCTGTTACGCCCTGTAACGTCCTGCTATGCCCTGTCACGCCCTGTTACGCCCTGTAACTTCCTGCTATGCCCTGTCACGCCCTGTCACGTCCTGCTACACCCTGTTACGTCCGGCTGTCCCTTATTACGCCCTGTAGTGCCTCTGTGTGCTATAAACTACTACACACTACTATTATTACTCACTGTTCCATTATCTTTTATTGTGAGTGTTATTGCCGTGTTCATCACACCCCCAACCGGCAGCCCGGGTCTGTCCCAGGTTTCTTCCTAAAAGAAGTTTTTCCTCTCCACTGTTGCACTGTTGCTTGCTCTGGAGGGAACTGTTGGGTCTTTGTAAATTATAGAGTTGTCTAGAACTACTCTATCTGTAAAGTGTCTCGAGATAACTCTTATTATGAATTGGTACTATAAATAAATTGAATTGAAATTGATCCTTCTATTTACACACCCTGCAGACACAGAGCAACACTTTCATTGGGTGTCTTCTGTGTTTTCACCTGGCAAATGTAAGTCCAACTTTTGCATTTCTTTTATGGGCTTCAGACTGTGTTTTTAGCTGCTAAATGTTGCACATTGTTTCCTAGCTAGTGGCTTACTTGGTCTGTCTGCCAACTGGACACCCAGTTACACCCGATTTATCATAACTTTAAAAAGAATTGAAAACAGCTGCTGGCTCCGGCCAAAAACACAGAGTGGTGAGACTGAGAAAACAGTAAAGCTGCAGGCCGGGAAACAACAACAAGTTGTTGTTAAAAGGTGCTGTAAACCTCTGTGTAGCTTGGGTTAACTTGTACTCCGGCAGTCTCTGTGGGTTCATCACTGCTTTCACATACAAGTTGTTGTGTGATCCATTAATATGACATTGCTTTTAGTTGCTGTGAAGCACCGTCCTTACCTAACACCATCACAAGGGCATCCGACTGGTGTGAACTAGTGGTTTTGCATTTAGATTTTTTAAAGATGTAGGCTAGATTTTAGGTAACTGAGTAACTGAGCCCATGAGGAGGGCATATGACTGGGGTTAAGTGTTTCCTCTTGTAACTCAGTTTTGCTTCAGTAATGTTGCATTGAGCTTAACTAAAGGCAACCCAGACACACAGCTGCTCAAAGTCAGAGCTTTCCTAGGAACAACAATCTCTGCTGGAGGCGAATCTCTGATTCCCTAATTATGTTAAGAGCCGATGTAGATGAAACGGTCTGAGAGGTCGTTATGCCGGGATACCTCTGACACAGCTACAGGGCAGGGACAGATGTGTTTGTGCTTCTGTGGGTGAAAGTGGGAGAAAGTTACAGAGAGGGAGCGATGGGGTGGAGGAAACTTATCATAATTACGCATAATGGACGGAATGCACCTTTTCCTAAGGTAAAAACACACAAGGCAGGATATAAGGTGGAAAATGTGTGTCCGGCTTAACTTGGTCTGATTAATTTTATTAATGAAACTGTAAAAGTGTAAATTTGTAATTTCACAGAATAACCTTTTCATCTTCTGTGTGTTTTTTTTCCCTGGTAACCAATTTCACAAGACAATAAAGTACCTAGTGGCAGTGTTGTAGCTGCCAGCCAGCTGGGAGGAGGTCTCGGGAAAGACCCAGGACTAGGTGGAGGGACGTCTAGCTCGGAGGAGGACTCGGAAGACTCAGGACTAGGTAGAGGGATGTCCACCTGGGAAGAGGCCTTGGGGAATGATGATGATTGAAGAAGATGCTGAGTTATGCATGTATGAGAGGAGGCGCGAGCTCTGGAGGGCTCAGACCTGGGAGTGGGAAGGATGAACTGGAGATCGGGGTGGAGGAGGGTTCAGTCATAGGCTACATACATTCAGGAAAGTTAAAAAGTACCATTACATTAAAATATAAACGGGCCTGACTCAGTTAAAAACTGGTTTCCAACAGGTTCCTGTTCTGCGGAAACATAACACATGGTTACAGCACGTCGGGACAGACATTTATAAAGGACATCAATATGGACTAGACAAATTCGGACAACTAAAAAAACACTACAGTTTCGGCACATAAGGACAGAGATATTTATACAAGACATCAGTGCAAACAAGGCTTGGACAACACATGGGCAATTAATGTGTGCAAGTGTAACTGTTAAGAAGGAGATGTTTGCTCCTTTTTGAAATATGTGACGGAGGATAGTGTCCTATACAGTCTATACACAGTATAGAAAAAAGATTTTGACCAAAGTTGTTTTTATACGGAGGAAGTGGAATAAGTGCCTGTGAGACTGATCTAGTGAGGCGTCATGGACTCATGTGTGTCGGAAGAAGTGCATCGCATAATTCAATGCATAATCAGCCAAAGTCCACATGTTTACGCGGGGACCGCATTTTTTCAAATATGCCGCACTTTTGCCGCATTTCCACGCAAAATAATTCCGGCCTTGCATGATTTAATAATCCCTGCATTTTTGTTGCTAAAAAATCCCATTTCTCTTAGCAGAAAGTTGAAAAATGTTGCTAAAACTACTTCTGAACGTACACTTGTTCCACCAAAACAACTTCCTTCCTCCTGGCTCCGTCCGGTGCTTAGCCCCATCCAAGATGATCTTTATTGGTTTAAAGAAATGCTAATAAACCAGAGCACAAAATTAATATCAGTGTAATCTTTGGTTGTGACACTGTTTCAAAGATTTACTAAACTGTGACCCCAAAATTACGCTTTGTATAAAAACCCTAATGGCTGCTGGACACAATTTTTTCCTGTTTACCAACTGGGGGAAAAAACCTGTTTATTTTACTCATGGCTTAGTATTTGGGTATGAAAAGCAAAGATTGACAGTGCACCTGTGGACTGCCAATGAAGGAGCAACCCTTAAAAAGAGAGGGGGAAGAAGAGGGGGAGTGGCTGCCTGCGAGGTTCCTAAGCTCTGCGAACCACTTCAGTTCTCACTTGAGTGCATCTCTTTGGGCCTTACCCCACAAAGACCCCCACCTAACGGCTTCAGATTGAAATTCCTCCACTCTGCAAGACCCTGTGCTCTCCGTCCTCCCCCAACGCTCGGCACACACCAAGGGGCATTCAAAACGCATTAACAGCAAATCAATGGGAAACGGTGAAACAAGCGCAAAAAAAAGAAAGAAAGAGAAAAATCTCCTTAGCAACATAATCTAGTTGGCCTGACGAGAGGAGGAGTGAAAAGAAAAGAAAAAGACAGGGGCGGTGGTGCCGTTTAGGGAGGGAAGAAGAATTGGATACAAAGGCCGGGCACACAGACAGCAACAAAATTGAAAATTAACACAGAAGAAACTGTTCCTTTTTTCATGGGAGCACAATCAGCTACATTAAACCCGAGCCGGCCCCCCCTCCTCCTCCTCCTCCTCCTCCTCCTCGCCTGGCCTTCATTCGCCTCCTACGGGACGTTGCCCTGTTTCAGAAAGCTGTGGAAGGTATAGTAACCAAAAGAAATGTTGGCAACATACATGGTTACCATCAAACATGTTTTAAGGACAATTTCTCCTATTAAAACAAAATTGAAAGAGAACTTGTTTTTTGACCACATTTAGACTTAGACTCCTGATCCTTTTGGGATCACCCCGCAAGGAAATTGAAAATCCCAGCAGCAATTTTCAGCAAGAAAAAAACAAACAGTATAGAGAGAAAAGAATACAGTGTAAAGATAGCAATAATGATAGTAACAATGGTAATAATAATAATAAGATTAAACCTTTGGCTATAAAAATACATTACAACATTTATCAGGTAAGAGATCTAGAGCCATCATAAGTGGTTTCTGTATTCTTAACCCTTATGTTGTCGTTGGATTAAATTGACCTGTTTTCAGTTTTAAAAAAAAGTCTCACAAACAAATGGGCCGTCAAAATAAGCACTGAAAACGTCAACATTAAAAATATCAAAAAACTTTGGAAAAAGCACCCAGAAAATTGAAAAAGTGACAAAAATGATGGGGAAAAAAGGGATAATAATGTTGAAAAAAAGTGACCCAATCTTTATTTTTTCATCGTTGATGGGAAGACAACACAAGGGTTAAGACATCTTTAAATATGGCTTCAATTCCCTTCTAAAAAAGACCGCAATAGTGTATGTTTGCAGACCTTATCTGCACGTTCACACACACCGTGGGATGTAAGTTGTCTCGTCTAGCCGTTAGACAAACACAAAGTTCGGCTTAGTGAGCTCCCGCTCTACGTCTGGGGCACTTGTCTCTTGAGGTGTGATGGTATTAGTCCTGAACCTGTTGTCACAGAAGTTTGGTACACAAGTTAGGAAGCACACGCAACACCGTTAACGTTAACCTGCCAGTTGTGTTAACTTGTGTATATCGGGGGGCAATTAGCATGGAGCAGGAACTCTGGCCACCAGCAGCCCTGTAAATAACCTCTGACCCCTCCTACATGATCAGCCCATTGAGAGGAGGGCCAGCTTTAATTAGGAGGTCATTAAGAGCCAACCTCAACCCACCATGGGAGCACATAAAGCCAGCCTCACTCCCACCTGCAATCACCAAATCTGCACTCCGACTCTCATTCAAACACAGCTGATACTCCACAACACTGCACACTGTGCATCTTGTTAACTGTGTGACATATTTAAAAAATAAACCCGCTTGGCTTTATTGTTATACAGTTTTTTTTATTCAGTATAAAAATGTAATTGAATTTGAGTATAGGTAAACATAAAACCTGATTGGCTGAAAGGTTTAAAATACACTCAGATCGTGCCTCATAGCATGAAATATAGAGGAAGTGAAAAAAAAAAAAAAAAAAAAAAAAAGCCAGTGAAGAGTCTAAAGAGGTGAAACGACAGAGTCAGATAGAGAATAAAGGTGGAGAAAATAGATGACAAGGGAAAGAGTGATTCCAGAGCCCTTTTATTCAAGCCTCTGATTTCACACCGGCACAAAGAGCTTTGGGGACGTTTCATCCTTTTCACATTTCTTCTGCATTTAGTCAGTGTTATTCTGCGGTGCAGTGTCTCCTATGTGGGAGAGGGAGCGCTGCCCGGAGAGGAGTCAGCTCCATTCACAGCTTTATAAATCACCTCAGCATGCGCAGACCGTGGCCAATCGGCCAATTACGCCCCCCCTGACACACCGGGGCTGATAAAGAAGGCCCCGGACAATAGGATCACAGGCCAGATAAACGACCCTTTAATGAAGTCGCCCACAAAACAGGCCAAAACCGCGCGCCCCACTTACGTATTCCATCACGCCGTTGCCCTCACATTTCCTCTTGCTCAGCCGCCATGGCAGGCACAGCTGGGGAGAGGGGAGACACAGAGAAAGAGAGGCAGAGTGAGAGAAAAAGGAGAGAAAAATGACTCTGTGCACTGACACTGCTAAGCCCCCCAACCCAAGGCCCCTTTCAGACTTTTGGCCGAACAAAAGCATCTGTTGCCATACTGTGCCCTCAGACCCCCCTTAACACACACACACATCCACACACACATACTCAAGTCGGGTAAGGAGCCTTGCAGGAGCTAAAAAAGGCAGCACTGGGCCGTATGCAGCTGAGGCTGCTCACCTTGTGGCACAACCTATTGTGCGCCCCATTCCAGGAGCGTCTCCATCCATCTTTGTGTCTCGGGACAAATAGAGAAAGACAGAGATAGACGGAGAGAGAGAGAGAGAGAGAGAGGCACAAGACTGCAGCTGTAGGATGAATAGGAGAGGGAATGAAGGGATGAGGTGGGAGTGAGAGTAGAAGGGGGCAGCTGCATGGTGGTCCCACCCCTCCGTCCCTCCACCTCTAGAGTGTTTTTTGGCTTCTCTTAGGATTCAGAACACAAACAACTCCAAGCTAAGTGCTACAGACTGTCCCTGTAACACCACTGACAGACAGACTGTGCACAGAGAAGGGCAAAGGTGTATGTTATTACCTATACAGGTTTCACATGTAAACCTTCATCGGAGGGGGGGGGGGGAGGTGGAGAGTTTTCCCCATGAAATAGCTTTAAGATGGGAAAAACAATAAGCTCAATAAATTAAGTCTGCCAGAATCCTTTACAGCATTCCTGCTCTAAACCACAGCCTGTTAACATACGTAGCCATTCCTTCAGGGTCAAAATATTCAAGATGTCTTGTGCAGCCTACTATATACATTTCTCCCAAATTCAGCACATTATTTGGCATCTTCGGAAACTTCCGGACATCCACTAGAATAGTGGGAGTGGTTGCCTGCAGGCATGAGTTTGAAAAGACGCTGCTTGTTTGAATGAATGGATTAATAAAGGTGATATGCATACAAAAATGCAGTATAATTATGCAGTAATGCATTATTATACTGCATTAATGCAGGAGCAGCATAACACAAACAATTACAGATAAATTTCATGACAAAGTTTTAGTAAAAAACTTTAATAAGCCATGTAAGTATACATATCATCAACAAATTGTCCTTTTTTGAGTTGTGGTAGTATTTAATTTGCTAAAGATATATGCAGCTCTATAATTTGATTGCACAGTGCTTTATAATAGGCTCGTTGGAGATGAACTGCGCCTCGCCTGTGAAGTGGACGAGAGCAGGTGGCAGCAGCCGGGGGCGGGGCTAAAATCCGCTCTCAAGCTGGACAGTTTGAAGCCGTTTCCTGCAGCCTTCAGGCTGGAAAGGAAGTGAAGAAACACTGTGGTCCGATTCTGATTCAATAAAATGTTATCAGATCCATAGATCAGCTTACACAGTCTCCAGTTTTAATTATGACAAAGTAGCTGTCAAAATGCTCTACCTGTGATACATTGCTGATGTTAATTAACAACAGACTGTATATGATCTGTAATCTTAACAGATTTATTCTCTCTGACTTCTTAGCGTCACTATCAGCCACACGTGTTCTGGACAGAATGAGCCTTTAAATAAGACTAATAGCAGTAAAATCCCTCTGATTCAAAATCAATAAAAAGTTTATACAACACGTCATTATGTTGAGTCGATTCTAAACCATCAGCTGTCAGATCAGCTGAGAGGCCTGCGTCTCCCAGCATGCCCTGCTGCCGCCTCGATCTCGAGAGGTCATCGTTGCCCACGTGTGCATGACGTCAGAGCAAGTCGGGATCAAGTCATACACAAATCTACCCAGCAAGCATTGGGCAAAGATCGCCGGTAATCGAGTCTGCGCAGACCGAGCTCATCTCGAACGAGCCTAATGACTGCAGTGAGGTCTGGCTTCCCATTGGTTAAAAGGTGTAACGTGGCGTTATTGTAGTAATGCAGTCAAAGCTATGGAGAACACTCATTTTTAAAAGGTTTTAATCGTTTAATGGGATTTTGGTAACATTTATATTTTTTTATTTTGTGCTGTGCTGTTCAGGGAAAACCACGTATCTCCAAATTTAGTGATTTTCAAAAAAAATCTGAAAAACTGAACCATTAAATTGAATTTTCTTTTGTATTCCTTAATCCATAATCTGTCACAGGACAGCAACAAAAAGATGAAAACAAAACATACAGTCATTGTACACAAATATTCCGTATTGGTTTCTTTAGCAAACCACAGTCTAAATAGCGCATTAGGTGGTTGCTATAACGACAGACGACGCCAATAAAATGTTAAAGAGTTATTGCAGTTTAGAGAAAAAATAAGCCGATGACAATCAAAGCTGCAGGTGCAGTAGGGGTGTCACCAAGTTCAAATCCCTCCGCCCATCCCTCCTTGGCCTCTCTTTAAACAGTCGCCTCCCTGAAGGAGGGTCAGGGCGTCCAGCCGGCGTCCTCCGTCCTCGAACGCCACGGGCCGAACAACTAGCCTCGGGCCTCCTCGCACCCAACCCACTTTTTTATTCTTTGTGTGTGTAACCTTGCTCCTGCAGAAAACTTATAATGGATTAAATAAACACATAGGTCTTTGTGATGAAGTACCTTCCTCTAACATCCTCTACTTTATCATCACAAGGCTTAAAGCCTTTTAATTTTTTTTCTCGAGAAGCTCCTTTACTGTGGGCTGGGTTTTTCTGATTTATATGTAGATCAGGTCCAAAGATGCTCCTCCAGTGTCCTCACTGTACAGATATCGTTTTTTTCTCCATCCACACAAACATCTCTCCTTCACATGTAAAACAAATTTACTCTCTTGGGCATTGTCATGCTTCAGAATGAGACTTTTTAAGAGTGTGTTTAGCATTCAGGTTTGGTCATTCATTACCCCCGTCTCCGCCAAGAAATCTTTGTTTGGCCGCTCCTCTTCAAACTTTGGAGTGTCACGAGGGGCGGGGGGATCGATTTGATTCTAATCGGACCATGAAAAGAACATGATCTAACTACTTTCAGACCGGAGTATATTTAGGCCCACTCCTCTTTACACTCCCCCTCTCTCCATTCCCTCCCCACTTTAGAGCAGGCACAATGAAGCTGGCCAATTTGAAAAGCTTTGAATGTCTCGGCAATGACTTTGTGAATACAGGGGAGAGAGATTTGGAGAGAAGTGGGAGAGAGCGAGTGAGGAAAGCAGAAAAAAGGGGGAAATGGAGGAAAAAAAAGGCCAGGGGAGCAGACATAAAAATTCCAAGAGTTGTTTAAGCGTGGGTTGGTTCATTTGCATGACAGCGCCATGTGAATAAGACTGACCTCTTGGACCGCCCCAGTGCTAGGCCGAGCTGCAGCCTGACGTGAAGGCTTTGACCCAGCTCATTGACTCTGAATGGATACGCTGTCAAAGGGAGGGACCTCGCAGCTCTCAGCCGGACAGGCATCTGCAGACCTCCTGTTTGACACCCAGCTACACCTCCATTTCCATCCCCACTGCTATCACAGAGAGCCCTGCACACACACACACCAAACCATTAGACAGATCTCCAAAACTGCCTTATCGCTGAGCCCCAGGCCTGCAAGAAAAATCCCAGAGAAGGAAAAACCCATAGAAACAGTTAAAACATTTGCAAAGACCATTCTTTACTTCTTCGGAACAAACACACACACACACACACACACACACAGGACAGGTGCAGCAGAGCTCTTGCACGTGCAGCTCCCATAAACACGCTTCACTTGATAGCTCTATGATTTACTGCAACAGGCAGGTGAGAGGACATAGAGTGGACCAGGGGGGAGTTGGAGCGATGCGGTCTGCATACAAATCTTAGGAGCTGCCCCAACATCCCCCTCAACCCCATACAAAGTTGCGACTCAGTGCAAACACAAAGCTCAGACAGCTCACAAACACTCTTTATCTGGCTGGCACAGAGCTGGGACGGTGCAGACAGGAGCTCCTGACCCCCGCTGTCTAGATACGGTGAAAAGGAAGGCCACTGCACTTGGAAATGCAAACAGTGTGGAGCAAAACACTTGTTAAATTTCTATAAATTAGCTTTCAATGAGAAGAAGACCAGTGTGGTGCAATGAATGGCTGATTATTATTGTTGGAGAATCCTTTTACAAAGAGCTAGGTATGTGTGCTGACTAGAGCCGGCCCGCAGCGTAGGCAATGAAAAAGAACAAGTACAACATCAAAAAACAACAAAAACGCAAAAAACATTGAGAAAGCATGAACAATTTCAAAAAGCATGCAGGGCGGACGTTGAAAAAAAACACTAAAATTAAAAAAAAAAGGCTCAAAACATTAAAAATAAAATAAATAATTTAAAAAAAGTGACAAAAAATGTTGAAAAAAGCAGATTAAAATTGGTTAGGGCCTGCTCTGGTACAGACATACAAAGTATGCAACTCTAAATCATAACCTTATTTCTTCTAATTTCTATTTCTTCACCCACATCCCCTGGGATGTGGGTGCTTGAAGAAATAAGGTTATGATTTAAATCAGAATATCAAACGTTAAATTATATATATATATATATATATATATGTATAATTTAACGTTTGATATTCTGATTTAATCATTTGAATTTGTATGTTTTATTTTAAAATACTATCATCCTATCATTGAGTTTATGTCCACTGTACATCACTGTGCCATAGAGGAAGAGTTACTGTATGTGCTGTACTGTATTTACAAAATATGACTTTTTTGGTGTTTTATCGTGAAAACTGAAGTTTTATAATCAAGTGTTATCAGTAAAATACATTTCAAGTATTAAAACAAATAGAACCATTTACACACAGTGGTCCCTTATGTAGTTATATTCATAGACACATATACAGAGACGTTTATGTATGTATATATATGAGTGAGACAGGGTGTTTGTGGCTCAGTGGTACATTAATTGCCTCCCAATCGGAAGGTTGGTGGTTTGATCCCTGCCCCTGCAGTTCCATGTCAGAGTGTCCTTGGGCGAGATGCTGAACCCTGAGTTGCCCCCTGCTGCTGCACCCTCAGAGCGTAAATGTGTGTGAGTGTGTATCTGATGAGCAGGTGGTGCCTTGTACAGCAGCCTTGGCCACAGTGTGTAAATGTCTGTGAATGGTTCCTTTACTATGGAAAAAAGCTTTAAGTAGTCTTTAAGACTAGAAAAGCTCTGTATAAAAAAGCTATATTTCAGTAACATATAGGCTATGATAAATATTTATCATAGCCTATATGTTATTGAAACATCATTTCTGATGTGTTTTTTATGTTTTCAAGGTTTCTGTCAGGTTGTCATTGCAATACATCGTATTTTATAAAAGTGATTGTATATTTTGAAAGAAACTTAATTTGAAAAGAAACAAGCTAACAGAAAAATGTCGTGGAGTAAAAGTATACATTGACATTAAAATTGAACAGTTTAAGTCTGGTACAAGTACTTAAAATTGTACTTAAGTACCACCAATTTTTTAACACCAATTTTTTGGAATTGTATTCATGTATAGGCGTATGTATTGCTTATCTATTTGTCTGATTCTAAAGGATGTATATTCTACGGAAGAAGATAAGGGCCACGTGTGAAAAAATGTATTTGAGTTCTGACTCTATTCTCAGAATTCTGACTTTTAAAAATACTGACTTTAAACCCAGAACTCAAACACATTTTTCCCATGTGCCCCCCCTCATCTTCTTCCATAATCTTCCTCGAAGAAGAAGCAGAGGTCTATGTTTTTAATAAACATGTCTAAAATTGAAATGAGGGGAAACTGACCCCGAGTCCAAACATAGCATTTGGACGATTTTCCAATAATTCAAGAAACTTAATACTACATACATCCTAATTTGACCACTTCAAACAGCTTTATTCAGCAAGTTATACTGGAAATGGTCAAGAAAATTCCTAATAGCTCAAAATGGGATTACAGCCTGTTCTGATTAGAGTTTTGCCCTTTTGAACTGAATCACATGTCTTATAAAATAATATGGCACATAGAAAACAAACAGCCCTCTAGGCTGAGTCCCTGGGCTGACTCACTGAGCTGGAGGTTGGATGCAGCGGTCCGCCAAACTCCAGCCAGTTCATGTGATGCCCCCAACGGCCTGCCGCACAATTAGCTGCCTGTTGTGTGTAATAAGCTCTGCTGGGCTTAAAAACACTTTAAAAGAAATGTTTTTTGCTATTAAACCTTGTGATGCTCTCTATACATGCCTCCTGTTGGGTGGATGCGAAAACCAATCTCACAATTTCTAAAGAAGAATGAGAAAGAAAACAAGAGATCATTTCTCATTAGTAATGTAGTCGAGATCTAAAGTCAAACCCGTTGTGATGATCAGAATATTCAGTTACAATTTACTTTGAAATCCCATAAACTCTCTACTTCTTTAACAGGGTCTTCAACATATGAAGCTAAACTGATAGTAGCCGTGAAACCTCCTTCCTTCAGCTTTTGCTTTTTTGAGCTCTGAATCAGAGAATTACACAAGATTTTGCAAAGTAAATGAGTGTCTGTGGCTGCCTACTGCCAATTAACACGTATAAATCTGATTATCCTCTCATAAAATAGAATACCATGCGCCGGCAGGAAGGAACAAGGATTCATCGTTAAATATGAACAGTGGAATGGATGTAAATACACACTAAAATGCAGCTAAAAAACAGCTGTAACAATAAAGAAGACAACAACAGAAGAAGAAATCACATCGGGGCTTTCTTCATTGTCCCAATGAGCCGAATCCGTCTCATAGTCTCAGAGTCCTGACAGCTCACTCTCGACCTTCCCTTTAAACTTCTGCATATCTTCCAGTAAATCACACTATATTCGTAATAATAGATGGGGAAATATGGCCATCATCTTAATTGAGAAACGGGAAAGCTTTCCCATTTGTTTGAAAAGCCTCTATTTGACCTAAGACGCAGGGAACACCGCGACGAGCTTAGAGCGGCGAGCTGACACTAACAGGCAACAATGAGAATCAACATAACGACAAACTCTACTCGACATGACACTTTTCTAGATCAATATTAAAATCCGGAGAGATTACACATGGGAAAATAAATCAGAAACATTAGTCATCTAAAACTAAAGTCCCCTGACCTGTCCTCTTTGGCTACGATTAGCATGAATGGGGAACAGCATGGAGGATGCTAATTAAAGCAAAAGCTGCAGGTTCCTGGAGGTAAAAAAAAGGAATAAAGACGTGATTGACAGGTATAAGGTGCCGATAATGTGGGGAAGAAACAGTTGGGTTTGTTTGCTTCTTCACAGAGCTGATAAACATGAGGGCAGAGAGATTGCGGCCTGTGCCTATTCATGGACGCCGGCGGGCGACAAAAGACGCGGCCCGGACACACATTCCAGCCTGCTTCCGCTCCAGCACACAAGCTCAATCCCAGGGATTTCCCCTTTCAGAAAGGGAGAGAAAGGGCTACAATATCACCTCCTTTAGATAGAGGGAGAGACTGGTCGGGGTAACCGGGTGGAGGGACTACTGTCATTCACTTCTTTGAAACATTTCCTGATTTGGGCTTCGGGGGAAGTCAAGATCTCTCTGTTTATGAGCAGAGGAGGGGTGGGAACCCATCAGGTTTGGCTGAGGCTGTTCAAGGAGAACGTGATTGCTCTCCATCTATAACCACAGTTGCTTTTAATTTGCAAATCGGAGTCGAGAATGTGAATCCATGGTGGAGTTGTGCCGTGCAGAGATGAGCATGTGTTCAAGTCTAAAGGCGCGAAAAAGCCGAGCATTAACGACTATATAAAACAGCATCTTGATCTTCCTGGGAAACCAGCGAGGAGCACAATAATGAGTCCTTACAGCTGATCGCTCCTGCAGGGAGAACATGTACTACAAAGTGACCAACAATGGAATGGCTCCCTATTACAACGAGGATAGAATTTTAGGACTGTTTGACAACTCAAGCAAGAAGAGATTGAAATAAGGGTGTGTGCGCTGCCTCTGTAATGGCATTTGCTTATTCTTTTGGAAACAACAGAGGAGGCAGAGGGACAAATCAGGGCTCGAACAATGAGCGTTAATAAAGACGTTTCTCCGGGCGCCACTATCGGTCGGTGTTTATCTCATTTTCGCGGCTCGTTAATTGTGTGCGGCAGACGCGTACACATGCTGCTGCGCTGAGTGCGGACATGCAGACGCACTCGTTGGCGCAGGGGCACACTTCAGTCTGGAGTGTGTGGTCTGAGCAGCTCTGCGAGACTGAGAAGCGTCTCTCTAATTAGAGGGAGCCTGGTGCAGGACATCTCTATAGGCCATCGCCAGGGCCCTCGCTGGCTTTGTTCAGCAGCCTCTTCTTACACCGGAGCTGTCACTTTACTTTTCTATAGGGGTGAGCGCCGTGCTCCCTGACAGTGTTGTTGTCTTTTCCTGATCACAGAAACCGTTTGTGGACGTTTGTTTTTAAAGACATGAGCTGCAACACAACACGCCCATGTTGAAAGAGATGTAGTTTCCCGGAAATGGGGGGGAAAATGTCGATTCACGCGTGTATCGTGATATTTTTCCGACGATTTTTAAAATCGATTCTTTTCCCCAGCTTTGATATTTATTTATTTTTTACCAATGACGTGTGATTTTCAGTTTGGATCGCACCTCGTACCCCAATTCTTCTAAGGCGTTTATTCGGTGCTTACAACATGTGTTCACTGTGTATCACAAAGTATTGAGATATTTTTGCGACAATTTTTTAAAAATGTATTAATTCCCGCAGAATCAAGATTTTTTAACTTCTACTATTGATTCACCTACATATTTTCTATTTATGCGTTACCTCCGACGGAGACCAAGAGCTGTGATTGGTGGCTGTGTATGTTCAAGGCAAGGCAGCTTTATTTGTATAGCAATCAGGGCAATTCAAAGTGATTTACAAAAAATCTGTTACAAAAGAAACAAAAAAAAGATAAAACACAAGTATAAAATGTTAAAAATAAAAACATTAAGACAGATAATACCCTGACCCTATCCCTAACCCACTTGAGACTTCCTTCACACTATCAATGTTAGCGCTGCCTTTCGTGATCATCCTCAGTGTCTCTACCCTTCACGACTCTATTTTTAGAGACGTTACCTTTCGTCTCCTTGGACTCTTCTTACCCACTAATTGAGCAAATCTGGTGCTGCCTTTCGTGTCTACTTAACGACCATCTTTGCACGATTTTCAGGTCTTTCAACACTACACATTCACACCTTTTCTTTAGTAGGTCAAGTATTACCTTTTGAGTCTCTCTTTCTCTGTATTACACAACCTTTATACTTATTCCTTTTCCTCAACAAAATTCATCATGGGAAGTTAAACATTAAAGAAAAGGAACTTTAAAGGAACTTTATGTTAGCTTGGGGGCCCCCTTCTATAAACTCTGACCTTTCCACCCCATAACTTTCTATGTTACCTAACATGTTATCTAACAGGATACCATACATAGAGAATGTTTGCTGTATTGAGAGCCAGAGTGAGTGTTCATTGGGTTAGGTCCCTCTCCGAGCTTCTGCAGAGCTTTTAAATTGATGCTGAAATTCTTTGATATAATAAAACGTTTAAATCAAAGACAGTGTCAAGTGGATTCCTCATAAACACACCATCCAGCACGTCAGACACCAAAACATCATATCTGTTTCCAGCAAAACAGAGCAAAAATCATAGTTATGTTCTTCTTTACAAATAAATGTCAGAGTGACTGCCATGTGACAGGGCTGTAGTCAAGACCACCTTAGTCGAATCCAAGACCAGGACTAGTCTAGTCCAAATCAAGGCCGAGTCCAAAGAGGTTAGAGTCAAAGAAACGACCGAGTCCGAGTTTTTGCCTCCAATATTATTATTATCAACATAATAAAGACACCTGGACTCGGTCAAGGCTAAAAACAATATTTGGCAAGACCAGTGGCCGAGACCGAGACAAGTCTGAGTCCAAATACTAACGAGTCCGAGACAAGTCCGACACCATAGAAAAATGGTTTTGAGTCCGGACTCAAGTCCAAGACCGGCCTCGAGTACTACAGCCCTGCCATGGGATGTGCATTCTTTTTTGAAAACAATTAATTTGCAGAAATGTCTCATGATATATTGTCTCTAATAGTGTATTCTTCCACTTTGATTTTTGTTAAAGAAGGAAAAGAAAATCACAATACATTGAAATGCTTCTAGAATCACAATTAATAAAAATTGCAACACAAAATCGAATCAGCACCCATGTAGCCTATCGAGAAAGATTTGAATCGGGACAAAAGTCCCAGCCCCTGATCCATTTTGGCGCAAAAGAATTGAAACGGTAGCTTATTGATCTTGACTAACTCCTGCTGTGAGACATTAAAAGGGACTGCTTTGCTTTGTTTCTCCCTGGCTAACTTGTCACGGCGTTTTAAAATGTAATTATTTCTGACTCATTTTTGCATAGGAACCTAATTATTCACTGAGATATAAATTAGATTCCACATTCATGGAGACCATGAACCCCCTAAACTCCTGCAGGATGCTATTCACTGGCAAGCCTCTTTCTCCCTCTTTTCTCTGCAAAACCATGAGATGGAGAGCAGCCACTGCAGCTGCTATTCACATCAACCAGATAATTGTTAATGAAAAGTCATTGCGTGGCATTATGGTGTCCACAGGATCATTGTTCATTTTCCCCCATCGCCATTGAGATCTATATGGAGGACCAGAGTGTTTCCTTTGAGTTTTGGTATTCAGGATCTGTTGCCTGGTAACTAATAAAGGGGGAAATCATCCACTGTATTGGCCAAGATGGGCCGCAGACTGGCCCTGCACAACAATGCAACGTTTGTAAAAAGGCGTTGAAACAAGTTAATGACGCTTGTTCAACAAAACATTAATGGACTTCTTCACGCTATAATATGGCATGGGATGCGATGTGAATGAGAGGGGGGAACTTTAGCAGTGCACTTTTACAAAGTTTGTGTGTTTTTACTACTGGGAGGAGCCTGTTGCACACGCACACACACACACACACACACACAGACACACACACACACAGACACACACACACACACACACACCTTTTCCCCCTCTCTTTGATGCACTTGCACACACTCTCATACTAGAAATGTTGTTTGCCACTCAGGGGGAATATCTTAAGACTAACTCAACCTCTCAAGAGAACCAACTTGTTTTAAATCCTCTATTCAAATTGTATTTTCATGTTTTTGAATGGGCCAGTGATTAATTACCCATCAGCATGATTTAAAAAGGGGGGTGAATAATGGAGGGCAACTGCTGCACTTTGTAGTAAAAGGCGCACAACATTGGAGAGAAAGAAGAGGCAAGAGAGAGAGAGAGAGGTGGGGCCCTGAGAGCTGTACACATTTCTCATTTTAGTGTGTGTGTAATCTAACATTTAAACAGTGTGTGATATAGCACAGCTCCATTGGTTGCACAGGCTTCTTGTAACCGAGCGGACAGAATAACTGCAGCCCTGTCACCCCGAGCAGAATGAAAGGGAATCAAAGGATTTTTCCCTTAAATGGACTAATTTTCTCCTTGAATTATGAAAGTAATGGCTAGGTAACAGCCTGTGCTCAGTACCCGACGGCTTAATGCTTCCTAAATCCTTCCACGTGGCTCCACTAGTCCTGGCAATTAGGCCTCATTATAGCCTCATAAAGGATCTCATTTGTGGGATTACTTAATAGACAATGAAATTTTATCGTGCAGAATTATGGAAAAATAATATTAGAGCTCGCATGGTGTGTTGAGGGCGCGCGCCACGCATCATTCCGCCTGATTGGGTCTCTCTCTCTCTCTCTCTCTCTCTCTCTCTCTCTCTCTCTCTCTCTCTCTCTCTCTCTCTCGTTTCAGACTGTTATCTGTACAATAACAACTCTGTGTCTTCCTTGTCAAGCGCTGGATTCACTTTATTAGAGCAATTACTGTCTGCGTGACAGACAGACGCGTCTGTTTGGCTCCTAACCGCGGTTGGATTTTAAAGACTTTGTAATTCTTTCAAAGACTGCCTTCTAACTGACGCTTCAATGCGCGCTCCAGTTTGCTCTAATCATGTATTTACTCCTTAAGGAGTTTTTACTTTGGAAAAAAAAAATGTAAACAAAGCAACAAAAAAAAGAAAAAGAAAAAGCCAATTATTAAAAACTTGGGAGCCACTCCCAAACAGGCCAGTTCCATGTTATTGTGTGAGGTCAGAGGAGAAACTAACACACGTTGTGTTGGATGTGCGGCGCGGGGCTGCCGACGGCCCGCCTCTGTCTGAAGGGCCGAGGCGTTACTGGGCACATGAAAGCAGAAGCTGAACTCACCGGTGACCCGGCCGGGGATCAAACTCGCTAATTATTGTCACAAGATGAGGGATTACCGCATTTCTGAAATAGCTGGCTGTTTACCCCCGCACAGACCGGCCATTATAAACACTTTCTAATTGAATCCTAATCGCCATCGAATAACCCCTGCAGCCCAGACTCGCCATCACTTCATAATTCTTTAATTGCCATGGAGGTGAAACTTGGACCAACCGGATTCAAGGTATGAGTAGTCTGCAGGGCAAATTAGTGTTTAAATAGCAGCGTGCGCAATTCCTTAAATCGCATTCGGAGGGAGGGGGGAATTAAATCGAAATGAAAGTAGGTTTGGAGAGAGTCCATTATATAGCTTTACATGCCAGACTTCATCACAGTCATGTTAAGAATATGAATTCATCTACTGATTGAATTTGGGGGGGAATAAACACCACTTTGAGACATTGGAGACAAATACATAGATTATTCTGTTCTAACCAACCCACTGCACCTGCTCCCATCTCTCAGCTGTTTCATCTGACTTATATAATGCAAATACAAAAGACATTTTACAATTTCTAGTTTTCTATCTGACCAGTTCCTAAAAATCCTATAAATACAAATTTTTTTAAATATAATTTTGAAACAAAAATATAAAGCTTGAGATATTTCTGAAGCTTTATATTTTTTGTTTTTGTTATTGTGTGACATCGTTTAAAAATGATTCTTATTGGATATTATTGGTCTGCTGAAGAAAGCCCTGCAGTGCAACTTACAGTTCATAAGAAAATATAAAAACATGTATATATGTTGAATGTGGCTGGTTCTGGTATTCTAGTGCCCAAGACGTTCCTATATTCGGGGATGAAAAAAAAAATAAAAAATGTAAATCTGCAAGTTGTGATTGGAGGCCCGGAGAGACGTCACGTGGTTTGGGTCGCTGACAGTATAAACCTTTGGAACCGGGTGCGCACGTGGGTGACGCAGCAGGGCCAACCCTCTTCGGGGTCCCTTTTGTTAAACCATCAAACATAAGCACCTTTGGAGATCCCGAGGGGTTCAGATGAGAAACAGCTATCATCTTGTGCACGGAGAGATCAGTTATCAGCAGCGCAGCCATGTCGAGGTCTTTTTACGTCGACTCTTTAATAATCAAGGATACGGTTCGACCTGGACCGGTTGAGCATCCAGGACAAGACTTCCTTATTCCCATTGGCATGCATTCTCCCAGCGTCATGACGGTCACCGCTCCCGTGTGTCCATCCAGGAAAACGGGGACTTTCTGTGTTTGCCCGCTGTGCGTCACGTCCCACATCCACTCTTCCCGCAGCGGCATACCCATGCTGAAGAGTCAGTTTCCAGGAGCGGAGGCGCAGTACTGTCAGAGGATAGCGCATCATCAGTCTTCTGCACTCGCGCACCCGGGACATACACCTGTCTGCACGCCCACCTTCAGCGTCACAGATCCCAGGAGATACCACTGTCTTTCTATTGGTAAGCCACCTGTTTGCTCCCCTCTCCACTCACAGCACCACCTGTTTGACAGTCTTCCTACACGTTGTGATGTCCTTTCAGTTAGATTATTGCTTGGCTTTTGACGCACGCTGATTTGCGCGCAATGTTTTTTGCGACAAAGCTGAATGAATTTGTTTTTCTCCAACAGGCGCCTCCGACAACAGCCACATACAGAATGGCAAGAGGATGCGCACGGCTTTCACAAGCACGCAACTCCTGGAACTGGAAAGGGAGTTTTCCACGAACATGTATCTCTCAAGACTCAGGAGAATCGAAATCGCCACGTATTTGAGCCTGTCAGAGAAGCAGGTGAAAATCTGGTTTCAGAACCGCAGGGTGAAGCACAAGAAGGAGGGGAAAGCCACCCAAAGGAGCGCGCACAGCGGTTGCAAGTGCGCAACCGTCCACACAGACTACTCGAGGTCAGAGGACGAGGAGTCTCTGTCTCCGGCCTCTGCTTCGGAAGAGAAAGAGGTGTCACCCATCTGAGAGAAACACGAATCTCCAGATCCCACTGCTGGGACTTCTATCTGCCCTGCTGTAGCTATGGGTTACAGCGTTTCGCAACCTCTGGGCCAAAAACCTCCTGCATGAAGTCTGAGAAAAAAAGTTTCACAAACGTCAGTTGTTCTTCACTTCATGTTTATCCTGCTTTTAAATTAAAGGAAAAGTGTAAATACATGTTTGGTGAAATAACGGGACTCATCACCTATGTGTGTCGTAATGATGATGTAATTCTGATCCCCCAGGGGTCCCCAATACCCAGGTCTAGTTCACTATCCCCAGTAAATGTTTTCAACTACTGCCCGACATCCCATTACTGTCGGCTAAGTTTTGTGGTAATGAAAGCCCTTTGAAATAGTAAAGGCCTGCCCCGTGTGGAACCTGTGCGCAACCATCTGTAAACTATGTATATGTGTATTTATTGTAATAAACATGACGAGTTGACCTAAGAAGCTGTCAGTGTGTTGATTATGATCAGTGGTGTGTTCAGGTATAAAAATAAAGCACCTAATGATGCAGATATTTCAGTTGAGACATCTTCAAACCGAAATAAATTTATTATTGCATTCAAAAATGAAAATAAATAATCTACATTATTATTATTATTATTATTATTATTATTATTATTATTATATTGTGATTATTATCAATGTATCGAGACATTGATAACCAGGAAGCACTGGTCCTATAGTTATAAAGATATACTGAAAAATATAAAGTATCCACTTTATAAAAATTATCCCATACATTATATATGAGTGGACAAAATATTTGAAACACCTTTAAAGACAACTGAATCCAGTAAAATACCACCACTAAAAAAAAGAAAGTTGGATCAATTTCCCTGGAAAAAAAAATGCATTTTAATACATTAGATCAAGTGTCTACTTTTCTGGCCACTCGTGCGTAAAAGCTAGATCTGCACAGGTGCACATTAATTATGAGTGCAGTCAGTTTTTCCCAACCTTTCCAACTCTTTTCCATCAATCGACAACTCTAAATTTGAACCTGTCATTACAATGGCTGCTATCTTCAATAGACTAGCCAATTTTCACCGTGCGTTTTATTTTATTTTAACTTTTTTGAAATAAGAAGTAGCACAGCTCCATACGATGATACGAGCTATTTCATTCCCAAATGGATGGAGTGAGCTATATGAAAGTGTAGCTGTAATTTCTCCTAAGATCTGACCACAAAAGGGTACCCGATAACGCCCCTGGGGAGCAGCCAATAGTCCATTAATGTCCACTTTTGAAAGGATTTTGGGTTGTCCAAAGCGAGTTTAATTGCGTTTTCGGTCCCACGTTGGCTGATTATGCTGCTATTGCTCGAAACCACAGAACAAGGATATATAGAAGTGGGCAAAGGCTTTGACAGGTTAGATTGTCCTGCCTTGGGACTCGCATTTAGCCGGAGACCCCCGACGGCTGTGTGCTCAGAGAGCTTTGAGGGACAGCTACAGGGTTCCTCCGAGCGAGAGAGAACGATTTAGTCACTGTTTCATTAGGCACTATTTGAACCTTTCAACTTATGGTGAATTAAAGGGGCACGCTCAAATAGAAAGACTGTGAGGGGGGATTACGTAGGAGGGGACACTGGAAATTAGCTGACGCCTAATTTAACTCGGTTCTGTCAGAGTTTGGGATACATTCCTAATTGAGAGGGGAAGCAGGTGAAGTTTTGGTCCCACGCAGACCCATTCAGGGCGCGAATAAATGGTCCCCTTTCACGTCCCGCTGGAGATCATATATTATTGGGGGAAAGCCACCTAATGAATATATATTGAAGTTCCTATTAATCGAATTAGAGTTCCCTTGCAGGTGTGAAAGACCAATGCAGCGTTTAAAGCCATTCACAATGGAATAAACCGCAGTTTTGGAGAAAGACTCCCCCGTTTTCAGCCCCACAGGACGTGACCCCAGACTGGAAGGCCACTATGAATCTCATTCTGACGGTGGATCTATTTGTCCAGGTCAAATGGATAAAACTGTCACACTCCCTAAAACTTTTTTCATGGCATGCATCAAACTAAATGTGGAAAACAATGCCAAGCAGAGTCTGCGGAGTGTAAATTTCAGATGAAAGAGACTATATCTAGCACTTTACCGAGAGAAACGAGGCCACTCCAAAGACGCCAGGCCCTTGCCACCATTGAAAATGTGGCGATTACGCATGACAAAAGACAATTAATAAGAGCGCTTTTCAGCCGGTTGCAGCTGCTGTCTCATGCCGAGAGATGGAGGCTCGAAGAAGCTGAAGTGCCGGTGTGGAAAAAAGGGAGATCAGCGCTGTCTTTTCCCGAAGAGACGTAGGACACTTTACTGAAGAATCCGCGGTGCAACAGAATCCTCCCTAAACGTGTGTAAAAGCCTGGTGGCTGACATCTGAGTGTGGAGAGATCTGGAAAAGGAAGATCCTTCCTCTGAATTGTGGAAATCATCACAGCTGTATAGCATGAGTTTTTACTGAGCTGGGGGGAAAAGGCTTCTCTTACTTTGCTCCATGGTCTTGGAACAACTTGCAAAACTTGCTCCATCTAAATGATCTAGTCCCATTAAATGATTTGAAGGTCATGTTGAAATGCCATGCAACTTAAAAATGTAGTTGCCACATGTGACCTGTTCCTTTCCTCCATGTGTGATGCTCTGATTGTGTTGACTATGCTGTGTTTCTGTTTAAATTGTAACTGGTGTGCCGTCTGGCCAGGTCTCCCTCGGAAAAAAGATTTCAATCTCAAGGGACTTCCTGGTTTAATAAATAAAAATAAAACGAGCTGCCTTTTCTGGGAGCAAAGAACCGCTTACACCTCTTGGAAACGTTGTGTACAGTTAAACAATGATGGGGGCCCCTCACTGTTCCCCACCGAGGACCAGACTACATGGGAAAACGGATCAAGTGTTGGATGTTAGATTCGGTACGCTACTTTGTAAATAATGGGGGGGCAGTGTGTGTGTGTGTGCGTGTATATATATATATATATATATATATATATATATATATATATATATATATATATATATATATATATATATATATCTCATAACGGTGACAGTTTTAAAGTAAAAGCCCAGTGAAACACTATTCATTTGTTCTAGGAGTTGGCATATCAATGTGCTTTCTGTAAAAAGGGACTTCTCTTAGTGGTTATATCATCACCATAATTAAATCCTTATCTGTTGAAATGTGACTACATCTGTTCAGGTGGGTGCAGTGTTACTGTGACAAAAATAAAAATATACGTACAGTATATCACTGCATTTTAACTTAATTCCCCTCTATTCTGTTTGCAATAATTTATTGTTTTTGACATGTAAGGTGTTTTTCTTTTGATTTATCAAAACTCACCGCCAAAGCTTGAGAGCTCTCTCCACAAGGCCTTTGGGTTGCCCTGCAGTCCCCTGCTTCAGAGAGGTCAACGCTCCTGAGGGGGGGGAATAGGACGGGAGAATTTTACCGATGCCTTTATTCATTCTGTATTTATAGATAAATCAATAGACAGTGCTTTGGCTGAGAGGCGCCAAGACTGATTTCAGCACGCTGGACAGCTCCCACGGGGACCGCCGCCCGAAGGCCGGCGTCCCTCTGCGGAGTCGTCCTCAAACTCCCGCATCCGGCCCGCAGGGCCGCTGGAGGTCTCCGTGCACTCAGTCAGTCCTGCTGGGTTCTATGTCCTCTCGACCACAGACATGGCACTGGCATGCATGCGTTTATCCTGGTTTTTCGACCTGACTAACAACGTTTTAGACAACAACAAAGTGGATGCACCGGTCAGTTTATAGGTTATTACACACCTCAATCCGTGCGCTGTTCACTTGTGCACTATCACCATTACACACACTCTACCATAGTAGCTTACCTTATTAGAGCCATTGCATTTCTGTGACTGATTTTTATTTTTAATTTTATGAATGTATGATATATGTGTGTATATGTGTTGTGTTATGGTTGTCTTGCTACTGGATGCCTCAAATTTCCATCAGGATGAATAAAATATCTATCTATCTATCTATCTATCTATCTATCTATCTATCTATCTATCTATCTATCTATCTATCTATCTATCTATCTATCTATCTATCTATCTATCTATCTATCTATCTATTGGGAGCAGGATGAGCTCCAAAGGCTTAAAGAGTAGCCTAAAAACAGATTTTTTCGTAGTTTCCTTTTGACACAGGAAGGAGCATGTGTAGAAATGATCAGCAAAAAATGCTCAGTTGGTCCAGTGCATGATGGTTTCAATTGGCTAGGTCCCCTCTGAACGTATAGACAGGCTACTTAGACACATACTGCGCCTTTCCCAAAGCCCCCTGGTGGACAGTCTGGGGCCAGTCCCCATGAGGCAGATGAGTAATGTGGGTCAGACCAGTGTCCCTTACTGCTGCAGCGATGATGTGACAACGTGGATTTTAGACCTTCCTCCATCCAGCTCCATCTTATCTTGTATCTCATGTAACCTAGTGAAGAACGTCTGTTCTGACTCAGCAAACCTCTCGGTGATATTTGGGCTCATTTGTAAAAGACAGTGCTGATTTGTGCTGGGGACTTGTTTGTGGCTTTTTATGTTGCGGTAGTGGTAGTTTTTTAAGTTTTGGTGATATATATAATATTTGCCTTTTATCACTTTGGATTTATAAAAAAATTGAAAATGTTGTTTTAGGGAATGTCTGCATAAAAAAAACCTGTTGAATCTTTTTGTTTTGTTTTGTTTTTGTTTTTTTCTAAATTGAGAAGCTCAACCCGAGTTGATCGCGGTCCACCGAAGTTGAGAGCCTTTGTTTGGAGAACAAGGGCACTGTTCTTTAAGGCAACATGTGGAAGTAATTGCGCCAAACGGCTGCGTGGAGCTGGGGGTGGAGGGGGGGGGGGGGG